>NW_026577900.1:1662580-1995096 GCF_029407905.1 Bubalus kerabau | reverse complement strand
GCCTCTCGTGCGGCGCCAGAGAAGCCTGACTCCATGCGTGTGGCCAGGCAGATCGCGTCATTGCTCTCGAGTCATGGGAGGGACTAGGGCCTCAAGAGGCATTTAAGAAGGACTCTCAAGGTCTTTCTTGGGTTGGGGCGGGAAACACTCGTTTCCATCGACCTCTACAGGGGACCTTAGGGAACTTCCCAGGTGCCTCTGAGAGGTGAGGGATACTGAGGAGTTAGAGGGGCCTCTCGGGACACCGCTGGGTCTGGCGCAACGGAAGAGGGCCTCACCTCGAGGGGAGGCAGGAACCTCAGGCTTCCTCTCCGTTTCGGACTCCGACCGCAGGGTCCCTGCAGAGTTGGGACAGGAGAGTCAGGCCTCGTCTTGTCTGAGGAAGGGAACCCCGCTGGCCTCTCGAGTTGCTCAGGGGGTCTCAGGCCCCTCGTCGAGCTGTGTGTGGAACCCGCGGGCCTTTGCGGACGATGCACGGGGGTGGCAGTGCCCCTTCGTGTTGTGCCTTCACCCACAGGGTTGCCTTAGAAGAGGGGTCCGGGCCTCGGGTCCTTCTCAAGGGCGGACCGGGGAATCGGGGTCGTTCGGCATGTGGCACCACCCACGTGGCTCGTCCCGAATTTCCTCGTGAGACCGGCCTCATCCTGAGGTGCGCCGGGAAGGCCGGGAACCCCTTCCAGACCACGCAGGGGAATCGCCTCTCCTGTCGCGATCAGGAGGGGAGAAGGGGCTCAGAGGAAGCGGTGCCGGGACCCTCGGTGTTCCCCTCGAGGGAACCCAGCGTGTCGGGGGACTTTTGGGGGTGGCAGGAAGGCTGTCAGGGACCGTTTCGCCCTTCAGGGCGGAACAGGGGACTTCCCTTGAAACGCCGTCGGGGGCAAGGGCCTCATCTTGCCAAGAGGTGGGAACCACGTGGGTTTTCTCGAGTTGCGGCGGGATTCTCGAGTTACGACGGGGATCTCAGCCTTCCCCTTGGGTTGGCCCTGGGAAGCCCAATCTTCCCCTCGGGTTGCGAGGGAAAGCTGGGGGTTGCGCTCGAGTCACTGCAGGGCCGAAGAGACCTCACCTAGGCGTGTGTCCGGGACCTAATATTCCTCTCCAGGGAAGGCAGGGATCTCGGGGTTGCATTCCAGGCTCCCCCGGGTAGTCAGGCCTTGTCTCGAGGGGAAGCCAAGGACTCTGCTTTCCTCTCGAGTCGCGACGCGGGTCTCTTGGAGCCCCCTGAGCGGCCTCAAGGGAGTCCAGCCTCCTCTTCCGTTTGGAGAGCGGACCCGGGATTGCTCTCCAGGCCATGCAGGAAAAGAAAGCCCTCAGCTCGCGAGGACGGGGGCGTCTCAGGGGTTTCCTCGAGCTGCGGCGCCCGTGGGGGTTTTCTCCCGAGGCACGACGCGGATCTCAGGGAGCCTCTCGTGCGGCGCCAGGGAAGTCAGGTCTCCATGCGCGTGGCGAGGGGGAGCGCGTCCTGGCTCTCGAGTCACGGGAGGGGATTAGGGCCTCGAGACGCGTCGAAGAAGGAATCTCGAGGTCTTTGTCGGGGGGCGGCGGGAAACCCTCGTATCCCTCGCCTTCTGCCGGGGACCTTAGGGTACTTCCCAGGGTGCCTCTGAGAGGCGAGGGATCCTGTGGAGGGGGCGGGGCCCCTCGAGACTCCTCTGGGTCTGGCGCAACGGAAGAGGGCCTCACCTCGAGGGGAGGCAGGAACCTCAGGCTTCCTCTCCGTTTCGGACTCCGACCGCAGGGTCCCTGCAGAGTGGGGACAGGAGAGTCATGCCTCGTCTTTTCTGAGGAAGGGAACCCCGCTGGCCTCTCGAGTTGCTCATTGGGTCTCAGGCCCCTTGTCGAGCTGTTTGTGGAACCCGCGGGTCTTTGCGGACGATGCACGGCGGTGGCAGCGCCCCTTCGAGTTGTGCCTTCACCCACAGGGTTGCCTTCGAAGAGGGGTCCGGGCCTCGGGTCCTTCTCAAGGGCGGACCGGGGAATCGGAAGCGTTCGGCATGTGGCACCACCCACGTGGCTCGTCTCGAATTTCCTCGTGAGACCGGCCTCATCCTGAGGTGCGCCTGGAAGGCCGGGAACCCCTTCCAGACCACGCAGGGGAATCGCCTCTCCTGTCGCGATCAGGAGGGGAGAAGGGGCTCAGAGGAAGCGGTGCCGGGACCCTCGGTGTTCCCCTCGAGGGAACCCGGCGTGTCGGGGGACTTTTGGGGGTCGCAGGAAGGCTGTCAGGGACCGTTTCGGCCTTCAGGGCAGAACAGGGGACTTCCCTTGAGACGCCGTCGCGGGCAAGGGCCTCATCTTGCCAAGAGGTGGGAACCACGTGGGTTTTCTCGAGTTGCGGCGGGATTCTCGAGTTACGACGGGGATCTCAGCCTTCCTCTTGGCTTGGCCCTGGGAAGCCCAATCTTCCCCTCGGGTTGCGAGGGAAAGCTGGGGGTTGCCCTCGAGTCACTGCAGGGCCGAAGAGACCTCACCTAGGCGTGTGTCTGGGACCTAATATTCCTCTCCAGGGAAGGCAGGGATCTCGGGGTTGCATTCCAGGCTCCCCCGGGGAGTCAGGCCTCGTCTCGAGGGCAAGCCATGGACTCCTCTCTCCTCTCGAGTCGCGACGCGGGTCTCTTGGAGCCCCCTGAGCGGCCTCAAGGGAGTCCAGCCTCCTCTTCCGTTTGGAGAGAGGACCCAGGATTGCTCTCCAGGCCATGCAGGAAAAGAAGGCCCTCAGCTCGCGAGGACGGGGGCGTCTCAGGGGTTTCCTCGAGCTGCGGCGCCCGTGGGGGTTTTCTCCCGAGGCACGACGAGGATCTCAGGGAGCCTCTCGTGCGGCGCCAGGGAAGTCAGGTCTCCATGCGCGTGGCGAGGGGGAGCGCGTCCTGGCTCTCGAGTCACGGGAGGGGACTAGGGCCTCGAGACGCGTTGAAGAAGGACTCTCGAGGTCTTTCTCGGGGGCGGCGGGAAACCCTCGTTTCCCTCGCCTTCTGCCGGGGACCTTAGGGAACTTCCCAGGGTGCCTCTGAGAGGCGAGGGATCCTGTGGAGGGGGCGGGGCCCCTCGGGACTCCGCTGGGTCTGGCGCAACGGAAGAGGGCCTCACCTCGAGGGGAGGCAAGAACCTCAGGCTTCCTCTCCGTTTCGGACTCTGACCGCAGGGTCCCTGCAGAGTTGGGACAGGAGAGTCAGGCCTCGTCTTGTCTGAGGAAGGGAACCCCGCTGGCTTCTCGAGTTGCTCAATGGGTCTCAGGCCCCTCGTCGAGCTGTGTGTGGAACCCGCGAGTCTTTGCGGACTATGCACGGGGGTGGCCGCGCCCCTTCGTGTTGTGCCTTCACCCACAGGATTGCCTTCGAAGAGGGGTCCGGGCCTCGGGTCCTTCTCAAGGGCGGAACGGGGAATCGGGGCCGTTCGGCATGTGGCACCACCCACGTGGCTCATCTCGAATTTCCTCGTGAGACCGGCCTCATCCTGAGGTGCGCCGGGAAGGCCGGGAACCCCTTCCAGACCACGCAGGGGAATCGCCTCTCCTGTCGCGATCAGGAGGGCAGAAGTGGCTCAGAGGAAGCGGTGCCGGGACCCTCGGTGTTCCCATCGGGGGACCCCGGCGTGTCGGGGGACTTTTGTGGTCGCAGGAAGGCTGTCAGGGACCGTTTCGCCCTGAAGGGCGGAACAGGGGACTTCCCTTGAGACACCGTCGCGGGCAAGGGCCTCATCTTGCCAAGAGGTGGGAACCACGTGGTTTTTCTCGAGTTGCGGCGGCATTCTCGAGTTACGACGGGGATCTCAGCCTTCCCCTTGGGTTGGCCCTGGGAAGCCCAATCTTCCCCTCGGGTTGCGAGGGAAAGCTGGGGGTTGCGCTCGAGTCAGTGCGGGGCCGAAGAGACCTCACCTAAGCGTGTGTCCGGGACCTAATGTTCCTCTCCAGGGAAGGCAGGGATCTCGGGGTTGCATTCCAGGCTCCCCCGGAGAGTCAGGCCTCGTCTCGAGGTTAAGCCAAGGACTCCGCTCTCCTCTCGAGTCGCGACGCGGGTCTCTTGGAGCCCCCTGAGCGGCCTCAAGGGAGTCCAGCCTCCTCTTCCGTTTGGAGAGAGGACCCGGGATTGCTCTCCAGGCCATGCAGGAAAAGAAGGCCCTCAGCTCGCGAGGACGGGGGCGTCTCAGGGTTTCCTCAAGCTGCGGCGCCCGTGGGGGTTTTCTCCCGAGGCACGACGAGGATCTCAGGGAGCCTCTCGTGCGGCGCCAGGGAAGTCAGGTCTCCATGCGCGTGGCGAGGGGGAGCACGTCCTGGCTCTCGAGTCACGGGAGGGGACTAGGGCCTCGAGACGCGTTGAAGAAGGACTCTCGAGGTCTTTGTCGGGGGGCGGCGGGAAACCCTCGTTTCCCTCGCCTTCTGCCGGGGACCTTAGGGAACTTCCCAGGGAGCCTCTGAGAGGCGAGGGATCCTGTGGAGGTGGCGGGGCCCCTCGGGACTCCGCTGGGTCTGGCGCAACGGAAGAGGGCCTCACCTCGAGGGGAGGCAGGAACCTCAGGCTTCCTCTCCGTTTCGGACTCCGACCGCAGGGTCCCTGCAGAGTTGGGACAGGAGAGTCAGGCCTCGTCTTGTCTGAGGAAGGGAACCCCGCTGGCCTCTCGAGTTGCTCAGGGGGTCTCAGGCTCCTCGTCGAGCTGTGTGTGGAACCCGCGGGTCTTTGCGGACGATGCACGGGGGTGGCAGTGCCCCTTCGTGTTGTGCCTTCACCCACAGGGTTGCCTTCGAAGAGGGGTCCGGGCCTCGGGTCCTTCTCAAGAGCGGACCGGGGAATCGGGGGCGTTCGGCATGTGGCCCCACCCACGTGGCTCGTCTCGAATTTCCTCGTGAGACCGGCCTCATCCTGAGGTGCGTCGGGAAGGCCGGGAACCCCTTCCAGACCACGCAGGGGAATCGCCTCTCCTGTCGCGATCAGGAGGGGAGAAGGGGCTCAGAGGAAGCGGTGCCGGGACCCTCTGTGTTCCCCTCGGGGGACCCCGGCGTGTCAGGGGACTTTTGGGGGTCGCAGGAAGGCTTTCAGGGACCGTTTCGCCCTTCAGGGCGGAACAGGGGACTTCCCTTGAGACGCTGTCGCGGGCAAGGGCCTCATCTTGCCAAGCGGTGGGAACCACGTGGTTTTTCTCGAGTTGCGGCGGCATTCTCGAGTTACGACGGGGATCTCAGCCTTCCCCTTGGGTTGGCCCTGGGAAGCCCAATTTTCCCCTCGGGTTGCGAGGGAAAGCTGGGGGTTGCGCTCGAGTCACTGCAGGGCCGAAGAGACCTCACCTAGGCGTGTGTCCAGGACCTAATATTCCTCTCCAGGGAAGGCAGGGATCTCGGGGTTGCATTCCAGGCTCCCCCGGGGAGTCAGGCCTCGTCTCGAGGGCAAGCCAAGGACTGCGCTCTCCTCTCGAGTCGCGACGCGGGTCTCTTGGAGCCCCCTGAGCGGCCTCAAGGGAGTCCAGCCTCCTCTTCCGTTTGGAGAGAGGACCCGGGATTGCTCTCCAGGCCATGCAGGAAAAGAAGGCTCTAAGCTCGCGAGGACGGGGGCGTCTCAGGGGTTTCCTCGAGCTGCGGCGCCCGTGGGGGTTTTCTCCCGAGGCACGACGAGGATCTCAGGGAGCCTCTCGTGCGGCGCCAGGGAAGTCAGGTCTCCATGCGCGTGGCGAGGGGGAGCGCGTCCTGGCTCTCGAGTCACGGGAGGGGACTAGGGCCTCGAGACGCGTTGAAGAAGGACTCTCGAGTTCCGGGGACCAGCCCCGGCTTATCCAGGGTATTCGAAGGAGAGACGGCTAGGCGAGGGTCAGGGAATAACTGCTTAATTACACTATAATTAAGGATACAAAGAGTAGTAGAATAAGGATAACTCAGTGAGGAAATTCAGTGGAGAAAAGCCGCTGATATAAGAATAGCTCAGTAGGGAAATTCAGTGGAGAAAAGAAGCTGAGTGGCTTGGTTTACGCGGAAAATCAATATAACCCGTGACATCAGGTTAGCTCTGACCACGGAGGCCGCAGGCGCCCTCTCGAATAGCGGAAGGTGCCCCACCTTAGACACCTTCTCGAGTGGGTCTTAGAAGCCCAGGCAAATAAATGGTCGCAGAGGACATCGGCGCTCCAGATGGACGCTCAGCTGGAATTTGGGAGAGATAGTAACATGGGGAGACCAAGTTTCAGTGAACAAGGCCCGCACTTTATTTTCCAAAGTAGTTTTTATACCTTAAGGTATGCATAGAGGATAATGGGGGAAGGGGTGGAGTCATGTAAGGACAGCAGTTCCTGGTTCTAATCTAAGCCAGGCTTTCAAACTTATCATATGCAAAAGTTCAGGTGATTGACATCATCTTCTGGCCCGGAGGCCTGTTAACATTTTAAGAAACTTATTTTTCTCTAAAGGTGATTATTCCAAAGTCAGGCACCAGCCTTCCAAAAAGCATTGGACAAAGCTGCATTTTACATTTCTATACACCCATTATATCAAACAATACACTGCCAAAGACACAGTAGGTAAGGAGTATGGAGACTTAGCAGCAAACATTGGCCCAACAAGTGAAAAACCCTTCACCAATACATTTTCTAATCAATCTTTTAACTACTCAAAGGAATCTGTGTTTAGGCAGTTTAGAACATCTCCTGCCTCTCACAGTTGGCAGGCTCTGAACAATCACATGTGGCCGGAAAAACCCATTCAGGCAGGCTAGAGGATTTCCAAAGGAGTTTGTAGGTTGAAACACTGTCACATCCAGGAATTATTAACTGGAGCTGTAAGCTAACTCTCTTTTCAGAGAGAGGTAGTGGGGGACAGCCCCCCATAAAGTAAGAGGGGTAGGTGAAAGCACAAAGCAGAAAGTAGGCAGACTCTGGTTTTGGGGGTAGATGCTCGAGAATCTCCAGGGGGACTCCTGAGGCTCGATCACGCCTTTGCGTATGCCGAGCCTCCTTCCTCATGACCTTTGTCATGGGCGGAGTGCCTCACGCTGGCTCCCGGCAGTGATAGAATTCCAGTTGAGCTATTCAAGATCCTCACTCAATATGCAATATGCCGGCTCCCAGCACTCGAGGTCTTTCTCCGGGGGCGGCGGGAAACCCTCGTGTCCCTCGCCTTCTGCCGGGGACCTTAGGGAACTTCCCAGGGTGCCTCTGAGAGGCGAGGGATCCTGTGGAGGTGGCGGGGCCCCTCGGGACTCCGCTGGGTCTGGCGCAATGGAAGAGGGCCTCACCTCGAGGGGAGGCAGGAACCTCAGGCTTCCTCTCCGCTTCAGACTCCGACCGCAGGGTCCCTGCAGAGTTGGGACAGGAGAGTCAGGCCTCGTCTTGTCTGAGGAAGGGAACCCCGCTGGCCTCTCGAGTTGCTCAGGGGGTCTCAGGCCCCTCGTCGAGCTGTGTGTGGAACCCGCGGGTCTTTGCGGACGATGCACGGGGGTGGCAGTGCCCCTTCGTGTTGTGCCTTCACCCAGAGGGTTGCCTTCGAAGAGGGGTCCGGGCCTCGGGTCCTTCTCAAGAGCGGACCGGGGAATCGGGGGCGTTCGGCATGTGGCCCCACCCACGTGGCTCGTCTCGAATTTCCTCGTGAGACCGGCCTCATCCTGAGGTGCGCCGGGAATCCGGGAACCCCTTCCAGACCACGCAGGGGAATCGCCTCTCCTGTCGCGATCAGGAGGGGAGAAGGGGCTCAGAGGAAGCGGTGCCGGGACCCTCGGTGTTCCCCTCGGGGGACCCCGGCGTGTCGGGGGACTTTTGGGGGTTGCAGGAAGGCTGTCAGGGACCGTTTCGCCCTTCAGGGCAGAACAGGGGACTTCCCTTGAGACGCCGTCGCGGGGAAGGGCCTCATCTTGCCAAGAGGTGGGAACCACGTGGTTTTTCTAGAGTTGCGGCGGGGATCTCAGCCTTCCCCTTCGGTTGACCCTGGGATGCCCAATCTTCCTCTCGGGTTGCGAGGGAAAGCTGGGGGTTGCGCTCGAGTCACTGCAGGGCCGAAGAGACCTCACCTAGGCGTGTGTCCGGGACCTAATATTCCTCTCCAGGGAAGGCAGGGATCTCGGGGTTGCATTCCAGGCTCCCCCTGGGAGTCAGGCCTCGTCTCGAGGGCAAGCCAAGGACTCCGCTCTCCTCTCGAGTCGCGACACGGGTCTCTTGGAGCCCCCTGAGCAGCCTCAAGGAAGTCCAGCCTCCTCTTCCGTTTGGAGAGAGGACCCGGGATTGCTCTCCAGGCCATGCAGGAAAAGAAGGCCCTCAGCTCGCGAGGACGGGGGCGTCTCAGGGGTTTCCTCGAGCTGCGGCGCCCGTGGGGGTTTTCTCCCGAGGCACGACGAGGATCTCAGGGAGCCTCTCATGCGGCGCCAGGGAAGTCAGGTCTCCATGCGCGTGGCGAGGGGGAGCGCGTCCTGGCTCTCGAGTCACCGGAGGGGACTAGGGCCTCGAGACGCGTTGAAGAAGGACTCTCGAGGTCTTTCTCGGGGGGCGGCGGGAAACCCTCGTTTCCCTCGCCTTCTGCCGGGGACCTTAGGGAACTTCCCAGGGTGCCTCTGAGAGGCGAGGGATCCTGTGGAGGTGGCGGGGCCCCTCGGGACTCCGCTGGGTCTGGCGCAACGGAAGAGGGCCTCACCTCGAGGGGAGGCAGGAACCTCAGGCTTCCTCTCCGTTTCGGACTCCGACCGCAGGGTCCCTGCAGAGTTGGGACAGGAGAGACAGGCCTCATCTTGTCTGAGGAAGGGAACCCCGCTGGCCTCTCGAGTTGCTCAGGGGGTCTCAGGCCCCTCGTCGAGCTGTGTGTGGAACCCGCAGGTCTTTGCGGACGATGCACGGGGGTGGCAGTGCCCCTTCGTGTTGTGCCTTCAACCACAGGGTTGCCTTCAAAGAGGGGTCCGGGCCTCAGGTCCTTCTCAAGAGCGGACCGGGGAATCGGGGGCGTTCGGCATGTGGCCCCACCCACGTGGCTCGTCTAGAATTTCCTCGTGAGACCGGCCTCATCCTGAGGTGCGCCGGGAAGGCCGGGAACCCCTTCCACACAAAGTAGGGGAATCAATTCTCCTGTCGCGATCAGGAGGGGAGATGGGGCTCAGATGAAGTGGTGCCGGGACCCTCGGTCTTCCACTCCAGGGAACCCGGCGTTTCAGGGAACTTTAGGGGTCGCATCAAGGGAGCCAAGTACCGTTTCCCACTTCAGGACGGAACATGGGACTTCCCTGGAGACGCTGTAGCGGGCAAGGGCCTCATCCTGTGAAGACGTTGGAACCACGTCGTTTTTCTTGAGTTGCATCGGGATTCTCGAAAATGATAGGAATTTCAGGTCTCTCTTGGGTTGGCCCTGGGAAGCCCAATCTTCAATTCGAGTTGCGATGGAAAGCTGGGGGTTCTGCTCGAGTCACTACAGGGCCAAAGAGACCTCATCGAGGCGTGTGTCCAGGACCTAATATTCCTCTCAAGGGAAGACAGGGATCCCGGGTTTCCATTCCAGACTCCCCCGGGGAGTCAGGACTGGCCTGGAGGGGAAGCAAAGGACTCCGCTTTTCTCTCAAGTCGCGACACGGATCTCTTGGAGCCCACTGAGTGGACTCAAGGGTGTCGAGCCTCCTCTTCAGTTTGGAGAGAGGACTCGGGATTGCTCTCCAGGCCAGGCAGGAAAAGAAGGCCCTCATCTCGCGATGACGGGGGCGTCTCATGGGTTTCCTCAGGCTGCAGCGCCCATGGGGGTTTTCTCACGAGGCACGACGAGGACCTCAGGGAGCCTCTCGTGCGGCGCCAGGGAAGTTAGGTCTCCATGCGCATCGCGAGGGGGAGCTGGTCATCACTCTCGAGTCATGGGAAGCGGCTAGGTCCTCAAGATGCGTTGAAGAAGGACTCTCGAGGTCTTTCTCGGGTTGCGGCGGGAAACCCTCGTTTCCCTCGACTTCTGCAGGGGACCTTAGGGAACTTCCCAGGGTGCCTCTGAGAGGTGAGGGATGCTGTGTAGTTGGCAGGGCCTCTCGGGACTCTGCTGGGTTCGGCGCAATGGAAGAGGGCCTCATCTCGAGTGGAGGCAGGAACCTCAGGCTTCCTCTCGGTTTCAGACTCCGACTGCACAGTCCCTGCAGTGTTGGGACAGGAGAGTCATGCCTCGTCTTGTCTGAGGAATGGAATTCTGGTTGCCTCTCGAGTTGTTCCGGGAGTCTCATGCCCCTTGTCGAGCTGTGTGTAGACCCTGCGGGTTTTTCCCGATGATGCACGGGGGTGTCAGTGCCCCTTCGTGTTGTGCCTTCACCCACAGGGTTGCCTTCGAAGAGGTGTCCGGGCATCGGGTTCTTATCAAGAGCGGACTGGAAAATCAGGGTCGTTCGGCACGTGGCACCTCACACGTGGCTAGTCTCTAATTTCCTCCTGAGACCGGCCTCATCCTGAGGTGCGCCAGGAAGGCCGGGAACCCCTTCCAGACCACGCAGGGGAATCGACTCTCCTGTCGCGAACATGAAGGGAGAAGGGGCTCAGATGAAGTGGTGCCGGGACCCTCGGTGTTCCCCTCGAGGGAACCCAGCGTGTCGGGGAACTTTTGCGGTCGCATCAAGGGTGTCAAGTACCGTGTCGCCCTTCAGGGCGGAACCTGGGACTTCCCTGGAGACACCGGGAACTTCGGTGTTCCCCTGGAGTGAGACCGGTATGTTGGGGAACTTTGGGGTCGCATCAAGGGTGCCAAGTAGCATTTCGAACTTTAAGATGGAACGTGGGACTTCTCTTGAGACTCTAGCTGGCAAGGGCCTCATATTGCGATGAAGGGGGAACCACATGGTTTTTAAGACTTGAGGCTGAATTCTCGAATTACGATGGGAAATTTAGACTTCCTCTTGTGTTGACCGTGGGAAGACCAATCTTCCATTCAAATTGTGAGGGAGAGATGGAGGTTGCTCTCGAGTCACTGTAGGGCAAAATAGACCTCATCTAGGCTTGTGTCTAGGACATAATGTTCCACTCCAGGGGCGACAGGGATCTCGGGGTTGCATTCCAAACTCACCCGGGGAGTCAAGCCTCGTCTCCAGGGAAGCAAAGGACTCCGCTCTCCTCTCGAGTCGCACTGGGTATTTCTTGGACCCAACTGAGTGGCCTAAAGGGAGTCAATACTCCTGTGAAGTTTGGAGAGAGGACCAGGAATTGCTCTCCAGGTCAGGCAGGAAAAGAAGGCCCCCATCTCTCCTTGACGGGGGCATCTTGTGGTTTTTCTCGAACTGCGGCGCCAGTGTGGGTTTTCTCACGAGGTACGATGGGGTACTCAGGGAGCCTCTTGTGTGGTACTAGGGAAGTCAGTTTTCCTGCTTGTGGCGAGGGGAGCGCGTCCTTGCTCTGGAGTCATGGTAGGGGAATCGGGCATCAAGAGACGTTGAAAAAGCACTCTCCAAGTCTTTCTCGGGTTACTTCAGGAAACTCTGGGTTCCCTCAACTTGTGCCAGTGACCTCAGGTAGCTTCTCAGGGAGCCTCTGAGAATTCAGGGATACTGTGGTGTTGGGAGGGGCCTCTCGGGACACCACTGAGTTTGGTTCAATGGAAGAGGGCCTCTTCTCTAGTTGAGGCAGGAACCTCAGGGTTCCTCTCCATTTCTGACTCCAATTGCAGGGTCCCTGAAGAGTTGGGACAGGAGAGTAAGGCCTCGTCTTGTGTGAAGGAATGCAACTTCACTTGCCTCTCGAGTTGTTCACGAGGTGACAGTCCACATTTGGAGCTGTGAGTGGAATCTGCGGGTTTTTCCAGACGATTCATGGGGATGTCAGTGTCCCTTCGTGTTGTGCCTTCATCCACAGGGTTGCCTTCGAAGAGATGTCCGGGCGTCAGGTTCTTATCTAGAGTGGACCGGGAATTCGGGATCTTTCAGCATTTGGCACCAACCATGAGGCTACTTTTCGAATTTCCTCATGAGACAGGCCTCATCCGGAGGTTCGCAGGGAACGTCGGGAACCCCTTGCAGACAAAACATGGGAATCGACCCTTCTGTCGCGATCAGGAGGGGTGAAGGGGCTCACAGGAAGTGGTGCCGTGAACTTTGGTGTTTCCCTCGAGTGAGACCGGTATGTCAGGGAACTTTGGGGGTCGCATCAAGGGTGCCAAGTACCGTTTTGTACTTCAGGATGGAAAGTGGGACTTCCCTTGATACGCTGTAGCGGCCAAGGGCCTCATCTTGCGATGACGGGGGAGCCACGTGGTTTTTCTCGAGTTGCGGCGGGATTCTCGAGTTACGACGGGGATTTCAGGCTTCCTCTTGTGTTGGGCCAGGGAAGTCCAATCATCCATTCGAGTTGCGAGGGAGAGCTGGGGGTTGCGCTCGAGTCACTTCAGGGCAAAGGAGACTTCATCTAGGCTTGTGTCCAGGACCTAATGTTCCTCTCCAAGGGCCACAGGGATCTCAGGTTTGCATTCCAGACTCACCCAGGGAGTCAGGCCTCATGTCGAAGGGAAGCAAAGGACTCCGCTTTCCTTTCGAGTCGCGACGGGCACCTCTTGGAGCCACTTTGTGGCCTAAAGGGAGTCAAGCCTCCTGTGAAGTTTGGAGAGAGGACTTGGGACTGCTATCCAGGCCATGCAGGAAAAGATGGCCCTCATCTCGCGATGGCGGAGGGATCTTGTGGGTTTTCTCGAGCTGCGGCACCAGTGTGGGGTTTCACACGAGGTACGACGGGGAGCTCAGGGAGCCTCTCGTGTGGCGCCAGGAAAGTCAGGTCTCCATGAGCGTGGCGAGGGGGAGCGCGTCCTGGCTCTCGAGTCACGGGAGGGGACTAGGGCCTCGAGACGCGTTGAAGAAGGACTCTCGAGGTCTTTCTCGGGGGGCGGCGGGAAACCCTCGTGTCCCTCGCCTTCTGTCGGGGACCTTAGGGAACTTCCCAGGGTGCCTCTGAGAGGCGAGGGATCCTGTGGAGGTGGCGGGGCCCCTCGGGACTCCGCTGGGTCTGGCGCAACCGAAGAGGGCCTCACCTCGAGGGGAGGCAGGAACCTCAGGCTTCCTCTCCGTTTCGGACTCCGACCGCAGGGTCCCTGCAGAGTTGGAACAGGAGAGTCAGGCCTCGTCTTGTCTGAGGAAGGGAACCCCGCTGGCCTCTCGAGTTGCTCAGGGGGTCTCAGGCCCCTCGTCGAGCTGTGTGTGGAACCCGCGGTCTTTGCGGATGATGCACGGGGGTGGCAGTGCCCCTTCGTGTTGTGCCTTCACCCACAGGGTTTCCTTCGAAGAGGGGTCCGGGCGTCGGGTCCTTCTCAAGGGCGGACCGGGGAACCGGGGGTGTTCGGCATGTGGCCCCACCCACGTGGCTCGTCTCGAATTTCCTCGTGAGACCGGCCTCATCCTGAGGTGCGCCGGGAAGGCCGGGAACCCCTTCCAGACCACGCAGGGGAATCGCCTCTCCTGTCGCGATCAGGAGAGGAGAAGGGGCTCAGAGGAAGCGGTGCCGGGACCCTCGGTGTTCCCCTCAGGGGAACCCGGAGTGTCGGGGGACTTTTGGGGGTCGCAGGAAGGCTGTCAGGGACCGTTTCGCCCTTCAGGGCGGAACAGGGGACTTCCCTTGAGACGCGGTGGCGGGCAAGGGCCTCATCTTGCCAAGAGGTGGAACCACGTGGTTTTTCTCGAGTTGCGGCGGGATTCTCGAGTGACGACGGGGATCTCAGCCTTCCCCTTGGGTTGGCCCTGGGAAGCCCAATCTTCCCCTCGGGTTGCGAGGGAAAGCTGGGGGTTGCGCTCGAGTCACTGCAGGGCCGAAGAGACCTCACCTAGGCGTGTGTCCGGGACCTAATATTCCTCTCCAGGGAAGGCAGGGATCTCGGGGTTGCACTCCAGGCTCCCCCGGGGAGTCAGGCCTCGTCTCGAGGGGAAGCCAAGGACTCCGCTGTCCTCTCGAGTCGGGACGCGGGTCTCTTGGAGCCCCCTGAGCGGCCTCAAGGGAGTCCAGCCTCATCTTCCGTTTGGAGAGAGGACCCGGGATTGCATTCCAGGCCATGCAGGAAAAGAAGGCCCTCAGCTCGCGAGGACGGGGGCGTCTCTGGGGTTTCCTCGAGCTGCGGCGCCCTTGGGGGTTTTCTCCCGAGGCACGACGCGGATCTCAGGGAGCCTCTCGTGCGGCGCCAGGGAAGTCAGGTCTCCATGCGCGTGGCGAGGGGGAGCGCGTCCTGGCTCTCGAGTCACGGGAGGGGACTAGGGCCTCGAGACGCGTTGAAGAAGGACTCTCGAGGTCTTTCTCGGGGGGCGGCGGGAAACCCTCGTGTCCCTCGCCTTCTGCCGGGGACCTTAAGGAACTTCCCAGGGTGCCTCTGAGAGGCGAGGGATCCTGTGGAGGTGGCGGGGCCCCTCGGGACTCCGCTGGGTCTGGCGCAACGAAGGAGGGCCTCACCTCGAGGGGAGGCAGCAACCTCAGGCTTCCTCTCCGTTTCGGACTCCGACCGCAGGGTCCCTGCAGAGTTGGGACAGGAGAGTCAGGCCTCGTCTTGTCTGAGGAAGTGAACCCCGCTGGCCTCTCGAGTTGCTCAGGGGGTCTCAGGCCCCTCGTCGAGCTGTGTGTGGAACCCGCGGGTCTTTGCGGACGATGCACGGGGGTGGCAGTGCCCCTTCGTGTTGTGCCTTCACCCACAGGGTTGCCTTCGAAGAGGGGTCCGGGCCTCGGGTCCTTCTCAAGAGCGGACCAGGGAACCGGGGGCGTTCGGCATGTGGCACCACCCACGTGGCTCGTCTCGAATTTCCTCGTGAGACCGGCCTCATCCTGAGGTGCGCCGGAAAGGCCGGGAACCCCTTCCAGACCACGCAGGGGAATCGCCTCTCCTGTCGCGATCAGGAGGGGAGAAGGGGCTCAGAGGAAGCGGTACCGGGACCCTCGGTGTTCCCCTCGAGGGAACCCGGAGTGTCGGGGGACTTTTGGGGGTCGCAGGAAGGCTGATAGGGACCGTTTCGCCCTTCAGGACTTAACAGGGGACTTCCCTTGAGACGCCGTTGCGGGCAAGGGCCTCATCTTGCGAAGAGGTGGGAACCACGTGGATTTTCTCGAGTTGCGGCGGGATTCTCGAGTTACGACGGGGATCTCAGCCTTCCCCTTGGGTTGGCCCTGGGAAGCCCAATCTTCCCCTCGGGTTGCGAGGGAAAGCAGGGGGTTGCGCTCGAGTCACTGCAGGGCCGAAGAGACCTCACCTAGGCGTGTGTCCGGGACCTAATATTCCTCTCCAGGGAAGGCAGAGATCTCGGGGTTGCATTCCAGGCTCCCCCGGGGAGTCAGGCCTCGTCTCGAGGGGAAGCCAAGGACTCCGCTCTCCTCTCGAGTCGCGACGCGGGTCTCTTGGAGCCCCCTGAGCGGCCCTAAGGGAGTCCAGCCTCCTCTTCCGTTTGGAGAGAGGACCCGGTATTGCTCTCCAGGCCATGCAGGAAAAGAAGGCCCTCAGCTGGCGAGGACGGGGGCGTCTCAGGGGTTTCCTCGAGCTGCGGCGCCCGTGGGGGTTTTCTCCCGAGGCACTACGAGGATCTCAGGGAGCCTCTCATGCGGCGCCAGGGAAGTCAGGTCTCCATGCGCGTGGCGAGGGGGAGCGCGTCCTGGCTCTCGAGTCACGGGAGGGGACTAGGGCCTCGAGACGTGTTGAAGAAGGACTCTCGAGGTCTTTCTCGGGGGGCGGCGGGAAACCCTCGTGTCCCTCGCCTTCTGCCGGGGACCTTAGGGAACTTCCCAGGGTGCCTCTGAGAGGCGAGGGATCCTGTAGAGGTGGCGGGGCCCATCGGGACTCCGCTGGGTCTGGCGCAACGGAAGAGGGCCTCACCTCGAGGGGAGGCAGCAACCTCAGGCTTCCTCTCCGTTTCGGACTCCGACCGCAGGGTCCCTGCAGAGTTGGGACAGGAGAGTCAGGCCTCGTCTTGTCTGAGGAAGGGAACCCCGCTGGCCTCTAGAGTTGCTCAGGGGGTCTCAGGCCCCTCGTCGAGCTGTGTGTGGAACCCGCGGGTCTTTGCGGACGATGCACGGGGGTGGCAGTGCCCCTTCGTGTTGTGCCTTCACCCACAGGGTTGCCTTCGAAGAGGGGTCCGGGCCTCGAGTCCTTCTCAAGGGCGGACCGGGGAACGGGGGGCGTTCGGCATATGGCCCCACCCACGTGGCTCGTCTCGAATTTCCTCGTGAGACCGGCCTCATCCTGAGGTGCGCCGGGAAGGCCAGGAACCTCTTCCAGACCACGCAGGGGAATCGCCTCTCCTGTCGCGATCAGGAGGGGAGAAGGGGCTCAGAGGAAGCGGTGCCAGGACCCTCGGTGTTCCCCTCGGGGGAACCCGGCGTGTCGGGGGACTTTTGGGGGTCGCAGGAAGGCTGTCAGGGATCGTTTCTCCCTTCAGGGCGGAACAGGGGACTTCCCTTGAGACGCCGTGGCGGGCAAGGGCCTCATCTTTCCAAGAGGTGGGAACCACGTGGTTTTTCTCGAGTTGCGGCGGGATTCTCGAGTTACGACGGGGATCTCAGCCTTCCCCTTGGGTTGGCCCTGGGAAGCCCAATCTTCCCCTCGGGTTGCGAGGGAAAGCTGGGGGTTGCGCTCGAGTCACTGCAGGGCCGAAGAGACCTCACCTAGGCGTGTGTCAGGGACCTCATATTCCTCTCCAGGGAAGGCAGGGATCTCGGGGTTGCATTCCAGGCTCCCCCGGGGAGTCAGGCCTCGTCTCGAGGGGAAGCCAAGGACTCCGTTCTCCTCTCGAGTCGCAACGCGGGTCTCTTGGAGCCCCCTGAGCGGCCTCAAGGGAGTCCAGCCTCCTCTTCCGTTTGGAGAGAGGACCCGGGATTGCTCTCCAGGCCATGCAGGAAAAGAAGGCCCTCAGCTCGCGAGGACGGGGGAGTCTCAGGGGTTTCCTCGAGCTGCGGCGCCCGTGGGTGCCGGGGTCCAGCCCCGGCTGATCCAGGGTCTTCGAAGGAGAGACGGCTAGGCGACCTATTCAAATATTAATTAGATATAATAAAGAGGAATAGAATGAGGATAGCTCAGTAGGAAAATTCAGTGGAGAAAAGAAGCTGAGTGGCTTGGTTCACGCGGAAAATCAATATAACCCGTGACACCAGGTTAGCTCTGACCACGGAGGCCGCAGGTGCCCTCTCGAATAGCGGAAGGTGCCCCACCTTAGACACCTTCTCGAGTGGGTCTTAGAAGCCCAGGCAAATAAATGGTCGCAGAGGACATCCACGCTCCAGATGGACACTCAGCTAGAAGTTAAAGGGAAGAATGACATGGGGAGACCAAGCGTTGGTGAGCAAGGCCCATAGCTTTATTTTCAACAGGGGCTTTTATACCCTAAGTTACACATAGAGGACAATAGGGGATGCAAAATCAGCAGTCTTTGATGCTTATCAAAAACCAGGGTTTCTTTCCTGCAGATTTATCGTATACAAATGGTTTAGGTGATTTACATCATCTTCTGGCCAGAGGCCTATTAACATTTTATGACTCTTGACAAGGACTTATCAACAAAGACTTATTTTCTCTAAGAGTAATTATTTTAAGGTTTGGCGCCATCCTCCGAAGATAAGATTACGTTCCTATAGGGTGGATGTGTAATGGGTTTACAAAGGAAAGAATTTACTACCTTAAGGGTCTAAAGTTACTAACACCAAGGCCACTACTTATTTTTTCTACATACCAACTATATTAATTAATGCACATTCAAGGATACAATTCAAGGGATGTGAAAACTTGGCAACAAACATTGGCTCATCAATGAAATCTTTTACTAGTTTTATTCTGACAGTTTCTAATTCTCTGAGAGGCTCTAAGCTATTTGAATATCTTAAGCTTCCCGTGCCTCTGGAGGCTGGGAGACTGTAAACAATCGTATGCATAGCTGTAGGTGTCTGGGTAAACTTGTCAGGCGAGTTAGAGAGCCATCTGAGGGGTTTGGATTTAAACACTCCTAATTGCCCAGGAACTTTATTAATTGGAGCTGTAAGTTAACTCTTTGACAGAGAGAGTGAGATGGTGGTGGGGGACAGCCCCCAGTAAAGTCAGAGGCGAGAGCACAAAGCAATAAAGTAGGCAGACTCTGGTTTTTGGGGGGTAGATGCTCGAGAATATCCGGGGGCACTCCCGAGGCTCGATCCCGCCTTTGCGTATGCCGAGCCCCCTTCCTCATGACCTTTGTCACGAGTGGAATGTCTCTCGCCGGCTCCCGGCATCTCCCCCTTTTTTATTTCTTAAAACAGCCAGATGTAGCTCAGTCGCGAGCCTCTGAATGCTCTGCCGAAGAATCCTGACAATACAAGGAAGAATGAATATGAGAAGCAGAATTAAAACAGCCACAGTAACATAGCTAAGGAAGGTAGACAGCATATTTTTTCCTGAAATGTAGTTAGAGAAAGTATGGAAGAAATCATTTGCTGTTCCAGCGGCAGTAAAATCTAATCGGGAGTGTTCCATAGTTGCTATTTGATTGTGAAGTTTCCCTAAGTCTAGACCAATGTCAGAGCTGTTCCAGATACCTGAAATATGGTTTTTAATCTTTTCCCATTCAAAATCTGTCTCATTTACTTTCAGGGGTGTTACACATATCCACCGATAGTCAGCATGACAGGACAATGCCATTTTCACCTTTAAAGCCTGCAATTCAGTCCCAATATGTATTACTGCTTCCTCTAGGGCGTCTACCCTCATTTCTAATTTCCTGTCTATAGCTTCCTGTGTTGCCAATGCTAAAGAAACATTTTTGGACATAGAATCAACATATTGAGCAGTATGTACTTGTTGAGTCAATGATATTGCTGTCACAGTAACAGAAGTGATTGCACTTATCAAAGCTGCTATTCCCAAGATAAGTAAGCCCACAAACCGTCGGGTTCGCATTAAATCCTGCAGTTGTTGTGATACAGCCAAACCGTAATTATCATACCAATAAGAATGCACAGACACAGGTATCATGAGATAGGGTGGGCGTTTCAACACAACAAAAGAACAAACATTATATTGGGGGGTCAAACAAGATGAAAGCACACATTGTTCACAACACCACTACCACAAAGGAGCAAACATTATATTGAGGGTTTAAACAAGATGAGCCAGGAAGCAGCTGCAGGCGTCGGCCCCGGGGAGCAGTGTCCCCAGCATCAGGAGGCAGAACGCGAGCGGCAAGCTGTGGGCCTCGGCGCTTACGGCGGGCGGAGGGGCGGGGCTCGCGGCCTTGGGCTAGCCGCCGCGGCTTGGGCTCTCAGCGTTCCCCTCTCGCCGGCGGGAGCGCGCTGGTCTGGACTGCATTCCGCGGGCGCGCTTTCCTCTCTGGCCCTCACTCACCGCACAGACTTCTTTGCTCTAGGTCGCAGGGTGCAGCGAGAAGGGTACTGGGCGCTGCTGGCGGCGCGGAGGCGAGAGCTGGCTGGGGGAGGGGGAGCGAGCGAGTGCGCGCCGCGAACCTGGTCTTTGGGGAACGTGACATGACGAATTTGTCTGAGATCCAAATCGAAGAATCTGCATTCTGTAGAAATATACAAGCATACCCTCTCCCACAAGTTAGCAACACATCTGGCCTTTTTCACTCTCCAGTATGGAGGTCTTTTTACTTGACCAGGGGCCGAGTCGTAGCCTGTAATTCAGGCATCTAGTGTCTCATCATTGTAGTCTGCCCCTGTGTGTTTACGTTTAAGTGATTAATTACAATTTGGACATAACTATTTGTCTAGCTGTTTACCTAGAGATATGAAATTTATACCTTGAACCAGCTGCATTTTGATGGTGAATTTTGTGAGAATTTTTGGCCTTATCAATCTTTTTATTTAAGTTTAAAACAATTACTTTAGTCAATGCATCTGCCAAAGCATTTCCTTCATGTAAAGGGCCGGGCAAGCTGGAATGGGCTCTATGTCCCACAAAATATTTTTTATCTCTGTGTTTAATCTTTCTGTAAATCAGATAACAAGGAGAAGATAGTAGTTTTATTTTTTGGAATATTAGCAGTTTCAATATGAGGAAACAACCCTACAATATATCAGGAGTCAGTCAAAAGATTAAAGGTGTGGTCTCCTAAATGTTGAAAGGCCTAAATAACTGCTTGTAACTCAGTCTTGACATTTTATTCCCTTGAATTAAAAGATCTTTTAAAGGCCTTGGAGCTGTAATTTCCTGCACCCAAAAGGCTAGATCACTAGATTCAAATGTTTTGTGGCTCTTATCTTGAGAAGTCAAGTTTTTTCTTTTCTGATAATAAGGTAAAAGCAAAAGCTATGTTACTCTTTAACCTTTATTAATTTATACAGTTTTGGTAGACAGTGAGATCAAGACTTTAATTTCTCAATATAATCAGAATCTACTACACCATGCACCACAGAAATTTCTTTTTTTCTTTCTTTTTTTTTTTTTTATTTGAAAAGAAAGCGAGCTACGCCCCAGGACAAATCTTCCAAAGTCCTCGGGTAGGGGGCCAGCCACTCCCGTTGGAATTGAAGTAAGCGGCACGTCAGGGGTTAATATTGTTGCTCAATCCTCTTGCCTTTTCTCCTAGCCTGGGTGAGACCCCCCCTGAGGGGGTTTTCTCCAAGGAGCACGCTCTGCATATTGTGTACTAAAAGCTCCTTTGTTTAAAAAACTTTTTATCTTCCTCAGGCTTAGGCAACTCTTTGAGAGGCTTTGGGGGCAAAGTGGGGAACTCCTGGGTCCTGGGAGGCACAAACGGAGGCGGTGGCAATCGCCTTAAATCAGAAAGTGGTGGATAAGTTTTTTAAAGGTTTGCGCAGAGGGGGAGGGAGCTCGCCAGGGCGCTCAGCCGCAGCCTCCTGTAAGCCCTCTCCTTCCTTGGGAGGTAAAGCACTTTCTCCCTCTTTTTTTTTTTTTTTCCAATAGCAGAAATTATGATCTGTGCAGAAAGTGGAGACTCACCACCATCCACCGCTATAGCCTCTCTCATAGGCTATTTAACAGCCTCATGACGGAGGTCCAGGACATGTCTAATCATAATACACAGAGCCAATAAACATTTGTCTATTCTTAGATGCAGAGAAACCCATTTTTTTTTTTGAGAATATTTTTATTTATTTTGTACCCTCTTTACCCTATCTAAACTGCAGAGGGGACTAAAAAAGAAGCCTCAAGGTGAGGATCAAATTTATCCTCGGGACTAGAGAAAACCCCTTTCCGGGAAACTCCTAGCGGAGGCCCTTTACCCCCACATGGAGGAGGAGGCATGGGGGGATGGGAGCGTCCCGTATTTCTCTTCTCCTGTTCTGGAGATCTTTTAACTGTTTGGTGACTAAATCTTACAGACTGTCTGATAAGGGATGTTTCCCTCAAGCTCCTAGGAACGGGTGGTCTGACAGGAGAAGTTTCTCTTAGGCCTTTTGGGGCATCATTGTTTAAGAGATGCCGATCTCCATCAGAGTGATATTTAGCTATTATCTCGCCTAAATTCTCTTTTTCTTTTGAGGAAGGCTGATCTTGTTTCTCATCCTTAACTTTAAGTTGTTCCTGAGTAGTCATGGCTGCTAACATTTTTCTTAGTTGCCGATAGTCAGGTGGGTCTTCATTTTTCTCATTTTCCTGAGGTTTAACTACAGTTTCGACCTCATTTTCCTCTTTAAAGGTTACTTTTTTAGATTCAGGGGCAGGTTTAGCCACAGCATTTTCTTCACTATCCCCTTTAAGATGTACTTTTTCTGAATCGGGGGCAGGGTCTAAGACATCTCTAATGATGTTCCATAAGGAAAAAGCGTCATTAGGGACATTTTCTGAGCCATGTTCGGCATGGTAAGTTTTTAGCTGTTTTCCTACTTTTTCCCAGACATCTAAGTTAACAGAGCCTTCGTCTGGGAACCAGGGACAGTGCTCTTGTACAAATGAAAAAAATGATTGAATGGCAGATTTTTTAACTTTGATTCCTCTTTTATTTAATAACTGTAAGATTACTCCTATAAAGAGCTGTCTTTCATTTGATTCAGTGTTACCCATGTCAGAAAATTAAGTATAGTAAAAGATTTTGCTTTTAGCTATCAAAAGATCAGGCTTTTCTTTGGCCTTTTAACTTCAGAAACTGTTTTCTCTCTCTAAGTCTAACACTTTAACACTTTCAACACTTCCCACTCCTCTCGCCCTGTCTGTCCTACAGGGGGGTCCGCGGCACCCTTGAGTGGGGTCCTAGCCGTCCCGAACAATGGAAGGACATTAGGGCTGATGACCCAGATTGTCCCGGGTGGGGGGGAACAGAAGGCTGGTGACCCAAACTGTTCCGAGGGGGGAGCAGTAGAGCTGATGACCCAAACTGCTCCGTGGGGGAACAAGAGAGCTGATGACCCAGTTGTTCCGAGAACGGGGGAGCAAAAGGGCTGATGACCCTAATTGCTTTGGGGAGCTTACCTTCGAAAAACCTGTTTCGGGCGCCACCTGCCGGGGTCCAGCCCCGGCTGATCCAGGGTCTTCGAAGGAGAGACGGCTAGGCGACCTATTCAAATGTTAATTAGATATAATAAAGAGGAATAGAATGAGGATAGCTCAGTAGGAAAATTCAGTGGAGAAAAGAAGCTGAGTGGCTTGTTTACGCGGAAAATCAATATAACCCGTGACACCAGGTTAGCTCTGACCACGGAGGCCGCAGGCGCCCTCTCGAATAGCGGAAGGTGCCCCACCTTAGACACCTTCTCGAGTGGGTCTTAGAAGCCCAGGCAAATAAATGGTCGCAGAGGACATCCACGCTCCAGATGGACACTCAGCTAGAAGTTAAAGGGAAGAATGACATGGGGAGACCAAGCGTTGGTGAGCAAGGCCCATAGCTTTATTTTCAACAGGGGCTTTTATACCCTAAGTTACACATAGAGGACAATAGGGGATGCAAAATCAGCAGTCTTTGATGCTTATCAAAAACCAGGGTTTCTTTCCTGCAGATTTATCGTATACAAATGGTTTAGGTGATTTACATCATCTTCTGGCCAGAGGCCTATTAACATTTTATGACTCTTGACAAGGACTTATCAACAAAGACTTATTTTCTCTAAGAGTAATTATTTTAAGGTTTGGCGCCATCCTCCGAAGATAAGATTACGTTCCTATAGGGTGGATGTGTAATGGGTTTACAAAGGAAAGAATTTACTACCTTAAGGGTCTAAAGTTACTAACACCAAGGCCACTACTTATTTTTTCTACATACCAACTATATTAATTAATGCACATTCAAGGATACAATTCAAGGGATGTGAAAACTTGGCAACAAACATTGGCTCATCAATGAAATCTTTTACTAGTTTTATTCTGACAGTTTCTAATTCTCTGAGAGGCTCTAAGCTATTTGAATATCTTAAGCTTCCCGTGCCTCTGGAGGCTGGGAGACTGTAAACAATCGTATGCATAGCTGTAGGTGTCCGGGTAAACTTGTCAGGCGAGTTAGAGAGCCATCTGAGGGGTTTGGATTTAAACACTCCTAATTGCCCAGGAACTTTATTAATTGGAGCTGTAAGTTAACTCTTTGACAGAGAGAGTGAGATGGTGGTGGGGGACAGCCCTCAGTAAAGTCAGAGGCGAGAGCACAAAGCAATAAAGTAGGCAGACTCTGGTTATTGGGGGGTAGATGCTCGAGAATATCCGGGGGCACTCCCGAGGCTCGATCCCGCCTTTGCGTAAGCCGAGCCCCCTTCCTCATGACCTTTATCACGAGTGGAATGTCTCTCGCCGGCTCCCGGCACGTGGGGGTTTTCTCCCGAGGCACGACGAGGATCTCAGGGAGCCTCTCGTGCGGCGCCAGGGAAGTCAGGTCTCCATGCGCGTGGCGAGGGGGAGCGCGTCCTGGCTCTCGAGTCACGGGTCGGGACTAGGGCCTCGAGACGCGCTGAAGAAGGCCTCTTGAGGTCTTTCTCGGGGGGCGGCGGGAAATCCTCGTTTCCCTCGCCTTCTGCCGGGGACCTTAGGGAACTTCCCAGGGTGCCTCTGAGAGGCGAGGGATCCTGTGGAGGTGGCGGGGACCCTCGGGACTCCGCTGGGTCTGGCGCAACGGAAGAGGGCCTCACCTCGAGGGGAGGCAGGAACCTCAGGCTTCCTCTCCGTTTCGGACTCCGACCGCAGGGTCCCTGCAGAGTTGGGACAGGAGAGTCAGGCCTCGTCTTGTCTGAGGAAGGGAACCCCGCTGGCCTCTCGAGTTGCTCAGGGGGTCTCAGGCCCCTCGTCGAGCTGTGTGTGGAACCCGCGGGTCTTTGCGGACGATGCACGGGGGTGGCAGTGCCCCTTCGTGTTGTGCCTTCACCCACAGGGTTGCCTTCGAAGAGGGGTCCGGGCCTCGGGTCCTTCTCAAGAGCGGACCGGGGAATCGGGGGCGTTCGGCATGTGGCCCCACCCACGTGGCTCGTCTCGAATTTCCTCGGGAGACCGGCCTCATACTGAGGTGCGCCGGGAAGGCCGGGAACCCCTTCCAGACCACGCAGGGGAATCGCCTCTCCTTTCGCGATCCGGAGGGGAGAAGGGGCTCAGAGGAAGCGGTGCCGGGACCCTCGGTGTTCCCCTCGGGGGACCCCGGCTTGTCGGGGGACTTTTGGGGGTCGCAGGAAGGCTGTCAGGGACCGTTTCGCCCTTCAGGGCGGAACAGGGGACTTCCCTTGAGACGCCGTCGCGGGCAAGGGCCTCATCTTGCCAAGAGGTGGGAACCACGTGGTTTTTCTCGAGTTGCGGCGGGGATCTCAGCCTTCCCCTTGGGTTGACCCTGGGAAGCCCAATCTTCCCTTCGGGTTGCGAGGGAAAGCTGGGGGTTGCGCTCGAGTCAGTGCAGGGCCGAAGAGACCTCACCTAGGCGTGTGTCCGGGACCTAATATTCCTCTCCAGGGAAGGCAGGGATCTCGGGGTTGCATTCCAGGCTCCCCCGGGGAATCAGGCCTCGTCTCGAGGGGAAGCCAAAGACTCCGCTCTCCTCTCGAGTCGCGACGCGGGTCTTTTGGAGCCCCCTGAGCGGCATCAAGGGAGTCCAGCCTCCTCTTCCGTTTGGAGAGAGGATCCGGGATTGCTCTCCAGGCCATGCAGGAGAAGAAGGCCCTCAGCTCGCGAGGACGGGGGCGTCTCAGGGGTTTCCTCGAGCTGCGGCGCCTGTGGGGGTTTTCTCTCGAGGCACGACGAGGATCTCAGGGAGCCTCTCGTGTGGCGCCAGGGAAGTCAGGTCTCCATGCGCGTGGCGAGGGGGAGAGCGTCCTGGCTCTCGAGTCACGGGAGGGGACAAGGGCCTCGAGACGCGTTGAAGAAGGCCTCTCGAGGTCTTTCTCGGGGGGCGGCGAGAAACCCTCGTTTCCCTCGCCTTCTGCCGGGGACCTTAGGGAACTTGCCAGGGTGCCTCTGAGAGGCGAGGGATCCTGTGGAGGTGGCGGGGCCCCTCGGGACTCCCCTGGGTCTGGCGCAACGGAAGAGGGCCTCACCTCGAGGGGAGGCAGGAACCTCAGGCTTCCTCTCCGTTTCGGACTCCGACCGCAGGGTCCCTGCAGAGTTGGGACAGGAGAGTCAGGCCTCGTCTTGTCTGAGGAAGGGAACCCCGCTGGCCTCTCGAGTTGCTCAGGGGGTCTCAGGCCCCTCGTCGAGCTGTGTGTGGAACCCGCGGGTCTTTGCGGACGATGCCCGGGTGTGGCAGTGCCCCTTCGTGTTGTGCCTTCACCCACAGGGTTGCCTTCGAAGAGGGGTCCGGGCCTCGGGTCCTTCTCAAGAGCGGACCGGGGAATCGGGGGCGTTCGGCATGTGGCCCCACCCACGTGGCTCGTCTCGAATTTCCTCGGGAGACCGGCCTCATCCTGAAGTGCGCAGGGAAGGCCGGGAACCCCTTCCAGACCACGCAGGGGAATCGCCTCTCCTGTCGCGATCCGGAGGGGAGAAGGGGCTCAGAGGAAGCGGTGCCGGGACCCTCGGTGTTCCCCTCGGGGGACCCCGGCGTGTCGGGGGACTTTTGGGGGTCGCAGGAAGGCTGTCAAGGACCGTTTCGCCCTTCAAGGCGGAACAGGGGACTTCCCTTGAGACGCCGTCGCGGGCAAGGGCCTCATCTTGCCAAGAGGTGGGAACCACGTGGTTTTTCTCGAGTTGCAGCGGGGATCTCAGCCTTCCCCTTGGGTTGACCCTGGGAAGCCCAATCTTCCCCTCGGGTTGCGAGGGAAAGCTGGGGGTTGCGCTCGAGTCACTGCAGGGCCGAAGAGACCTCACCTAGGCGTGTGTCTGGGACCTAATATTCTTCTCCAGGGAAGGCAGGGATCTCGGGGTTGCATTCCAGGCTCCCCCGGGGAGTCAGGCCTCGTCTCGAGGGGAAGCCAAGGACTCCGCTCTCCTCTCAAGTCGCGACGCAGGTCTCTTGGAGCCCCCTGAGCGGCCTCAAGGGAGTCCAGATTCCTCTTCCGTTTGGAGAGAGGACCCGGGATTGCTCTCCAGGCCATGCAGGAAAAGAAGGCCCTCAGCTCGCGAGGACGGGGGGGTCTCAGGGGTTTCCTCGAGCTGCGGCGCCCGTGGGGGTTTTCTCCCGAGGCACGACGAGGATCTCAGGGAGCCTCTCGTGCGGCGCCAGGGAAGTCAGGTCTCCATGCGCGTGGCGAGGGGGAGCGCGTCCTGGCTCTCGAGTCATGGGAGGGGACTAGGGCCTCGAGACGCGTTGAAGAAGGACTCTCGAGGTCTTTCTGAGGGGGAGGCGGGAAACCCTCGTTTCCCTTGCCTTCTGCTGGGGAACTTAGTGAACTTCCCAGGGTGCCTCTGAGAGGCGAGGGATCCTGTGGAGGTGGCGGGGCCCCTCGGGACTCCGCTGGGTCTGGCGCAACAGAAGAGGGCCTCACCTCGAGGGCAGGCAGGAACCTCAGGCTTCCTCTCCGTTTTGGACTCCGACCGCAGGGTCCCTGCAGAGTTGGGACAGGAGAGTCAGGCCTCGTCTTGTCTGAGGAAGGGAACCCCGCTGGCCTCTCGAGTTGCTCAGGGGGTCTCAGGCCCCTCGTCGAGCTGTGTGTGGAACCCGCGGGTCTTTGTGGACGATGCACGGGGGTGGCAGTGCCCCTTCGTGTTGTGCCTTCACCCACAGGGTTGCCTTCGAAGAGGGGTCCGGGCCTCGGGTCCTTCTCAAGAGCGGACCGGGGAATCGGGGGCGTTCGGCATGTGGCCCCACCCACGTGGCTCGTCTCGAATTTCCTCGTGAGACCGGCCTCATCCTGAGGTGCGCCGGGAAGGCCTGGAACCCCTTCCAGACCACGCAGGGGAATCGCCTCTCCTGTCGCGATCCGGAGGCGAGAAGGGGCTCAGAGGAAGCGGTGCCGGGACCCTCGGTGTTCCCCTCGGGGGAACCCCGCATGTCGGGGGACTCTTGGGGGTCGCAGGAAGGCTGTCAGGGACCGTTTCGCCCTTCAGGGCGGAACAGGGTACTTCCCTTGAGACGCCGTCGCGGGCAAGGGCCTCATCTTCCCAAGAGGTGGGAACCACGTGGTTTTTCTCGAGTTCCGGCGGGGATCTCAGCCTTCCCCTTGGGTTGACCCTGGGAAGCCCAATCTTCCCCTCGGGTTGCGAGGGAAAGCTGGGGGTTGCGCTCGAGTCACTGCAGGGCCGAAGAGACCTCACCTAGGCGTGTGTCCGGGACCTAATATTCCTCTCCAGGGAAGGCAGGGACCTCGGGGTTGCATTCCAGGCTCCCCCGGGGAGTAAGGCCTCGTCTCGAGGGGAAGCCAAGGACTCCGCTCTCCTCTCGAGTCGCGACGCGGGTCTCTTGGAGCCCCCTGAGCGGCCTCAAGGGAGTCCAGCCTCCTCTTCCGTTTGTAGAGAGGACCCGGGGTTGCTCTCCAGGCCATGCAGGAAAAGAAGGCCCTCAGCTGGCGAGGACGGGGGCGTCTCAGGGATTTCCTCGAGCTGCGGCGCCCGTGGGGGTTTTCTCCCGAGGCACGACGAGGATCTCAGGGAGCCTCTCGTGCGGCGCCAGGGATGTCAGGTCTCCATGCGCGTGGCGAGGGGGAGCGCGTCCTGGCTCTCGAGTCACGGGAGGGGACTAGGGCCTCGAGACGCGTTGAAGAAGGACTCTCGAGGTCTTTCTCGGGTGGCGGCGGGAAACCCTCGTTTCCCTCGACTTCTGCAGGGGACTATAGGGAACTTACCAGGGTGCCTCTGAGAGGTGAGGAATGCTGTGGAGTTGGCAGGGCCTCTCGGGACTCTGCTGGGTTCGGCGCAATGGAAGAGGGCCTCATCTCGAGGGGAGGCAGGAACTTCAGGCTTCCTCTCCAATTCTGACTCCGACTGCACGGTCCCTGCAGTGTTGGGACAGGAGAGTCATGCCTCGTCTTGTCTGAGGAATGGAATTCTGGTTGCCTCTCGAGTTGTTCCGGGAGTCTCAGGCCCCTTGTCGAGCTGTGTGTAGACCCTGCGGGTTTTTCCGGATGATGCACGGGGGTGTCAGTGCCCCTTCGTGTTGTGCCTTCACTCACAGGGTTGCCTTCGAAGAGATGTCCGGGCATCAGGTTCTTATCAAGAGCGGACCGGAAAATCGGTGTCGTTTGGCACGTGGCACCTCACACATGGCTGGTCTCGAATTTCCTCCTGAGACCGGCCTCATCCTGAGGTGCACCAGGAAGGCCGGGAACCCCTTCCAGAGAAAGCAGGGGAATCGACTCTCCTGTCGCGATCAGGAGGGGAGAAGGGGCTCAGATGAAGTGGTGCCAGGACCCTTGGTGTTCCCCTCGAGGGAACCCAGCGTGTCGGGAACTTTTGCGGTCGCATCAAGGGTGTCAAGTAACGTTTCGCACTTAAGGACAGAATATGGGACTTCCCTGGATACGCCGGGAATTTCGGTGTTCCCCTGGAGTGAAACCAGTATGTTGGGGAACTTTGGGGTCGCATCAAGGGTGCCAAGTAGCATTTCGAACTTTAAGATGGAACGTGGGACTTCTCTTGAGACTCTAGCTGGCAAGGGCCTCATATTGCGATGAAGGGGGAACCACATGGTTTTTAAGACTTGAGGCTGAATTCTCGAATTACGATGGGATATTCAGACTTCCTCATGTGTTGACCGTGGGAAGCCCAATCTTCCATTTAAATTGTGAGGGAGAGATGGAGGTTGCTCTCGATCACTGTAGGGCAAAATAGACCTCATCTAGGCTTGTGTCTAGGACATAATGTTCCACTCCAGGGGCGACAGGGATCTCGGGGTTGCATTCCAAACTCACCCGGGGAGTCAGGCCTCGTCTCGAGGGAAGCAAAGGACTCCGCTCTCCTCTCGAGTCGCACCGGGTATTTCTTGGACCCAACTGAGTGGCCTAAAGGGAGTCAATCCTCCTGTGAAGTTTGGAGAGAGGACCAGGGATTGCTCTCCAGGTCAGGCAGGAAAAGAAGGCCCCCATCTCTCCTTGACGGGGGCATCTTGTGGTTTTTCTCGAACTGCGGCGCCACTGTGTGTTTTCTCACGAGGTACGATGGGGTACTCAGGGAGCCTCTTGTGTGGTACTAGGGAAGTCAGTTTTCCTGCTTGTGGCGAGGGGAGCGCGTCCTTGCTCTGGAGACATGGTAGGGGAATCGGGCATCAAGAGACGTTGAAAAAGGACTCTCCAAGTCTTTCTCGGGTTACTTCAGGAAACTCTGGGTTCCCTCGACTTGTGCCAGTGACCTCAGGTAGCTTCTCAGGGAGCCTCTGAGAATTCAGGGATACTGTGGTGTTGGGAGGGGCCTCTCGGGACACCACTGAGTTTGGTTCAATGGAAGAGGGCCTCTTCTCTAGTTGAGGTAGGAACCTCAGGGTTCCTCTCCATTTCTGACTCCGATCGCAGGGTCCCTGAAAAGTTGGGCCAGGAGGGTAAGGCCTCGTCTTGTGTGAAGGAATGCAACTTCACTTGCCTCTCGAGTTGTTCACGGGGTGACAGTCCACATTTGGAGCTGTGAGTGGAATCGGCGGGTTTTTCCAGACGATGCATGGGGATGTCATTGTCCCTTCGTGTTGTGCATTCATCCACAGGGTTGCCTTCGAAGAGATGTCCGGGCGTCAGGTTCTTATCTAGAGTGGACCGGGAATTCGGGATCTTTCAACATGTGGCACCAACCATGAGGCTACTTTTCGAATTTCCTCATGAGACCAGCCTCATCCGGAGGTTTGCGGGGAACGTCGGGAACCCCTTGCAGACAAAGCATGGGAGTCGACCCTCCTGTCGCGATCAGGAGGGGTGAAGGGGCTCACAGGAAGTGGTGCCGTGAACTTTGGTGTTTCCCTCGAGTGAGACCGGTATGTCAGGGAACTTTGGGGGTCGCATCAAGGGTGCCAAGTACTGTTTTGTACTTCAGGATGGAACGTGGGACTTCTCTTGATACGCTGTAGCGGCCAAGGGCCTCATCTTGCGATGACGGGGGAGCCACGTGGTTTTTCTCGAGTTGCGGCGGGATTCTCGAGTTACGACGGGGATTTCAGGCTTCCTCTTGTGTTGGGCCAGGGAAGTCCAATCATCCATTCGAGTTGCGAGGGAGAGCTGGGGGTTGCGCTCGAGTCACGTCAGGGCAAAGGAGACCTCATCTAGGCTTGTGTCCAGGACCTAATGTTCCTCTCCAAGGGCCACAGGGATCTCAGGTTTGCATTCCAGACTCACCCAGGGAGTCAGGCCTCATGTCGAAGGGAAGCAAAGGACTCCGCTCTCCTTTCGAGTTGCGACGGGCACCTCTTGGAGCCTACTTTGTGGCCTAAAGGGAGTCAAGCCTCCTGTGAAGTTTGGAGAGAGGACTTGGGACTGCTCTCCAGGCCATGCAGGAAAAGATGGCCCTCATCTCGCGATGACGGAGGGTCTTGTGGGTTTTCTCGAGCTGCGGCGCCAGTGTGGGGTTTCACACGAGGTACGACGGGGAGCTCAGGGAGCCTCTCGTGTGGCGCCAGGGAAGTCAGGTCTCCATGTGCGTGGCGAGGGGGAGCGCGTTATTGCTCTCGAGCTATGGTAGGGGAATCTGACCTCAAGACGCGTTGAAGAAGGACTCTCGAGGTCTTTCTTCGGTTGTGGCAGGAAACCCTTATTTCCCTCGACGTTTGCCGGTGGCCTCAAGGAGCTTCTCAGAATGCCTATGAGAAGTCAGGGATACTGTGGAGATGGGAGTGGCCTCTCGGGACTCCACTGGGTTTGTTTTAATGGAAGAGGGACTCATCTCGGGTTGAGGCAGGAACCTCAGGTTTCCTCTCCATTTCTGACTCAGATCGAAGCGTGCCTGCAGAGTTGGGATTGGATACTCAGGCCTCGTCTTGTCTGAGGAAGGGAACTCCGCTTTCCTCTCTCATTGTTTAAGGGGTGACAGGCCAGTTGTGGAGCTGTATGTGGATCCTGTGGGATTTTCCGGACGATGAACAGGGTTGCCAGTGACCCCTCGTGTAGTGCCTTCATCCACAGGGTTGCCTTAGAAGAGGTGTCCGGGCATCGGGTTCTTATCAAGAGCAAGACCGAGAAATCGGGGTCTTTCGGCACGTGGCACCAACACGAGGCTACGTCTCGAATTTCTTCGTGAGACTGGCCTCATCCTGAGGTGCGCCATGGAGGTCGGGAACCCCTTCTAGACAAAGCAGGGGAATCGACCTTCCTGCCGTGATCAGGAGGGGAGAAGGGGCTCAAATGAAGTGGTGCCAGGAACTTCGGTGTTCCCTTGGAGTGAGACCGGTATATTGGGGAACTTTTGGGGTCGCATCAAGGGTGCCAAGTAGCATTTCGAACTTTATGACGAAACATGGGACTTCTCTTGAGACTCTGTAGTGGGCAAAGGCCTCATATTGTGATGAATGGGGAACCACGTGGTTTTTAAGAGTTGCGGTGGGATTCTCGAGTTACAACGGGAAATTCAGACTTCCTCTTGTGTTGGCCCAGTGAAGACCAATCTTCCATTCGAATTGCGAGGGAGAGATGGGTGTTGCTCTCGAGTCACTGTAGGGCAAAATAGACCTCATCTAGGCTTTTGTCCAGGACATAATGTTCCTCTCCAGGGGCAACAGGGATCTCGGGGTTGCATTCCAGACTCACCCAAGGTAAGGCCTCATCTCGAGGGGAAACAAAGTACTCTGCTCTCCTCTCAAGTCGCGACAGGTATCTCTTGGAGCCCATTGAGTGGCCTAAAGGGAGTAAAGCCTCCTGTGAAGTTTGGAGAAAGGACCAGGGATTGCTCTCCAGGTCAGGCAGGAAAACATGTCCCCAATCTCGCGATGACGGTGGCGTCTCGTGGGTTTTCCCGAGCTGTGGCGCCAGTGTGGGGTTTCTCACGAGGTATGACGGGGAGCTCAGGGAGCCTCTCATGTGGCGCCAGGGAAGTCAGGTGTCCATGCGCATGGCGAGGGGGAGCATGTCATTGCTCTTGAGTCATGGTAGGGGAATCCGGCCTCAAGACGCGTTGAAGACGGACTCTTGAGGTCTTTCTCGGGTTGCGGCAGGATACCCTGTGTTCCCTCGACTTGTGCCGGTGAACTCAGGGAGTTGCTCAGGGTGCCTCTGAGAAGACACTGATACTGTGGTGTTGGGAGGGGCCTCTCGGGACTCCACTGCGTTTGGTGCAATGGAAGATTGCCGCGAGCCAGCGAGAGATATTCCACTCGTGACAAATGTCATGAGAAAAGAATCTCGGCATACGCAAAGGCGGGATCGAGCCTCCGGGAGTTCCCCCGTATATTCTTCAGCATCTACCCCCAAAAACCAAAGTCTGCCTTCTTTATTGCTTTGTTCTCTCACCTCTGACATTACTGGGGATGTCCCCCACTACCATCTCACTCTCTCTGTCAAAGAGCTAACTTACAGCTCCAACTAATAATGTTCCTGGGCAATTAGTAGTGTTTAAATCCAAACCCCTCAGATGGTTTTCTAACTCGCCTGACAAGTTTACCCGGTCTCCTACAGCTATGCATACGATTGTGTACAGTCTCCCAGCCTCGAGACGCACGGGAAGTTTAAGATATTCAAATAGCTTAGAGCCTCTCAGAGAGTTAGAAACTGTCAGAATAAAACTAGTAAAAGATTTCATTGATGAACCAATGCTTTTTGCCAAGTTTCCACACCCCCTGAATTGTATCCTTGAATGTGTGCTAATTAATATAGTTGGTATGTAGAAAAAATAAGTAGTGGCCTTGATGTTGGTAACTTTAGACCCTTCAGGTAATAAATTCTTTTCTTTGTTGTAAACCCATTACACATCCTCCCTATAGGAATGCAATTTTATCTTCGAAAGATGGCGCCAAACCTTAAACAATTACTCTTAGAGAAAATAACTCTTATGGTTGATAAGTCTTTGTCAAGAGTCATAAAATGTTAATAGGTCTTCTGGCCAGAAGATGATGTAAATCATCTAAACCATTTTAATACGATAAATCTGCAGAAAAGAAACCCTGGTTTTTGATAAGGATTAAAGACTGCTGACTTTGCATCCCCTATTATCCTCTATGTGTAACTTAGGGTATTAAAACCTGTGTTGAAAATAAAGCTACGGGCCTTGCTCGCCAACGCTTGGTCTCCCCATGTCATTATTCCCCTCAATTTTCAGATGAGTGTCCATCTGGAGCGCGGATATCCTCTGCGACCATTTATTTGCCTGGGCTTCGAAGACCCACTCGATAAGGTGTCTAAGGTGGGGCACCTTCCTCTATTCTAGAGGGCACTTGCAGCCTCCGTGGTCAGAGCTAACCTGGTGTCACGGGTTATATTGATTTTCCGCGTAAACCAAGCTACTCAGCTGCTTTTCTCCACTGAATTTTCCTACTGAGCTATCCTCATTCTATTACTCTTTATATCTTTGATGAATAAATAAATATATAAATAGGTCGCCTACTCCATCTTCCCTTCGAATACCCTGGATCAGCTGGGGCTGGACCTCTGCAGGTGGTGCCCGAGACAGGCATTTCGAAGGTAAATCCCCAACCCCATTCCCCCAGTGTTCAGTTTTGGGGACAGATAGGATCCCACTTAGGGGGCTGCAGATCCCCCTGTAGAATAGACAGGGCGAGAGGAGTGGGAAGTGTTGAAGAGTTAGAGAGAAAAAACGGTTTCTAAAAAGGCTGACAAAAAGGGCCTAATCTTTAGATAGCTAAAAGCAAAATCTTTTACTATCCTTAAGTTTCTGACATGGGCAACACTGAATCAAATGAAAGACAGCTCTTTATAGGAGTAATTTTACAGTTATTAAGTAAAAGAAGAATCAAGGTTAAAAAATCTTCCATTCAATCATTTTTTACATTTGTACAAGACCACTGCCCTTGGTTTCTACAACAAGGCACTGTTAACCTAGATATCTTGAAAAAACTAGGAAAACAGCTAAGAGCTTATTGTGCTCAGCAACGTTTGGAAAAAATCCCTACTTACACCTTTCCTCTGTGGAATATGACTAGAGATGTTTTAGATCCAGCTCATGAATTTGAAAAGGTACCTGTTAAAGTGGAAAGTAAAGTTGGAAAAGTACCTGTTAAACAAAAAAGCAAATCTGAAAAGGTACCTGTTATAAAGAAAAGTGAAAATGAAGAGGCTATACCTAGCTATCGACAGCTAAATGAATGGCTAGCCGCTATGACTGCCAATGAGCATGTAAAAGATAGGGATGAAAAGAAATATCAGCTCTCCCCTCAATTTGAAAAAGGTTTAGAGGAAACAGCAGCTCGATGCCATTCTGATGAGGATTTTTTTTTTTTTTTAAGCTAAAGATGCTCCTAAAAGTTTAAGAAAACATCCCTAATCAGACCATCCGCTCCTAGGAGGTTGAGGGAAACATCCCCGATCAGACAGTTCGTAAGATTTAGTTACCAAACAGTTAAAGGATCTCCGGAACAGAAGAGGAAAACTTCGGGACGCTCCCATCCCCCTATGCCTCCTCCTCCATGTTGGGGTAAAGGGCCACCGCTAGGAGTTTCCCGGAGAAGGATTTTCTAGTCCCAAGGATGAACTTGATCCTCACCTTGAGGCTTCTTTTCTAGTCCCCTCTGCAGTTTACCCAGGGTAAAGAGGTTACAAAATAAATAAAAATATTCTCTAAAATTAAAAAAAAAATTAAAAATGGATTTTTCTGCATCTAAGAATAGACAAATATTTATTGACTGTGGAATATGATTAGAAATGTCCTGGACCTCCGTCACGAGGCTGTTAAATAGACTATGGGGGAGGCTATAGAGGTGGATGGTGGTGAGTCTCCATTTACTGCACAGATCATATTTTCTGCCATTGAAGAAAAAAAAAAAAGGAGGGAGAAAGTGGTCTACCTCCCGAGGAAGGAGAGGGCTTACAGGACGCTGCGGCCGAGAGCCCTGGCGAGCTCCCTCCCCCTCTGCGCAAACCTTTAAAAAACTTATCCACCACTTTCTGATTTAAGGCGACTGCCACCGCCTTCGATTGTGCCTCCCAGGACCCAGGAGTTCCCCACTTTGCCCCCAAAGCCTCCCAAAGTGTTGCCTAAGACTGAGGAAGATAAAAAGTTTTTTAAACAAAGGAGCTTTTAGTACACAATATGCAGAGTGTGCTCCTTGGAGAAAACTCCCTCAGGGGGGTCTCACCCAGGCTAGGAGAAAAGCGAAAAGGCAAGGAGATTTAATAACAATATTAACCCCTGATGTGCCGCTTACTCCAATTCCAACCGGAGTGGCTGGCCCCCTATCTGAGGACATTGTAAGATTTGTCCTGGGGCGTAGCTCGCTTTCTTTTAAAAAAAATTAAATAAAAAAAAAAGAAAGAAAAGAAATTTCGCTGGTGCATGGTGTAGTAGATTCTGATGATATTGAGAAATTAAAGTCTTGATCTCACTGCCTATCAAAACTGTACAAATTAATAAAGGTCAAAGAGTAACACAGCTTTTACTTTTACCTTACTATCAGACAAGGAAAAACTTGACTTCTCAATCTAAGAGCCACAAAACATTTGGATCTAGTGATCTAGCCTTTTGGGTGCAGGAAATTACAGTTCCAAGGCCTTTAAAAGATCTTTTAATTCAAGAGAATAAAACGCCAGGGCTATTAGACACAGGAACAGACGTCTCTTAACATTGCTGGGAAAGACTGGCCCAGCTCCTGGCCAACACATAATACGGAAAATGAGTTGGTGGGATTAGAGAAAGTGGTATGTGGGGTGGAGATGCTGTACAGGTGGTACATTTAACAATACTTTATATATTGTTATAAATACATAATATAAATGTATTTGCCTAATTACAGTTTGCCTAATTAGGTATGGGTATAAATAAAATATAATAAAGGTATACCTAATTCTATTTATAGATCTATACTTAATTAATTTGTATATAAATTAATATGTATACTATATACACACACACATATATATACTGTATAATTAAATATATATGGCAGTAATATAATGTGTGTGTGGCTGATATTAATTGGTATGGATTGATGTGCTGTGATGATATATGTTCTATATACTGTATAATTATAAATGTGTGACATGTATTATTACAGTATATTGGTTTGTGTTGGTTGGTATTAGCTGTGTATGTGTTGTATTGTTGTAATATATATTAATTAATATATTGATTATAAAGATTAATTCAAGTATATTGATTTATATATATTATATGTCAATAACTTTATACTTGTTGCCATATATAAATACATATATAAATGCATTTTGCATTTAGGTATATCTGTATACCTGTATACCAAAATGAGATAAGGAGGTTATACATTTATTACTTAAATTTATACAGAGACCTAAACTAAACATTAGACCTAAATTAACATATCCATAGGGAAACAGCTAGACAAATAGTGAAGTTATGTTCCAATTGTAATTAATCACTTAAACGTAAACACACAGGGGCAGACTACAATGATGAGACACTAGATGCCTGAATTACAGGCTACGACTCGGCCCCTGGTCAAGTAAAAAGGCCTCCTTACGGGAGAGTGAAAAAGGCCAGATGTGTTGGTAACTTGTGGGAGAGGGTATGCTTGTATATTTCTACAGAATGCAGATTCTCCGGTTTGGATCTCAGACAAATTCGTCATGTCACATTCCCCAAAGACCAGGTTCACGGCGCGCGCACTCGCTCGCTCCCCCTCCCCCAGCCAGCTCTCGCCTCAGCGCCACCAGCAGCGCCTCGCACCCACCTCTCTGCACCCCGTGACCTAGAGCAAAGAAGTCTGTGCAGCGAGTGAGGGCCAGAGAGGAAAGTGCGCCCGCGGAGTGCCGTCCAGACCAGCGTGGCCCCACCGGCGAGAGGGGACCGCCCTGAGCCCAAGCGGTGGCGGCTAGCCCTAAACCACGAACCCTGCCCCTCCGCCCACCATAGGCGCCTTGGCCCACAGCCTGCCGCTCGCGTTCTGCCTCCTGATGCTGGGGACACTGCTCCCCCGGGCTGACGCCTACAGCTGCTCCCTGGTTCATCTTGTTTAAACCCTCAATATAATGTTTGCTCCTTTGTAATGCTACAACATCCACCTTATCTTATGATGTAACCACTTATTGAATTATGGTCTTGCTGTATTACAACAACTACAGGATTTAATGCAAACACGACGGTTTGTGGGCTTACTTATCTTGGGAACAGCAGCTTTGATAAGTGCAATCACTTCTGTTACTGTGGCAGCAATATCATTGACTCAACAAGTACATACTGCTCAATATGTTGATTCTATGTCCAAAAATGTTTCTTTAACATTGGCAACACAGGAAGCTATAGAGAGAAAATTAGAAATGAGGGTAGACGCCCTAGAGGAAGCAGTAATACATATTGGGACTGAATTGCAGGCTTTAAAGGTGAAAATGGCATTGTCTTGTCATGCTGACTATCGGTGGATATGTGGAACACCCCTGAAAGTAAATGAGACAGATTTTGAATGGGAAAAGATTAAAAACCATATTTCAGGTATCTGGAACAGCTCTGACATTGGTTGAGACGTAGGGAAACTTCACTATCAAATAGCAACCATGGAGCACTCCCGATTAGATTTTACTGCTGCTGGAACAGCAAATGATTTCTTCCATACTTTCCCTAACTACATCTCAGGAAAGAATATTCTGTCTAATGTCTTTAGCTATGCTGCGGTGGCTGCTTTAATTCTGCTTCTCATAATCATTCTTCCTTGTATTGTCAGGATTCTTCGGCAGAGTATTCAGAGGCTCGCGACTGAGCTACATCTGGCTGTTTTAAGAAATAAAAAATGGGGAGATGCCGGGAGCCGGCGAGAGACATTCCACTCGTGACAAAGGTCATGAGGAAGGAGGCTGGGCATACACAAAGGCGGGATCGAGCCTCGGGAGTCCTCCCGGATATTCTTGAGCATCTACCCCCCAAAACCAGAGTCTGCCTACTTTATTGCTTTGTGCTCTCACCTCTGACTTTCCTGGGGGCTGTCCCCCACCACCATCTCACTCTCTCTGTCAAAGAGCTAACTTACAGCTCCAATTAATAAAGTTCCTGGGCAATTAGGAGTGTTTAAATCCAAACACGTCAGATGGCTCTCTAACTCGCCTGACAAGTTTACCCGGTCTCCTACAGCAATGCATACAATTGTTTACAGTCTCCGAGCCTCGAGAGGCACGGGAAGCTTAAGATAATCAAATAGCTTAGAGCCTCTCAGAGAGTTAGAAACTGTCAGAATAAAACTAGTAAAAGATTTCATTGATGAACCAATGCTTGTTGCCAAGTTTCCACATCCCCTGAATTGTATCCTTGAATGTGTATTAATTAATATAGTTGGTATGTAGAAGAAATAAGTAGTGGCCTTGGTGTTACTAACTTTAGACCCTTAAGGTAATAAATTATTTCCTTTGTTGTAAGCCCATTACACATCTGCCCTATAGGAATGCAATTTTATCTTCGAAAGATGGGGCCAAACCTTAAAATAATTACTCTTAGAGAAAATAAGTCTTACGGTTGATAAGTCTTTGTCAAGAGTCATAAAATGTTAATAGGTCTTCTGGCTAGAAGATGATGTAAATCACCTAAACCATTTGTATACGATACATTTGCAGGACAGAAACTCTGGTTTTTGATAAGGATCAAAGGCTGCTGTCTTTGCATCCCCATTATCCTCTATGTGTAACTTAGGGTATAAAAACCCCTGTTGAAAATAAAGCTACGGGCCTTGATTGCCAACTCTTAGTCTCCTAATGTCATTCTTCCCCTCAATTTTCAGATGAGTGTCCATCTGGAGCGCGGATATCCTCTGCGACCATTTATTTGCCTGGGCTTCGAAGACCACTTGAGAAGGTGTCTAAGGTGGGGCACTTTTCGCTATTCGAGAGGGAGCCTGCGGCCTCCGTGGTCAGAGCTAACCTGGTATCACGGGTTATACTGATTTTCCGCATAAACCAAGCTACTCAGCTTCTTTTCTCCACTAAATTTTCCTACTGAGCTATCCTCATTCTATTACTCTTTATATCTTCGATAAATAAATCAATAGGTCGCCTACTCTGTCTCCCCTTCGAAAACCCTGGACCAGCCGAGGCTGGACCTTGTCAGAAGAGGGCCTCATCTCGATTTGAAGCAGGAACCTCAGGGTTGCTCTCCATTTCTGACTCTGAACACAGAGTCCCTACAGAGTTAGGACAGGAGAGTCAGGCCTCGTCTTGTGTGGAGGAATGGAACTCCACTGGACTCTCGAGTTGTTCACCGGATAACAGGCCACTTGTCGAGCTGTGTGTGGAACCTGCGGTTTTATCCGGACGATGCATGGGGGTGTCAGTTCCCCTTCGTTTTTTGCCTTCATACACAGGGTTGCCTTCGAAGAGGTATCCAGCCTTCAGATTCTTATCAAGAGCAGACCAGGAAATCAGTGTCTTTCGGCATGTGGCACCACCCACAAGCCTACGTCTCGAATTTCTTCTTGAGACGGACCTCAACCTGAGGTGCACCAGGAAGGTCGGTAACCCTTTCAGACAAAGCAAGTGAATCGACCCTCTTGTCCCGATCAGGAGAGGAGAAGGGGCTCAGATGAAGTGGTGCCAGGAACCTCGATGTTCCCCTCGAGTAAAACTGGGATGTCGGGGAACTTTTGGAGTCACATCAAAGGTTCTAAGTACCGTTTCAAACTTCAAGACGGAACGTGAGACTTCTCTTGAGACGCTGTAGCTGGCAAGGGCCTCATCTTGTGGTGACGGGTTAACCACGTCGTTTTTCTCGAGTTGTGGCGGGATTCTCGAGTTAGGTCAGGAAATTCAGGCTTCCTCTTGTGTTGGCCCAGGGAAGTCCAGTCTTCCATTCGAGTTGCGAGGGAGAGCTAGGGATTGCGCTTGAGTTACTGCAGGGCAAAAGAGACCTTATCTAGGCTTGTGTCCAGGACATAATGTTCGTCTCCAGGGGGGACAGGGATCTCGGGGTTGCTTTCCTGATGCACCCAGGGAGTCAGTCCTTGTCTCGAGGGGAAGCGAAGGACTCCACTCTCCTCTCGAGTTGCGACGGGTACCTCTTGGAGCCCACTGAGTGGCCTAAAGGGAGTCAAGCCTCCTGTGGAGTTTGGAGAGAGGACTCGTGATTGCTCTCCAGGCCATGCAGGAAAAGAAGGCCATCATCTCGCGATGAAGGGGGCGTCTCGTGGGTTTTCTCGAGCTGCAGCGCCAGTGTGGGGTTTCTCATGAGGTACTACGGGGAGCTCAGGGAGCCTCTCATGTGGCGCTTGGGAAGTCAGGTCTCCATGCGCATTGCGAGGGGGAGCGCGTCATTGCTCTAGAGTCATGGAAGGTGTATTGGGCCTCAAGAACCGTTAAAGAAGGACTTTCAAGGTGTTTCTTGGGTCACGGCAGTAAACCCTGGGTTCCCTCGACTAGTGCCGGTGGCCTCAGGGAGCTTCTCAGTGTGCCTCTGAGAAGTCAAGGATACCCTGGAGTTGGGAGGGCCCTCTCGGGACTCCACTGGGTTTGGTGCAATAGAAGAGGGCCTCATCTCGAGTGGAGGCAGGAACCTCAGGGTGCGTCTCCATTTCTGACTCTGATCGCAGGGTCCCTGCAGAGTTGGGACAGGAGAGTCAGGCCTCGTCTTGTAAGGAGGAATGGAACTCCACTTGCCTCTCGAGTTATTCACGGGGTGACAGGCAACTTGTCGAACTGTGTTTGGAATCTGCGGGTTTTTCCGGACGATGCACAAGGGTGTCAGTGCCCCTTCGTGTTGTGCCTTCTTCCACAGGGTTGCCTTTCAAGAGGTGTCCGGGCATCGGGTTCTTATCAAGAGTGGACCGGGGAATCGGGGTCTTTCAGCATGTGTTACCACCCATGAAGCTACGTCTCAAATATTCTCGTTAGACCGGCCTCATCCTGAGGTGCGCCGGGAAGGTTGGGAACCCCTTCCAGACAAAGCACCGGAGTCGACCCTCCAGTCGCAATCAGGAGGGGAGAAGTGGCTCAGATGAAGTCCTACCGGGAACCTCGGTGTTCCCCTCGAGAGAGACCAGGGTGTCGGGGAACTTTTGGAATCGCATCAAGGGTGCCAAGTTTTCACACTTGAAGTGTGAAAACACTTCAAGAAGAAACCTGGGACTTCTCTTTAGACGCTGTAGCGGGCAAGGGCCTCATCTTGCGATGACAGGGTAACCATGTGGTTTTTCTCGAGTTTCGGCGGGATTCTCGAGTTACGATGGGGAATTCAGGCTTCCTCTTGTGTTGGCCCAGGGAAGTCCAATCTTCCATTGGAGTTGCGAGAGAGAGCTAGGGATTGCTCTCGAGTCACTTCAGGGCAAAAGAGACCTCATCTAAGCTTGTGTCCAGGACCTAATGTTCCTCTCCAGGGGCGACAGAGATCTCGGGGTTGCATTTTAGACGCACCCGAGGAGTCAGACCTCATCTCGAGAGGAAGGAAAGGACTCTGCTCTGCTCTCGAGTCCCGACGGGTATTTCTTGGAGACCACTGAGTGGCCTAAAGGGAGTCAAGCCTCCTGTGGATTTTTTTTTTTAATTTTATTTTATTTTTAAACTTTACATAATTGTATTAGTTTTTCCAAATATCAAAATGAATCCGCCTCAGGTATACATGTGCTCCCCATCCTGAACCCTCCTCCCTCCTCCCCCCCATAGCATCCCTCTGGGTCGTCCCAGTGCACTAGCCCCAAGCATCCAGTGCCATGCATCAAACCTGGACTGGCAACTCTTTTCATACATGATATTTTACATGTTTCAATGCCATTCTCCCACATCTTCCCACCCTCTCCCTCTCCCACAGAGTCCATAAGACTCTTCTATACATCAGTGTCTCTTTTGCTGTCTCGTACTCAGGGTTATTGTTACCGTCTTTCAAAGTTCCATATATATGCGTTAGTATACTGTATTGGTGTTTTTCTTTCTGGCTTACTTCACTCTGTATAATAGGCTCCAGTTTCATCCACCTCATTAGAACTGATTCATTCTATTCTTTTTAATGGCGGAGTAATACTCCATTGTGTATATGTACCACAGCTTTCTTATCCATTCATCTGCTGATGGACATCTAGGTTGCTTCCATGTCCTGGCTATTAGAAACAGTGCTGCGATGAACATTGGGGTACACGTGTCTCTTTCCCTTCTGGTTTCCTCAGTGTGTATGCCCAGCAGTGGGATTGCTGGATCATAAGGCAGTTCTATTTCCAGTTTTTTAAGGAATCTCCACACTGTTCTCTATAGTGGCTGTACTAGTTTGCATTCCCACAAATAGTGTAAGAGGGTTCCCTTTTCTCCACACCCTCTCCAGCATTTATTATTTGTAGACTTTTGGATTGCAGCCATTCTGACTGGCGTGAAATGGTACCTCATAGTGGTTTTGATTTGCATTTCTATGATAATGAGTGATTTTGAGCATCTTTTCATGTGTTTGTTAGCCATCTGTATGTCTTCTTTGGAGAAATGTCTGTTTAGTTCTTTGGCCCATTTTTTGATTGGGTCATCTATTTTTCTGGAGTTGAGCTGTAGGTGTTGCTTGTATATTTTTGAGATTAGTTGTTTGTCAGTTGCTTCATTTCCTATTATTTTCTCCCATTCCGAAGGCTGTCTTTTCACCTTGCTAATAGTTTGCTTTGATGTGCAGAAGCTTTTAAGGTTAATTAGGCCCCATTTGTTTATTTTTGTTTTTATTTCCAATATTCTGGGAGGTGGGTCATAGAGGATCCTGCTGTGATGTATTTCAGAGAGTGTTTTGCCTATGTTCTCCTCTAGGAGTTTTATAGTTTCTGGTCTTACGTTTAGATCTTGAATCCATTTTGAGTTTATTTTTGTGTATTGTGTTAGAAAGTGTTCTAGTTTCATTCTTTTACAAGTGGTTGACCAGATTTCCCAGCACCACTTGTTAAAGAGATTGTCTTTAATCCATTGTATATTTTTGCCTCCTTTGTCAAAGATAAGGTGTCCATATGTGTGTGGATTTATCTCTGGGCTTTCTATTTTGTTCCACTAATCTATATTTCTGTCTTTGTGCCAGTACCATACTGTCTTGATAACTGTGGCTTTGTAGCGGAGCCTGAAATCAGGTAGGTTGATTCCTCCAGTTCCATTCTTCTTTCTCAAGATCGCTTTGGCTATTCGAGGTTTTTTGTATTTCCATACAAATTGTGAAATTATTTGTTCTAGCTCTGTGAAGAATACTGTTGGTAGCTTGATAGGGATTGTGTTGAATCTATAAATTGCCTTGGGTAGTATACTCATTTTCACTATATTGATTCTTCCAATCCATGAACATGGTATATTTCTCCACCTATTAGTGTCCTCTTTGATTTCTTTCACCAGTGTTTTATAGTTTTCTATATATAGGTCTTTAGTTTCTTTAGGTAGGTATATTCCTAAGTATTTTATTCTTTCCGTTGCAATGGTGAATGAAATTGTTTCCTTAATTTCTCTTTCTGTTTTCTCATTATTAGTGTATAGGAATTCAAGGGATTTCTGTGTGTTGATTTTATATCCTGCAACTTTACTATAGTCATTGACTAGTTCTAGTGATTTTCTGGTGGAGTCTTTAGGGTTTTCTATGTAGAGGATCATGTCATCTGCAAACAGTGAGAGTTTTACTTCTTCTTTTCCAATTTGGATTCCTTTTGTTTCTTTTTCTGCTCTGATTGCTGTGGCCAAAACTTCCAAAGCTATGTTGAATAGTAATGGTGAAAGTGGGCACCCTTGTCTAGTTCCTGACTTTAGAGGAAATGCTTTCAATTTTTCACCATTGAGGATAATGTTTGCTGTGGGTTTGTCATATATAGCTTTTATTATGTTGAGGTATGTTCCTTCTATTCCTGCTTTCTGGAGAGTTTTTATCATAAATGGATGTTGAATTTTGTCAAAGGCTTTCTCTGCATCTATTGAGAAAATCATATGGTTTTTATTTTTCAATTTGTTAAGGTGGTGTATTACATTGATTGATTTGTGGATATTGAAGAATCTTTGCATCCCTGGGATAAAGCCCACTTGGTCATGGTGTATGATCTTTTTAATGTGTTGTTGGATTCTGATTGCTAGAATTTTGTTAAGGATTTTTGCATCTATGTCATCAGTGATATTGGCCTGTAGTTTTCTTTTTTTGTGGGATCTTTGTCAGGTTTTGGTATTAGGCTGATGGTGGCCTCATAGAATGAGTTTGGAAGTTTACCTTCCTCTGCAATTTTCTGGAAGAGTTTGAGCAGGATAGGTGTTAGCTCTTCTCTAAATTTTTGGTAGAATTCAGCTGTGAAGCCGTCTGGACCTGGGCTTTTGTTGGCTGGAAGATTTTTGGTTACAGTTTCCATTTCCGTGCTTGTGATGGGTCTGTTAAGATTTTCTATTTCTTCCCTGGTCCAGTTTTGGAAAGTTGTACTTTTCTAAGAATTTGTCCATTTCTTCCACGTTGTCCATTTTATTGGCATAAAATTGTTGATAGTAGTCTCTTATGATCCTTTGTATTTCTGTGTTTTCTGTTGTGATCTCTCCATTTTCATTTCTAATTTTATTGATTTGATTTTTCTCCCTTTGTTTCTTGATGAGTCTGGCTAATGGTTTGTCAATTTTATTTATCGTTTCAAAGAACCAGCTTTTGGTTTTGTTGATTTTTGCTATGGTCTCTTTTGTTTCTTTTGCATTTATTTCTGCTCTAATTTTTAAGATTTCTTTCCTTCTACTAACCCTGGGGTTCTTCATTTCTTCCTTTTCTAGATGCTTTAGGTGTAGAGTTAGTTTATTTATTTGACTTTTTTCTTGTTTCTTGAGGTGTGCCTGTATTGCTATGAACTTTCCCCTTAGGACTGCTTTTACCGTGTCCCACAAGTTTTGGGTTGTTCTGTTTTCATTTTCATCCGTTTCTATGCAAATTTTGATTTCTTTTTTGATTTCTTCTGTGATTTGTTGGTTATTCAGCAGCGTGTTGTTCAGCCTCCATATGTTGGAATTTTTAATAGTTTTTCTCCTGTAATTGAGATTTAATCGTACTGCATTGTGGTCAGAAAAGATGCTTGGAATGATTTCTATTTTTTTGAATTTACCAAGGCTAGCTTTATGGCCCAGGATGTGATCTATCCTGGAGAAGGTTCCATGTGCACTTTAGAAAAAGTTGAAATTCATTGTTTTGGGATGAAATGTCCTATAGATATCAATTAGGTCTAACTGGTCTATTGTATCATTTAAAGTTTGTGTTTCCTTGTTAAATTTCTGTTTAGTTGATCTATCCATAGGTGTGAGTGGGGTATTAAAATCTCCAACTATTATTGTGTTAGTGTTAATTTCTCCTTTCATACTTGTTAGCATTTGTCTTACATACTGTGGTGCTCCCACGTTGGGTGCATATATATTTATAATTGTTATATCTTCTTCTTGGATTGATCCTTTGATCATTATGTAGTGACCTTCTTTGTCTCTTTTCACAGCCTTTGTTTTAAAGTCTATTTTATCTGATATGAGTATCGCTACTCCTGCTTTCTTTTGGTCCCTATTTGCATGGAAAATCTTTTTCCAGCCCTTCACTTTCAGTCTGTATGTATCCCCTGTTTTGAGGTGGGTCTCTTGTAGACAACATATGTAGGGGTCTTGTTTTTGTATCCATTCAGCCAGTCTTTGTCTTTTGGTTGGAGCATTCAACCCATTTACGTTTAAGGTAATTACTGATAAGTATGATCCCATTGCCATTTACTTTATTGTTTGGGGTTTGAATTTATACACCGTTTTTGTGTTTCCTGTTTAGTATTTGTTGGAGAGCTGGTTTGGTGGTGCAGAATTCTCTCAGCTTTTGCTTGTCTGAAGAGCTTTTGATTTCTCATTCATACTTGAATGAGATCCTTGCTGGGTACAATAATCTGGGCTGTAGGTTATTTTCTTTCATCATTTTAAGTATGTCTTGCCATTCCCTCCTTGCTTGAAGAGTTTCTATTGAAAGATCAGCTGTTATCCTTATGGCAATTCCCTTGTGTGTTATTTGTTGTTTTTCCCTTACTGCTTTTCATATTTGTTCTTTGTGTTTGATTTTTGTTAATGTGATTAATATGTGTCTTGGGGGGTTTCGCCTTGGCTTTATCCTGTTTGGGACTCTCTGGGTTTCTTGGACTTGAGTGAGTATTTCCTTCCCCATTTTAGGGAAGTTTTCAACTATTATCTCCTCAAGTATTTTCTCACGGTCTTTCTTTTTGTCTTCTTCTTCTGGGACCCCTATGATTCGAATGTTGTAGCGTTTAATATTGTCCTGGAGGTCTCTGAGATTGTGCTCATTTCTTTTAATTCGTTTTTCATGTATCCTCTCTGATTCATTTATTTCTACCATTCTATCTTCGAATTCACTAATCCTATCTTCTGCCTCTGTTATTCTACTATTTGTTGCCTCCAGAGTGTTTTTAATTTCATTTATTGCATTATTCATTATATATTGACTCTTTTTTTATTTCTTCTAGGTCCTTGTTAAACCTTTCTTGCATCTTCTCAATCCTTGTCTCCAGGCTATTTATCTGTGATTCCATTTTAATTTCAAGATTTTAGATCCATTTCACTATCCTTACTCGGAATTCTTTATCAGGTAGATTCCCTATCTCTTCCTCTTTTGTTTGGTTTGGTGGGCATTTATCCTGTTCCTTTATCTGCTGGGTATTCCTCTGTCTCATCTTGTTTAAATTGCTGAGTTTGGGGTGTCCTTTCTGTATTCTGGCAGTTTGTGGAGTTCTTTACTGTGGCATTTCCTCGCTGTGTGTGGGTTTGTACAGGTGTCTTGTCAAGGTTTCCTGGTTAGGGAAGCTTGTGTCCGTGTTCTGGTGGGTGGAGCTGTATTTCTTCTCTCTGGAGTGCAATGAAGTGTCCAGTAATGAGTTATGAGATGTTTGTGGTTTTGGGGTGACTTTGGGCAGCCTGTATCTTGAAGCTCAGGGCTGCGTTCCTTTGTTGCTGGAGAATTTGCTTGGTATGTCTTGCCCTGGAACTTGTTGGCCCTTGTGTGGTGCTTGATTTCAGTGTCGGTATGGAGGCATTTGGTGAGCTCCTGTCAATTAATGTTCCTTGTAGTCAGGAGTTCCCTGGAGTCAGGGTTTGGACTTAAGCCTCCTGCTTCCAGTTATCTGTCTTACTTTTACAGTAGTTTCAAAACTTCTCCTTCTATACAGCACCATTGATAAAACATCTACGTTAAAGAAGAAAAGTTTCTCTACTGTGAGGGCCACTCAGAAAGGTTCACAGCATTACATGGAGAAGAGAAGAGGGAGGAGGGAGTTAGAGGTGACCCAAATGAGATCAGGTGGAATCAATAGTGGAGAGAGTGGGCTGGCCAGTAGTCACTTCCTTATGTGCACTCCACAACTGGACCGCTCAGAGATGTTCACAGAGTTATACAGAGATGAGAAGAAGGAGGAAGGAGACAGAGGTGGCCAGAAGGATAAAAGGGGGGAATGAAAAGGAGGGAGACAGATCCAGCCAGTAATCAGTTCCCTAAGTGTTCTCCACCGTCTGGAATACACAGAAATTCACAGAGTTGGGTAGAGTAGAGAGGGGTTAGGGAGGAGACACAGGCGACCTGGTGGAGAAAAAGGAGAGTCCAAAGGGAGAGAGAGCAGTCAAGCCAGTAATCTCGCTCCCTAGTGAAAAATGGGTACTGAAGATTGGGTTCTTAAAGGTACAAAATTGGTAACAAATACATAAAAGCAAAAATTAAAAATCTAGAGTAGAGTTTGGAATTTCAAAAATACGATGTTAAAGAAAAGAAGAAGGAAAAGAAAGAGAGAAAAAACGAACAAAGAAAAACAAACAAGGTCGCAAACATTATCAAGAAAATACAGGTACAAAATTGAATACTAATACCAAAAAGCAAAAATTAAAAATCTAGAGTAGAGTTTGGAATTTCAAAAATACAATGTTAAAAAAAAGGAAGAAGAAAACTAAAGAGAAAACAAACAAACAAAAACAAGCAATGTCGCAAAAATTATAAAGAAACTACAGGTACAACATTGATATCAAATATCAAAAAGCATAAATTAAAAATCTAGAGTACAGTTTGGAATTTCAAAAATACAATGTTAAAGAAAAGAAGAAAAAAAACAAAACAAAAAAACAAGGTCAAAAAATTATTATATATATATATATATATATATGAAGTTTGCTGAAGAAGAAAAAAATAGGGTCTTTTTTTTTGCAAAGTAATAGGTTATAAAAGTGAAAATTAAATGAACAATAGAGAACTTAAAATTAAAAAAAATTAAAAAAAGTAAGAATGATCATAAAAATATATCTAGGACTTTCTCTGGTTTTGTTGTGAGTATCGTGGGTTCGGTTCATTTTTGGCTAGTTCCTTGGTCCGACTTATATTTCTCAAGATCTATAGGCGCCTTCCTATGTAGTCCTAGTAACCACAGGGTTTTAATCTATTGCCTGTAGCTTCCAAGGCGTTTCCCTCTGTTATAGCTTCTTTTGTTTGCTGGTCTCTTCAGTGTCTGGTTTACGCCCTGACACAAAGGGGACGGTGGAGGACACTTTTTTTTTTTAGGCTCACTTGTTCAGTTGTGCTGTGGGGAGGGAGGGAGGGAGTGATGCTGCAAACAAATAACACTGGCGTGCGGTCACAGTGCCTCAGCCACACTGGGTCTGCCCCCGCTCACGGCACGTGTAGCCTCCCTGCCCACACTGCTCGGGCTCTAGGTTGTTCCACCGGGAACAATCCGAGGCTGGCCCTGGGCTGCATGCACCTCCCAGGTCCAAGCCGCTCAGGTTCAGGCACTCGGGTAGTCCTCAGAGGCACAGACTCGGTTGGGCCTGCGTTTTGTGCTCTTCCCAGGTCCGAGCAGCTCAGGTGATGAGGTGTTTGGCGAGCGCCAATGTTGTGACTTATCGCCTCCCCGCCACTCGGTTATCTGGGTGTAAAACAGGCGCACCTTCTCAGGCAGATGTTGACCGTCCAGATCCCCAAGAAGTTTTAGTTAGCAAAGAAGGCTGCTTACAGTTTTATAGATAATGTCTCTCTGGGGCTGCGATTGCCCTCTTCTGGCTCTGGCTGCCTGTCACCGGAGGGGGAAGGTCTGCAGCCGGCTATCTCTGTTCAGTCCTTTGTTCCGTGCGCGGGCCTGGCGGTGTCTTAGGTTAGGGCTGGCTTTTTGCGTGGTAGATATCCCAGAGTCTGGTTTGCTAGCCCAAGTTATTTCGTTCAGATAGTGCTCAGGGTATTCAGGCCAGATTCTTACTCTAAGCGATGCAGCCCGCGCCGCGCCTCCCTGCCCAGCCCCTGCTTGCTAATGGTGTGAGCAGGCGTCTGCACTGCTTTGCGGCTGGGGGAGTTACCGTAGGGCTTGCAATCTGCGAGTTTTAATTGTTTATTTATTTTTATCCCCCTTATGTTGCCCTTTGTGCTTCCAAAGCTTGGCAAAGATTTGGCAGTGAAAAGCTTTCCTGGTGTTTGGAAACTTTTCTCTTTTTAAGACTATCTTCCCGGGACGGAAATCCCTCCCTCCCTCTTTTGTCTCTTTTTTTGTCTTTTATACTTTTTACTACCTACTTTCCAAGAGTTGGTTTCTTTTCTGGGTGCCTGATGTCCTCTGGCAGCATTCATAAGTTGTATTGTGGAATTTACTCGACGTTTAAATGCTCTTTTGATGAAATTGTTTGGGGGGGAAAGAGTTCTCCCCGTCCTACTCCTCAGCAATCTTGGCTCCTCTCTTGTGGAGTTTGGAGAGAGCACGCGGGATTGCTCTCCAGGCCATGCAGGAAAAGAAGGCCCTCATCTCGCGATGTCGGGGGAGTCTCGTGGTTTTTCTGGAGCTGCGGTGCCAGTGTGGGGTTTCTCACAAGGTACGACCGGGAGCTCAGGGAGCCTCTCGTGTGGTGTCAGGGAAGTCAAGTCTCCATACGAGTGGCGAGGGGGCGCACGTCATTGCTCTCGAGTCATGGTAGTGGAATCAGGGCTCAACGCAATGAAAAAGGACGCTCGAGGTCTTTCTCGGGTTGCGGCAGGAAACCCTGGGTTCCCTCGACTTGTGCCTGTGACCTCAGGTAGCTTCTCAGGGTGCCTCTGAGAAGTCAGGGATACTATGGAGCTGGGAGAGGCCTCTCGGGACTCCACTGGGTTTGCTGCAATGGAAGAGGGCCTAATCTCGAGATCAGGAAGGAACCTCAGGGTTCCTCTCCATTTCTGACTCAGATCGCAGGGTCCCTGCAGAGTTGGGACAGGAGAGTCAGGCCTCATCTTGTGTGGAGGAATGGAACTCCGCTTGCCTCTCGAGTTGTTCAAGGAGTGACAGGCCACTTGTCGAGCTGTGTGTGGAAACTGCGGTTTTTTCCAGACAATGCACGGGGGTGTCAGTGCCCCTTCGTGATGTGCTTTCATCCACGGGGTTGCCTTCGAAGTGGTGTGCGGGCATCGGGTTCTTATTAAGAGCGGACCAGGAAATCGGGGTCTTTTGGAATGCGGCACCACACACGAGGCTACGTCTCGAATTTCCTCGTGAGACGGGCCTCATGCTGAGGTGCCCCTGGAAGGTCGGGAAAGCCTTCCAGACAAAGCAGGTTAATCGACCCTACTGTCGCGATCAGGAGGGGAGAAGGGGCTCAGATGAAGTGGTGCCGGGAACCTCGGTGTTCCCCTTGAGTGAGACCGGTATGTCAGGGAACTTTTGGGGTCTCACGAAGCTTGCCAAATACTGTTTCAAACTTCAAGATGAAACGTGGGACTTCTCTTGAGACGCTGTGGCGGGCAAGGGCCTCATCTTGTGATGAAGGGGAAACCACGTGGTTTTTTTCGAGTTGCGATGGGATTGTTGACTTACGATGGGGAATTCAGGCTTCCTCTTCTGTTGGCCCAGGGAAGTCCATTCTTCCATTCGAGTTGCCAGGGAGAGCTGGGTGGGAATTGCTCTTGAGTCACGGCAGGTCAAAATAGACCTCATCTAGGCTTGTGTCCAGGACCTAATGTTCCTCTCCAGGGGCGATAGGGATCACGGGGACGCATTCCAGACTCACCCAGTGAGTCAGGCCTCGGCTCGAGGGGAAGCAAAGGATTCTTATATCCTCCTGGGTCTCGATAGGTATCTCTTGGAGCCCACTGAGTGGCCTCCAGGGAGTCAAGCCTCCTGTGGAGTTGGAGAGAGGACTCGGGATTGCTCTCCAGGCCATACAGGAAAGAAGGCCCTCAGCTCGCAATGACGGGGGCGTCTTGTGGGTTTTCTCGAGTTGGAGCGCAAGTATGAGTTTTCTCACGAGGTACGACGGGGAGCTCAGGGAGCCTCTCGTGTGGCGCCAGGAAAGTCAGGTGTCTATGCGTGTGATGAGGAGGAGCCCATAAATGCTCTCGAGTCATGGTAGGGAAATCGGGACTCAAGACGCGTTGAAGAAGGAGTCTCGAGGTCTTTCTCAGGTTGCGGCAGGAAACCCTGGGTTCCCTCGACCTCAGGGAGCTTCTCAGGGTGCCTCTGAGAAGTCAGGCATACTGTGGACTTGGGAGGTGCTCTCGGAACTCCACTGGGTTTGGTGCAATGGCAAAGGTTCTCATCTCGAGTTGAGGCAGGAACCTAAGGGTTCCTCTCCATTTTAAACTCCGACCACAGGGTCCCTGAAGAGTTGGGACAGGAGAGTCAGGCCTCGTCTTGTGTGGAGGAATGGAACTCCACTTGCCTCTCGAGTTGTTCACAGGATAACAGACCATTTGTCGAGCTGTGAGTGGAACCTTCGGTTTTTTCCGTAAGATGCATGAGGGGGTCAGTGCCCCTTCGTGTTGTGCCTTCATCCACAGGGTTGCCTTCAAAGAGGTGTCCGGACATCGGGTTCTTATCAATAGCAGAGCAGGAAATCGGGGTCTTTCAGAACGTGGCACCATCCATGAGGCTACGTCTCGAATTTCTTCATTAGACTGGTGTCATCCTGAGGTGCGCCATGAAGATCGGGAACCCCTTCCAGACAAAGCAGGGGAATCGACCATCTTGTCACGATCAGGAGGAGTGAAAGGGCTCAGTTGAAGTCGTGCCGGGAACCTCGGTGTTCCCCTCGAGTGGGACCGGTGTGTCGGGAAACTTTTGGGGTCACTTCAAGGGTGCCAAGTACCGTTTTGCACTTCAAGACGGACTTGGGGCTTCTCTTGACACGCTGTAGAGGGCAAGGGCCTCATCTTGGGATGACGGGGGAATCACGTGGTTTTTCTCAAGGTGCAGCAGGATTCTCGAGTTACGACGGGGAATTCAGGCTTCCTCTTGTGTTGGCCCAGGGAAGTCCAATCTTCCATTCGAGTTTCGAGGGAGAGCTGGGGTTTTCTCTTGAGTCACTGCAGGGCAAAAGAGACCTCATCTAGGCTTGTGTCCAGGACCTAATATTCCTCTCCAGGGCCGACAGCGATCTCAGGGTTGCATTCCAGACGCATCCTGGGAGTCAGAGCTCGACTCGAGGGGAAGCAAAGGACCCCGCTCTCCTCTCGAGTCGCCACAGGTGTCTCTTGGAGCCCACTGAGTGGCCTAAAGGGAGTCAAGCCCCCTGTGGAGTTTGGAGAGAGGACTCAGGATTGCTCTCCAGGCCATGTAGGAAAAGAAGACCCTCATCTCGCGGTGACAGGGGCGTCTTGTTGGTTTTCTCGAGCTGCGGTGCCAGTGTGCGGTTTCTGATGAGGTGCGACGGGAAGCTCAGGGAGCCTTTCGTGTGGCACCAGGGAACTCAGGTCTCCATGCGCATGGCAAGGGGGAGCGCGTCATTGCTCTCGAGATATGATACGGGAATCGGGCCTCAAGACACGTTAAAGCAGGACTCTCAAGGTCTTTCTCGGGTTGCGGCAGGAAACCCTGGGTTCCGTCGACTTCTGCCGGTGACCTTAGGGAGCTTCTCAGGGTGCCTCTGAGAAGTCAGGCATACTGTGGATTTGGGACGGGCCTCTCGGGACTCCACTGGTTTTGTGGCAATGGAAAAGGGCCTCATCTTGAGTGGAGGAAGGAACCTCAGGCTTCCTCTCCATTTCTGACTCGGTGCGCAAGGTCCCTAGAGTTGTGACAGGAGAGTCAGGCATCGTCTTGTGTGGAGGAATGGAACTCCGCTTGCTTCTCGAGTTGTTCACGAGGTGACAGACCACTTGTGGTGCTGTGTGAGGAACCTGCGGGTTTTTCCGGAAGATGCACGGGGTGTCAGTGCCCCTACGTGTTGTGCCTTCATCCACAGGCTTGCCTTCGAAGAGGTGTCCAGGAGTCTGGTTTTGATCAAAAGTGGACCATGGAATCGGGGTCTTTCGGCATGTAGTATGGCCCTCGAGGCTACCTCTCGAATTTCCTCGTGAGACCGGCCTCATCCTGAGGTGTGCCGGGAAGGTCGGGAATCCCTTCGAGACAAAGCAGTGGAATCGACCCTCCTATCGCGATCAGGAGAGGAGAAAGGCCTCAGATGAAGTGGTGCCGGAAACTTCAGTGTCCCCTCTAGTGAGATCGGTATATAGGGGAACTTTTGGGGTCGCATCAAGGGTGCCAAGTACTGTTTTGCACTTCAAGACGGAATGTGAGACTTCTCTTGAGACGCTGTAGGGGGCAAGGGCCTCATCTTGCAATACGGGGAACCACGTGATTTTTCTCGAGTTGCGGCGGGTTTCTCAAATTACAACTGGAAATTCAGGCTTCCTCTTGTGTTGGCTCAGAAAGGCCAATCTTCCATTCGAGTTGCAAGGGAAAGCTAGGGGTTGCGCTTGAGTCACTGCAGGGCCAAAGAGACCTCATCTAGGCTTTTGTCCAGGACCTAAGGTTCCTCTCCAGGGGCGACAGGGATCCAGGGTTGCATTCCAGACTCACCCTCGTAGTCAGGCCTCATCTCGAGGGGAAGCAAAGGACACCGCTCTCCTCCTGAGTATCGACGGGTATCTCTTGGAGCCCACTGAGTGACCTAAAGGGAGTCAAGCCTCCTTTGGAGTTTGGAGAGAGGATTCGGGATTGCTCTTCAGGTCATGCAGGAAAGGCCCTCATTTCACCATGACAGGGGGGTCTCGTGGGTTTTCTCGAGCTGCGGTGCCAGTGTGGGGTTTCTCACGAGGTACGATGGGGAGCTCAGGGAGCCTCTCATGTGGTGCCGGGGAAGTCAGATCTTCATGCGCGTGGCGAGGGGGAGCGCGTCATTTTTCTCCAGTCATGGTAGGGGAATCGGGCCTCAAGACGCGTGAAGAAGGACTCGCGAGGTTTTTCTCAGGTTACGGCAGGAAACCCTGGGTTCCGTCGACTTATGCCCGTGACCTCAGGGAGCTTTTCAGGGTGCCTCTGAGAAGTCAGGGATACTGTGCAGTTGGGAGGGGCCGCTCCGAACTCCACTGGGTTTGGTGCAGTAGAAGAGGGCCTTATCTCGAGTTGAGGCAGGAACCTCATGGTTCCTCTCCATTTCTGAATCGGATCTCAGTGTCCATGCAGAGTTGGGACAGGAGAGTCAGGCCTCGTCTTGTGTGGAGGAATTGAACTCCTCTTGCCTCTCGAGTTGCTCACGGGGTGACAGGCCACTTGTCGATCTGTATGTGGAACTTGCGGGCTTTTCCAACGATGCAGGAGGGTGTCAGACCCCTTCGTTTTGTGCCTTCGTCCACAGGATTGCCTTCGAAGAGGTGTCCTAGCATTGGGTTCTTATCAAGAGCAGACAGGGAAATCGGGGTCTTTCGGCGTGTGGCACCAACCACAAGGCTACGTCTCGAATTTCCTCGTGAGACCGGCCTCATCCTGAGGTGCGCCGGGAAGGTCCGGAACCCCTTCCAGACAAAGCAGGGTAATCGACCCTCCCGTCGCGATCAGGAGGGGATAAGGGGCTCAGAACAAGCGGTGCACCGAACCTTGGTGTTCCCCTCGAGTGAGACCAGGGTGTCGGGGAACTTTTGTGCTAACATCAAGGTTGCCAATTATCGTTTTAAACTTCAAGATGGAACGTAGGGCTTCTACTGAGACGCTGTAGCTGGCAAGGGCCTCATCTTGCGATGACGGGGGAACCACGTGGTTTTCCTCGAGTTGCAGCGGGATTTTCGAATTACGATGGGGAATTCAGGTTTCCTCTTGTGTTGTCCCAGGGAAGTCCATTCTTCCATTCGAGGTGCGAGGGAGAGCAGGGGATTGCTCTCGAGTCACTTCAGGGCAAATGAGACCTCATCTATGCTTGTGTCTAGGACCTAATGTTCCTCTCCAGGGGCGACAGGGATCTCGGGGTTGCATTCCAGACTCACCTGAGGAGTCAGGCCTGGTATATAGGGGAAGCAAAGAATTCTGCTCTCCTCTCGAATCCCAACGGGTATCTATTGGAGCCCACAGAGTGGCCTAAAGGGAGTCAGGCCTCCTGTGGAGTTTGAAGAGAGGCCTCGAGATTGCTCTCCAGGCCATGCAGGAAAAGAAGGCCTTCATCTCGCGATGACGGAGGCGTCTCGTGGGTTTTCTGGAGCTGGGGAGCCAGTGTGGGATTTCTCACGAGGTAGGACGGGGAGCTCAGGGAGCCTCTCGTGTGGCGCCAGGGAAGTCAAGTCTCCATGCGAGTGGCGAGGGGGAACGCGTCATTGCTCTCGAGTCATGGTAGGGGAATCGGGATTCAAGATGCGTTGAAGGAGGATTTTCGAGGTCTTTCTCGGGTTGCGTCAGGAAACCCTGTGTTCCCTCGACTTGTGCCAGTGACCTCAGGGAGCTTCTAAGGGTGCCTCTGAGAAGTCGCGATACTGTGGATTTGGGAGGGGCCTCTCGGGCCTCCACTGTTTTTGGTGTAATGGAAGAGGGCCTCATCTCGAGTGGAGTCAGGAACCTCAGGGTTCCTCTCCATTTCGGACTCCGATCGCAGGGTCCCTTCAGAGTTGGGACCGGAGAGTCAGGCCTCGTCTTGAGTGGAGGAATGGAACTCTGCTTGCCTCTCGAGTTGTTCATGGGATGACAGGCCTCTTGTCGAGCTGTGTGTGGAACCTGTGGCTTTTACCGAATGATGCACGGGAGTGTCAGTGACCCTTCGTTTTGTGCCTTCGTCCACAGGGTTGCCTTCGAAGAGGTGTCTGGGCATCGGGTTCTTCTCAAGAGTGGGCCGGGAAATCGGGGTATTTCGGCATGTGACACCACCCCCGATGCTATATCTCGAATTTCCTCGTGAGACCGGCCTCATCCTTAGGTGCGCCGGGAATGTGGGAAACCCCTTCGAAACAAAGCAGGGGAATAGACCCTCCTGTCTCGAACAGGAGGGGAGAAGGTGCTCAGATGAAGTGGTGCGGGAACCTCGGTGTTCCTGTCGAGTGAGACCGGCGTGTCCGGGAACATTTGGTGTCGCATCAAGGGTGCAAAGTACCGTTTTGCACTTCAAGACGGAACGTGGTTCTTTTCTTGAGACGCCATAGCAGCAAGGGCCTCATCTTGGGATGACGTTGGAAACACGTGGTTTTTCTCGAGTTGCGGCGGGATTCTCGAGTTACGAAGGGGATTTCTGGCTTCCTCTTGTGTTGGCCCAGGGAAGCCCAATCTTCCATTCGAGTTGCGAGGGAGAGCTGGGGGTTGCGCTCGAGTCACTGCAGGGCAAAAGAAACCTCATCCAGGCTTGTGTCTAGGACCTAATGTTCCTCTCAAGGGATGACTGGGATCTTGGGGTTGCATTCTAGACTCACCCAGGAGTCTGGCGTCCTCTCGAGGGGAAACAAAGGACTTCTCTCTCTTCTCGAGTCGCGACGGGTATTTCTTGGAGCCCACTGAGTAGACTAAAGGGAGTCAAGCCTCCTCTGGAGTTTGGAGAGAGGACTCGGGATTGCACTCCAGAACATGCAGGAAAAGAAGGCCCTCATCTCACGATGACGGGGGGGGTCTCGGTGGTTTTACCGAGCTGCAGCGCCTGTGTTGGTTTCTCAGGAGGTACGACGTGGAGCTCAGGGAGCCTCTTGTGTGGCGCCAGGGAAGTTAGGTCTCGATGCGTGTGGCGAGGGGGAGCGCGTCATTGCTCTCGAGTCATGGTAGGGGAATCAGGCCTCTAGACGCGTTGAAGGACTCTCAAGATCTCTCTCGGGTCTTGGCAAGAATACCTGGGTTCCCTCGACTTGTGCCGGTGACCTCAGGGAGCGTCTCAGGGTGCCTCTGAGAAGTCAGGGATACTGTGGATTTGGGAGAGGCCTCTCGGGACTCCTTTGGGTTTGGTGCAATGGAAGTGGGCCTCATCTCGAGTTGAGGCAGGAACCTCAGGGTTCTGCTCCTGACTTCCTGGAGGCCGGATGTGACTCAGATCGCAGGGTCCCTGTTGAGTTTGCTCAGGAGTGTCAGGTCTCGTGTTCTGCGGAGGAATGGAACTCCGCTTACATCTCAAGTTGTTCAAGGATAACACCACTTTTCGTGATGTGTGTGGGTTTTTCGGAGATGCACGGGGGCGTCAGTGCTCCTTCCTGTTGTGCCTTCATCCACAAGGTTGCCTTCGAAGAGGTGTCCGGGTATCGTGTTCTCCTCAAGTGCGGACCGGGAAATTGGGGTCTTTCAGCATGTTGCACCACCCACTATGCTACGTCTCGAATTTCCTCGTGAGACCGGCCTCATCCTGAGGCGCGCAGGAAAGTCCGGGAACCCTTTCCAAACAAAGCAGGGGAATCGACCCTACTTTCGGGATCAGGAGGAGAGAAAGGGCTCAGATGAAGTAGTGCCAGGAACCTCGGTGCTCTCCTTGAGTGAAAGTTGGGTAACTTTTCTGGTTGCATCAAGGGTGCCAAGTACCGTTTCGCACTTCAAGACGGAACCTGGGACTTCTCTTGAGATGCTGTAGTGGGCAAGGGCCTCATCTAGCACTGACGGGGGACCCACGTGTTTTTTCTCGAGTTGCGGCAGGATTCTTGAGTTACGATGGGGAATACAGGTTTCCTCTTGTGTTGGCCCAGGGAAGTCCAATATCTCATTCGAGTTGCAAGTGAGAGCTGGAGATTGCTCTCGAGTCACTGCAGGGCAAAATAGAGCTCATCTAGGTTTGTGTCCAGGACCGAGTTTTTCTCTCCAGGGGCGACAGGGATCTCGGGGTTGCATTCCAGACTCACCCGGGGAGGCAGGCCTCGTCTCGAAGGGAATGAATGGACTCCGCTCTCCTCTCGAGTCACGACGGGTATCCCTTGGAGCCCAAGAGTGGCCTAAATGGAGTTAAGCCTCCTGTGGAGTTTGGAGAGAGGACTCGGGATTGCTCTCTAGGCCATGCAGGAAAAGAAGGCCCTCATCTCGCGATGACGGGGGCGTCTCGTGGGTTTTCTCAAGGTGCAGTGCCTGGTTGGGGTTTCTCACGAGATAGGACGGGGAGCTCAGGGAGACTCCTGTGGTGCCACGGAAGTCAGGTCTCCATGGACGTGGAGTGGGGGAGCGCCTCATTGCTCTCGAGTCATGGTAGGGGAATCAAGCCTCAAGACGCTTCGAAGAAGAACTCTCGAGGTCTTTCTCGGGGTGTGGCAGGAAACCCTGGGTTCCCTCGACTTGTGCCCATGACCTCAGGGAGCTTAGCGGGGTTCCTCTGAGAAGTCAGGGATACTGTGGAGTTGAGAGGGGCTTCTCGGGACATCACAGGGACTGGTGCAATTGAAGAGGACCTAATCTCGGATTGAGGCAATAACGTCAGGGTTCCTCTCCATTTCTGACTCGGATAGCAGGGTCCCTGCAGAGTTGGTACAGGAGAGTCAGACCTCGTCTTGTGTGGAGTAATGGAACTCCGCTTGCCTCTCGAGTTGTTCACGGGATGACAGGCCACCTGTCGAGTTGTATGTGGAAACTGCGGTTTTGGGGGACGATGCACAGGGGTGTCAGTGCCCCTTCGTGTTGTGCCTTCATCCACAGGGTTACCTTCGAAGAGGTGACCAGGCATCGGGATCTTATCAATAGCGGACCAGGAAATCGGGGTCTTTCGGCATGTGGCACAACCCACGAGGCTACGTCTCGACTTCCCTCGTGAGACTGGCCTCATCCTGAGGTTCGCCGGGAAGTCTGGGAACCCCTTCCAGACAAAGCAGGGGAATCGACCCTCCTGTCGCCATCAGGAGGGGAGAAGAGGCTCAGCTGAAGCGGTGCTGGGAACCTCCATGTTCTCCTCGAGTGAGACCGGGGTGTCAGGGAAATTTGGGGGTCGCATCAAGGGTGCCAAGTACCGTTTCACACTTCAAGACGGAACATGGGACTTCCCTGGAGACGCTATAGCTGACAGGGGCCTCATATTTCGATGACGGAGGAGCCACGTTGTTTTTCTCCAGTTGCCGCGGGATTCTCGAATTACAACGGGGAATACAGGCTTCCTCTTGTGTTGGCCCAGGGAAGTCCAATCATCCATTCGAGTTGCGAGGGAGAGCTGGGGATTGCACTTGAGTCAATGCAGGACAAAAAAGACCTCATTTAGGCTTGTGTCCAGGACCGAGTTTTCCTCTACAGGGGCGACACGGATCTCGGGATCCCATTCCAGACTCACCCAAGTAGTCAGGCCTCGGCTCGAGGGGAAGCAACGGACTCTGCTCTCCTCTAGAGTAGCGACGTGTATCTCTTGGAGGCTACTGAGTGGCCTAAAGGGAGTCAGGCCTCCAGTGGAGTTTGGAGAGTGGACTCGGGATTGCTCTCTAGGTCATGTAGGAAAAGAAGGCCCTCATCTTACGATGATGGGGGCGTCTCGTGCGTTTTCTCGAGCGGCGGTGCCAGTGTGGGGTTTTCATGAGGTAGGACGGGGAGCGCAGGGAGCCTCTCGTGTGGCGCCAGGGAAGTTAGGTTTCAATGGGCGTGGCGAGGGGAATGCGTCATTGCTCTCCAGTCATGGTAGGGTATCGGGCCTCAAGACGCGGTAAAGAAGGACTCTCAAGGTCTTTCTCAGAATGCAGCAGGAAACCCTGGGTTCACTCGACTTGTGGCAGTGACCGCAGAGAGCTTCTGAGGGTGCCTCTGAGAATCAGGGATACTGTGGAGTTTTAGGGGCCTCTCGGGACTCCACTGGGTATGGCGCAATGGAAGAGGGCCTCATTTCGAGTTGATGCAGGAACGTCAGGTTTCATCTACATTTCTGACTCCGATCGCACGGTCCCTGCAGAGTTGGGAAAGGAGAGTCAGGCCTTCTCTTGTGTGGAGGAACGGAACTCCGCATGCCTCTCTAGTTCTTCAAGGGATGACAGGACACTTGTCGATCTGTGTTTGGAATCTGCGTGTTTTTCCATACTATGCATGGGGATGTCAGTACCCCTTCGTGTTGTGCATTCATGCACAGGTTTGCTTTCGAAGAGGTGTCCTGGCATCGGGTTCTTATTAAGAGCGCACCGGGAAATCGGGGTCTTTCCGCATGTGGCACCACCCACCAGGCTACGTCTCGAATTTCCTAGTGAGACCGGCCTCATCCTGAGGTGCGCCGGGAAGGTCGGAACCCCTTGCAGACAAAGCAGGGGAATCGACCCTCCTGTCTCGATCAGGAGGGGAGAAGTGGCACAGATGAGGTGATGCCGGGAACCTTGGTGTTCCCCTCCAGTGAGACCAGTGTGTTGGGGAACTTTTGGGGTCGCATCAAAGGTGCCAAGTACCGTATCGCACTTCAAGATGGAACGTAAGACTTCTTTTGAGACGCTGTAGCGGCAATGGCCGCATCTTGCGATGAAGAGGGAACGACGTGGTTTTTCTCGAGTTGTGGCGGGATTCTTGAGTTACAACGGGAAATTCAGGCTTCCTCTTCTGTTGGCCCAGGGAAGTCCAGTCTTCCATTCGAGTTGCGAGGGAGAGTTGGGGATTGCTCTCGAGTCACTGCAGGAAAAAAGAGACCTCATCTAGGCTTGTGTCCAGGACCTAATGTTTCTCTCCAGGGGTGACAGGGATCTCCGGTTCACATATCAGACACACCCGAGGAGTCAGGCCTCGCCTCGAGGGGAAGGAAAAGACTCCACTCTCCTCTCGAGTCGCGACGGGTATGTCTTGGAGTCCACTGAGTGACCAAAAGGGAGTCAAGCCTACTGTGGAGTTTGGAGAGAGGACTCGGGATTGCTCTCCAGGCCATGCTAGAAAAGAAGGCCGTCATGTCGCGAAAATGGGGGCGTCTCGTGGGTTTTCTCTATCTGTGGCGCCAGTGTTTGGTTTCTCACGAGGTATGACGGGGAGCTCAGGGAGCCTCTCGTGTGGCGCCAGGGAAGTCAGGGCTTCATGAGTGTAGCAGAGGGAGCGCGTCATTGCCCTCGAGTCATGGTAGGGGAATCAGGCCTCAAAATGCGTTGAAGAAGGACTCTTGAGTTCTTTCTATGGTGGCGGCAGTAAACCCTGTGTTCACTCGAATTGTGCTGGTGACCTCAGGGAGCTTCTCAGGGTGCCTCTGAGAAGTCAGGGATACTGTGGAGCTGGGACGCGTCTCTCGGGACTCCACTGGGTTTCGTGCAATGGAAGAGGTCCTAATCTCGAGTAGAGGCAGGAACCTCAGCGTTCCTCTCGTGACTTCACTGGCGCTGGTCTGATTCGGATCGCAAAGTCCCTGCAGAGTTGGGACAGGAGAGTCAGGCATCGTCTTGTGTAGAGGAATGAAACCCCACTTGCCTCTCGAGTTCTTCAGGGGTGACAAGCCACTTGTTGAGCTGTATGTGGAACCTGCGGGTTTTTCCGGACGATGCACGAGGGTGTCAGTGCCCCTTTGTGTTGTGCCTTCATCCACAGGGTTGCCTTCGAAGAGGTGTCCAGGCATCGGGTTCTTATCAAGAGCGTACCGGGAAATCATAGTCTTTTGGCATGTGGTACCACCCGCGAGTTACGTCTCCAATTTCCTCGTGAGACTGGCCTCATCCTGAAGTGCCCCGTGAAGGTCGGGAACCCCTTACAAACAAAGCAGGGGAAGTGACCCTCCTATCACGAACAGGAGGGGAGAAGGGGCTCAGATAAACTGGTGCCGGGAACCTCGATGTTCACCTCGAGTGAGACCGATATTTCGGGGAACTTTTGGGGTCACATCAAGGGTGTCAAGTATCGTTTTGCACTTCAAGACGGAACGTGGGACTTTTCTTGAGAAGCTGTAGCGGGCAAGGGCCTCATCTTGTGATGACGAGGGAACCAAGTGCTTTTTCTCGAGTTGCGGCGGGATTCTCGAGTTACGAAGGGGAATTCAGGCTTCCTCTTGTGTTGGCCCAGGGAAGTCCAATCTTCCATTCGAGTTGTCAGGGAGAGCGGGGGATTGCTCTCGAGTTACAGAAGGGCAAAAGAGACCTCATCTAGGCTTGTTTCCAGGACCTAATGTTCCTCTCCAGGGGAGACAGGGATCTCGGGGTTGCATTCCAGACCCACCTGGTGAGTCAGGCCTTGTCTCGAGGGGAAGCAAAGGACTCCATTCTCCTCTCGAGTCGTGACGGGTATCTCTTGGAGCCCACTAAGTGGCCTAAAGGGAGTCAAGCCTCCTGTGGAGTTTGGAAAGAGGATTCGGGATTCCTCTCCAGGCCATGCAGGAAAAGAAGGCCCTCAGCTCGCGAGGACGGGGGCGTCTCAGGGGTTTCCTCGAGCTGCGGCGCCCGTGGGGGTTTTCTCCTGAGGCACGATGAGGATCTCAAGAGCCTCTCGTGTGCGGCCAGGGAAGTCAGGTCTCCATGCGCGTGGCGAGGGGGAGCGCGTCATGGCTCTCGAGTCACCGGAGGGGACTAGGGCCTCGAGACGCGTTGAAGAAGGACTCTCGAGGTCTTTCTCGGGGGACGACGGGAAACCCTCGTGTCCCTCGCCTTCTGCCGGGGACCTTAGGGAACGTCACAGGGTGCCTCTGAGAGGCGAGGGATCCTGTGGAGGTGGCGGGGCCCCTCGGGACTCCGCTGGGTCTGGCTCAACGGAAGAGGGCCTCACCTCGAGGGGAGGCAGGAACCTCAGGCTTCCTCTCCGTTTCGGACTCCGACCGCAGGGTCCCTGCAGAGTTGGGACAGGAGAGTCAGGCCTCGTCTTGTCTGAGGAAGGGAACCCCGCTGGCCTCTCGAGTTGCTCAGGGGGTCTCAGGCCCCTCGTCGAGCTGTGTGTGGAACCCGCGGGTCTTTGCGGACGATGCACGGGGGTGGCAGTGCCCCTTCGTGTTGTGCCTTCACCCACAGGGTTGCCTTCGAAGAGGGGTCCGGGCCTCGGGTCCTTCTCAAGAGCGGACCTGGGGTATCGGGGGCGTTCGGCATGTGGCCCCACCCACGTGGCTCGTCTCGAATTTCCTCGTGAGACCGGCCTCATCCTGAGGTGCGCCGGGAAGGCCGGGAACCCCTTCCAGACCACGCAGGGGAATCGCCTCTCCTGTCGCGATCAGGAGGGGAGAAGGGGCTCAGAGGAAGCGGTGCCGGGACCCTCGGTGTTCCCCTCGGGGGACCCCGGTGTGTCGGGGGACTTTTGGGGGTCGCAGGAAGGCTGTCAGGGACCGTTTCGCTCTTCACGGCGGAACAGGGGACTTCCCTTGAGACGCCGTCGCGGGCAAGGGCCTCATCTTGCCAAGAGGTGGGAACCACATGGTTTTTCTCGAGTTGCGGCGGGATTCTCGAGTTACGACGGGGATCTCAGCCTTCCCGTGGGTTGGCCCTGGGAAGCCCCATCTTCCCCTCGGGTTGCGAGGGAAAGCTGGGGGTTGCGCTCGAGTCACTGCAGGGCCGAAGAGACCTCACCTAGGCGTGTGTCCGGGACCTAATATTCCTCTCCAGGGAAGGCAGGGATCTCGGGATTGCATTCCAGGCTCCCCCGGTGAGTCAGGCTTCGTCTCGAGGGGAAGGCAAGGACTCCGCTCTCTGCTCGAGTCGCGACGCGGGGCTCTTGGAGCCCCCTGAGCGGCCTCAAGGGAGTCCAGCCTCCTCTTCCGTTTGGAGAGAGGACTCGGGATTGCTCTCCAGGCCATGCAGGAAAAGAAGGCCCTCAGCTCGCGAGGACGGGGGCGTCTCAGGGGTTTCCTCGAGCTGCGGCGCCCGTGGGGGTTTTCTCCCGAGGCACGACGAGGATCTCAGGGAGCCTCTCGTGCGGCGCCAGGGAAGTCAGGTCTCCATGCGCGTGGCAAGGGGAAGCGAGTCCTGGCTCTCGAGTCACGGGAGGGGACTAGGGCCTCGAGACGCGTTGAAGAAGGCCTCTCGAGGTTTTTCTCGGTGGGCGGCGGGAAACCCTCGTGTCCCTCGCCTTCTGCCGGGGACCTTAGGGAACTTCCCAGGGTGCCTCTGAGAGCTGAGGGATCCTGTGGAGGTGGCGGGGCCCCTCGGGACTCCGCTGGGTCTGGCGCAACGGAAGAGGGCCTCACCTCGAGGGGAGGCAGGAACCTCAGGCTTCCTCTCCGTTTCGGACTCCGACCGCAGGGTCCCTGCAGAGTTGGGACAGGAGAGTCAGGCCTCTTCTTGTCTGAGGAAGGGAACTCCGATGGCCTCTTGAGTAGCTCAGGGGGTCTCAGGCCCCTCGTCGAGCTGTGTGTTGAACCCGCGGGTCTTTGCGGACGATGCACGGTGGTGGCAGTGCCCCTTCGTGCTGTGCCTTCACCCACAGGGTTGCCTTCGAAGAGGGGTCCGGGCCTCGGGTCCTTCTCAAGAGCGGACCTGGGGAATCGGCGGCGTTCGGCATGTGGCCCCACCCACGTGGCTCGTCTCGAATTTCCTCGTGAGACCGGCCTCATCCTGAGGTGCGCCGGGAAGGCCGGGAACCCCTTCCAGACCACGCAGGGGAATCGCCTCTCCTGTCGCGATCAGGAGGGGAGAAGGGGCTCAGAGGAAGTGGTGCCGGGAACCTCGGTGTTCCCCTCGGAGGACCCCGGCGTGTCGGGGGACTTTTGGGGGTCGCAGAAAAGCTGTCAGGGACAGTTTCGCCCTTCAGGGCGGAACAGGGGACTTCCCTTGAGACGCCGTCGCGGGCAAGGGCCTCATCTTGCCAAGAGGTGGGAACCACGTGGTTTTTCTCGAGTTGCGGCGGCATTCTCGAGTTACGACGGGGATCTCAGCCTTCCCCTTGGGTTGGCCCTGGGAAGCCCCATCTTCCCCTCGGGTTGCGAGGGAAAGCTGGGGGTTGCGCTCGAGTCACTGCAGGGCCGAAGAGACCTCACCTAGGCGTGTGTCCGGGAGCTAATATTCCTCTCCAGGGAAGGCAGGGATCTCGGGGTTGCATTCCAGGCTCCCCCGGGGAGTCAGGCCTCGTCTCGAGGGGAAGCCAAGGACTCCGCTCTCCTCTCGAGTCGCGACGCGGGTCTCTTGGAGCCCCCTGAGCGGCCTCAAGGGAGTCCAGCCTCCTCTTCCGTTTGGAGAGAGGACCCGGGATTGCTCTCCAGGCCATGCAGGAAAAGAAGGCCCTCAGCTCGCGAGGATGGGGGCGTCTCAGGGGTTTCCTCGAGCTGCGGCGCCCGTGGGGGTTTTCTCCCGAGGCACGACGAGGATCTCAGGGAGCCTCTCGAGCGGCGCCAGGGAAGTCAGGTCTCCATGCGCGTGGCGAGGGGGAGCGCGTCATGGCTCTCGAGTCACGGGAGGGGTCTAGGGCCTGGAGACGCGTTGAAGAAGGACTCTCGAGGTCTTTCTCGGGGAGCGGCGGGAAACCCTCGTTTCCCTCGCCTTCTGCCGGGGACCTTAGGGAACTTCCCAGGGTGCCTCTGAGAACCTAGGGATCCTGTGGAGGTGGCGGGGCCCCTCGGGACTCCGCTGGGTCTGGTGCAACGGAAGTGGGCCTCACCTCGAGGAGAGGCAGGAACCTCAGGCTTCCTCTCCGTTTCGGACTCCGACCGCAGGGTCCCTGCAGAGTTGGGACAGGAGAGTCAGGCCTCGTCTTGTCTGAGGAAGGGAACCCCGCTGGCCTCTCGAGTTGCTCAGGGGGTCTCAGGCCCCTCGTCGAGCTGTGTGTGGAACCCGCGGGTCTTTGCGGACGAAGCACGGGGGCGGCAGTGCCCCTTCGTGTTGTGCCTTTACCCACAGGGTTGCCTTTGAAGAGGGGTCCGGGCCTCGGGTCCTTCTCAAGAGCGGACTGGGGAATCGGGGGCGTTCGGCATGTGGCCCCACCCACGTGGCTCGCCTCGAATTTCCTCGTGAGACCGGCCTCATCCTGAGGTGCGCCGGGAAGGCCGGGAACCCCTTCCAGACCACGCAGGGGAATTGCCTCTCCTGTCGCGATCAGGAGGGGAGAAGGGGCTCAGAGGAAGCGGTGCCGGGAACCTCGGTGTTCCCCTCGAGGGAACCCGGCGTGTCGGGGAACTTTTGGGGGTCGCATGAAGGCTGGCAGGATCCTTTCCCCCCTTCAGGGTGGAAGAGGGGACGTCCCTTGAGACGCCGTCGCGGGCAAGGGTCTCATCTTGCCAGAGTTGGGAACCACGTGGTTTTTCTCGAGTTGCGGCGGGATTCTCGAGTTACAATGGGGATCTCAGCCTTCCTCTTGGGTTGGTCCTGGGAAGCCCAATCTTCCCCTCGAGTTGCAAGGGAAATCTGGGGGTTGCGCTCGAGTCACTGCAGGGCCGAAGAGACCTCACCTAGGCGTGTGTCCAGGACCTACTATTCCTCTCCAGGGAAAGCAGGCATCTCGGGGTTGCATTCCAGGCTCCCCCGTGGAGTCAGACCTCGTCTCGAGGGGAAGCCAAGGACTCCGCTCTCCTCTCGAGTCGCGACAAGGATCTGTTGGAGCCCCCCGAATGGCCTCAACGGAGTGCAGCCTGCTCTTCAGTTTGGAAAGAGGACTCGTGATTGGTCTCCAGGCCATGCAGGAATATAAGGCCCTCATCTTGCGATGACCGGGGTGTCTCATATGTTTCCTCGAGCTGCCGTGGCAGTGTGGGTTTCCTCACGAGGTACGATGAGTATCTCAGGGAGCCTCTCGTGCAGTGCCAGGTTAGTCAGGTCTCCATGCGCGTGAAGAGGGGGCGCGTGTCATGGCTCTCGAGTCATGGTAGGGGAATCGCGACTCAACACATTTTGAAGCACTCTCGAGGTCTTTCTCGAGTTATGGCAGAAAACCCAGGGTTCCCTCGACTTGTGCCTGTGACCTAAGGGACCTTCTCATTGTGCCTCTGAGAACTCAGGGATACTGTGGAGTTGGTAGGGGCCTCTCGGGACTCCACTGGGTGTGGTGCAATGGAAGAGGGCCTCATCTCGAGTGGACGCAGGAACCTCAGGCTTCCTCTCCGTTTCTGACTCGGATCCCATGGTCCCTGCAGAGTAGGGACAAGAGAGTCACACCTAGTCTTCTGTTGAGGAATGGACCTTCCTTTGCCTTTCGAGTTGTTTACAGGGTGACAGGCCACTTGTCGAAATATCTGTGGGACCTGCGGGTTTTTCTGGACGATGCACGCGGGTGTCAGTGCACCTTCGTGTTGTGCCTTCATCCACAGGTTTTCCTTCAAAGAGGTGTGCTGGCATCGGGTTCTTTTCAAGAGTGGACCGTGAAATTGGGGTCTTTCGGCATGTGGCACCACCCACGAGGCTACGTCTCGAACTTCCTCATGAGACCGGCCTCATCCTGAGGTGCGCCCGGAAGGTCGGGAACCCCTTGCAGACAGAGAAGGGGAGTCGACCCTCCTGTCGCAATCAGGAGAGGAGAAGGGGTCAGATGAAGTGGTGCCGGGAACCTCGGTGTTCCCCTTGAGTGAGTCTGGTATGTCGCGGAACTTTTGGGGTCGCATCAAGGGTGCCAAGTACCGTTTCGCACTTCAGGATGGAACGTGGGACTTCTCTTGAGATGCTGTAGCGGACAAAGGGCCTCATCTTGCGATGACGAGGGAAGCACGTGGATTTTCTCGAGTTTCGGTGGGATTCTCGAGTTATGACGGGGAATTCAGGCTTCCTCTTGTGTTGGCCCAGGAAGTCTAATCTTCCATTCGAGTTGCCAGGGAGAGCTGTGGATTGGGCTCCATTCACTGAAGGGCAAACTAGACCTCATCTAGGCTTGTATCCAGGACTTAATGTTCCTCTCCATAAGCGACAGGGATTTGGGGTTGCATTCCATACTCACCCGGGGAGTCAGGCCTCATCTCGAGGGGAAGCAAAGGACTCCACTCTCTTCTCGAGCCGCGACAGGTATCTCTTGGAGCCCACTGAGTGGTCTTTGCTCTGTAGGAGAGCTCTAATGTACATAAGCCTGTACATAAGTGAACACAGACATTCTGTGTGCATGTTGCTGCGTACCCAAAATAGGGCCACAAGGAGCCTCATGCTCTCCATGCAGCGCGGAAGCTGTGCAGCCACGCAGCAGCTGAAAAATCCAACCAATTGCTCTTTTCTTACCTCTGACAGAGCTCGCATTTCCGTAGCCCTTGGCAGTTTGGAAACACTGGACCCTAACCCCTCTCAAAGTAGGCCTGGGTTCTAGTTCGAATAGAAAGTCAATAGCGGAGCTGAGGACAGGAACGCGGCAGTCATTTATCACACGCTCCTGCAGCCTGCTACTACAGGGACACTAACGCTAGAAGCTAGGAATGTCTTTGCAAGGTGCGCAAAGGACAAGGGAGAACCTCGACCCTGACTCTAGTATTTCAGCCCCCTGAGCAGATCTGAGGTTCTCCCGCTGTAGAAGCTAACCCATTCCTTTCAAATACAGGCTTCCTAACACAGGGCCAGTTGGCTGCTTGCTCTTCCACGAAGCAGGCTTCCTTAACTTGCAAACTGCGAATTACGCTTAACAGCCTGGAGGAAAAATCGCTTCTTGGAAGATTTTTTTCAGAGGCTGTATCCCCGGAGCTGGGGCCAAGCTAGGGGACCCATACTGACAAGGGAAGGCAAAACCACATCCAATGTCTTTGCTCTGGAGGACAGCTTTGGTGAGCCTAAGTCTTTCAGGAATATTTCTGGCTCCAACAGAGTCAAATTCTGTGTGTGAAGCTGCACAGCCAAAATAGGGGAACAGAGAGCCTAATTCTCTCTGTGTAGCTTTGAAGCTGTCATTCAAACAACAGCTTGAGAATCCATACAATGCTCTCCCTTACTGCTAAGAGAATTCTCATTGCTGTCGTCCTTGACAGTTTGTAGAAATTCGCACCCTAACCCTTCTCCAAGTAGGCCTGGGTCCTAGCTCGGAACAACAGGCAACGGCGGAGCTGAGGCCAGTAAGGCACAAGTGAGGTCTCACACACTCTTGCAGCCTGATCGTCCAGGAGCAGTAAGGCCTCTTTTTCCCTGCAGGAGGCTCGCTTGCCTTGCCTCCTGTGAACTGCATTTCCCAGCCTGGGCACAAAGCTGTTCCTGGAGATTTTTTCTCAGGGGCTGTTTCCCTGGAGCTGGGTCGGACCTCGGGGGCCCAACTCACAGGGGAAGACAAAACCACATGGACAGGTCTATGCTCTGTAGGAGAGCTCTAGTGAACCTCATCTCTCAGGAACATTCTTGGCTTCTACAGAGACACCTCTGTGCATGAAGCTACACACCCAACATAGTGGCAAAGGGAGTCTGATTCTCTCCGTGGGTGCTGATGCTTTGTGGCAAAGCACCTGCTAAGAATCCATCCGCATAGGCTTCCCTCACCTTGACAGAGGTCTCATTGCTGTAGTCCTTGGCAGTTTGGAAAGAAGCAGACCCTTACCCTTCACCAAGTAGGCCCTTGTCCTTGTTTGAATGGAAAGGCAGTAGCTGAGCTGAGGCCAGTAAGGCGCCAGTCAAGTCTGACATATTCCCGATGCCTGCTCCTTCATGGAAAATAACGTTAGAATCTGGGAATGTCTTTGCAAGGCTGGCAAAGGGCAGTCAGGAACCTCGACCCTGCCTCTGGAATTTCTATCTTCTCAGCACATCCGGAGGTCTCGGTCAGGAGAAACTAACCCATTCCTTGCAAATATAGGCTTCCAAACACAGGCCGGTTGGCTGTCTCTTCTTGCCGAAGGAAGCTTGCTTATCCCACCTCCTGCGAACTCCGCTTCCCAGCCTGGGGGATAAGAGGTTCTTGGAGATCTTTTCTCAGAGGCTGTTTCCACGGAGCAGGGGCCGATCCCGGAGACCCACACGCACAGGGGAAGGGAAAACCGCATGGATAAGTCTTTGCTCTCTAGGAGTGCTCTAGTGAACCTCAGTCTATGCGGAATGTTCTTGGCTCCAACGGGGACATCTCTGTGTGGGAAGCTGCATAGCCAACATAGAGACACAGAGACCTGATTCTCTCTGTGCAGCTTTGACGCTGTCGTTCAAACAACAAATTGAGAATCCACACAATGCTCTCCCTTACCACTGAGAGAGTTATCATTGCTGTAGCCCTTCGCAGTTTCTGGAAATCGGCACACAAACACTTCTCCAAGTAGGCCTGGGTTCAAGTTCAGATGAACATGCAATAGCGGAGCTGAGGCCAGTAAGGCACCAGTCAGGTGTCACACACTCTGGCAGCCTGCTCCTCCAGGGACAGTAAGGCCTCTATTTCCCTTCAGGAGGCTCGCTTGCCTTACTTCCTGTGAACAGCGTTTCCCAGCCTGGGCGGAAAGCAGTTCCTGGAGATCTTTTCTCAGGGGCTGTTTCCCCGGAGTTGGGGCGGACCTCGGGGACCCAACTCACAGGGGAAGGCAAAACCAAATGGACAGGTCTATGCTCTGTAGGAGATCTCTAGTGAACTGCCGGGGTCCAGCCCCAGCTGATCCAGGGTATTCGAAGCAGAGACGGCGTAGGCGAGGGTCAGGGAACAACTGCTTAATTAAACGTTAATTAAGGATATAAAGAGTAATAAAATGAGGATAGCTCAGTAGGAAAATTCAGTGGAGAAAAGAGGCTGAGTAGCTTGGTTTACGCGGGGGACCAATAAAACTTCAAGACAAGAAGCTTGCACCACTTACGTAGGCCGCAGGCGTCCTTCCGTTCTCCCGAAGGAGAGGAGACACTGAGGCCTCCCCGGTCGGATCTTAGAAGCCCAGGCAAAATTAGTAAGCTTGGTGGGTTCCGCGCTCCAGATGGAGACTCAACCAGAGTGAGAGAGAGAGAGAGAGAGACATGGGGAGACCAGTATTTCGAGAAACTGAACCCAATTCTTTATTTTCCATGGTCTACTTTTATACACTGAGATGTTATGCAAAAGTCACGTGGGGTCAGCAGTCCTGACTTTTATCAAAGTCAGGTGCTTCATACAAAAGTATACAGAGGTCTTAGGGGTGTTACATCATCTTCTGGCCGGGGGGCCTGCTGACAATTTACGACCCTCTCCTTGTGACAGCGGTCAGTCAACCAGGACACTTATTTCTCCAGGGGTGATTATTCTTAAAACAGACGCCACCCAAATAAAGTTACATTCCTATAGGGTGAGGGTGTAGTGGGTTTTAGTTAAGGAAAGAATTTACTTAGCCTAAGGTCTAACGTGATTTATATCAAAGGTTAATACTTATTTCTTCTATATATTCATTAATGTGTATAAGGGCAGGGGATGTGGAGACTTAGCAGTAAACATCAGCTCAACAAATGAAAAACCCTTCACCAATATGATTTCTAATCAGCCCATTATACTTATACTAATAATTTTCTAACTTTTCTAAGGAACCTGTTTTTAGAAGGTTTAAAGCATCTCGTGCCTCTCATGGTTGGGAGGCTGTGAGCAATCACATGTGGCCGGACAAGCCTGTCAGGCAGGCTAGAGAACCTTCAGAGGAGTGTGTAGGTTAAAACACTCTTGTCACACCCAGGGGTTTTTATCAACTGGAGCTCTAGGTTAACTCCTTCTCCGAAAGAGGTGGTGGGGGACAGCCCCCCGTAAAGTCAGAGGTGTAGGTGAGAGCACAAAATAGTAAGGTAGGCAGGCTCTGGTGATGGGGGTAGATGCTCGAGGATTTCCAGGGGGACTCCTGAGGCTCGATCCCGCCTTTGCGTATGTCGAGCCTCCTTCCTCATGACCTTTGCCATGGGCGGAGTGCCTCACTCTGGCCCCCAACAGTGAACCTCCTCTCTCAGGAACATTCTTGGCTCCTATCGAGACACCTCTGTGTGTGTAGCTACACACGCAACATAGGGGCAAAGGGAGCCAGATTCTTTCCGTGGGGTGCTGATGCTTTGTGGCAAAGCACCTGCTTGAGAATCCATCAGCTTACGCTTTCCTCACCTTGACAGAGGTCTCATTGCTGTAGCCCTTGGCAGTTTGGAAAGAAGAGGACCCTTATCTTTCATAAAGTGGGCCCTTGTCCTAGTTTGAAAGGAAAGGCAAGAGCTGAGCTGAGGCCAATAAGGCGCCAGTCAAGTCTGACATATTCCCGAAGCCTGCTCCTTCATGGAAAATAACGCTGGAATCTAGGAATGTCTCTGCAAGGCTGGCAAAGGGCAGTCAGGAGCCTGCACCCTGCCTCTGGAATTACCGATTTCTGAGCAGATCTGGAGGTCTCCTTTAGGAGAATCTAACTCATTCCTTCCATATTGAGACTTACAAAAACAGGCCGGTCGGCTGCCTCTTCATGCCCGAAGGAGGCTTGCTTTTCCTGCCTCCTATGAACCCAGCTTCCCAGGCTCTGGGAAAAGGGGATCTTGAAGATCTTTTCTCAGGGGTTGTTTCCACGGAGCTGGGGCTAAGCCTGGAGACCCAAACTAACAGGGGAAGAAAAACCACATGTACAAGTCTTTGCTCTCTAGGAGAGCTCTAGTGAACTTCACTCTGTCACGAACATTCTTGATTCATATGGAGACACCCCTGTGTGCGAAGCTGCGTACCCAACATGGGGGCACAGAGAGCCTGATTCTCTCTGTGTAGCTTTAAAGATGTCGTTCAAAAAACACCTTGAAAATCCATACAATGCTCTTCCTTACCCGTGACAGAGTTCTCATTGCTGTAGCCCTTGGCAGTTTTTAGAAATCCGCACCCAAACCCTTCTCCAAGTAGTCCTGGGTCCTAGTTCGGAGGAACATGCAATGGCAGAGCTGAGGCCAGTAAGGCACCAGTCAGGTTTCTCACACTCTGCAGCCTGATCGTCCAGGGACAGTAAGCCCTCTTTTTCCCTGCAGGAGGCTCACTTGACTTCCCTCCTGTGAGCTGCATTTCCCAGCCTGGGGGAAAAGAGGTCCCTGGAGATCTTTTCTCAGGAGCTCCTTCCCCGGAGCTGGGGAGGACCTCGAGGACCCAACTCACAGGGGAAGGCAAAAGCACATGGACAGGTCTATGCTCTGTAGGAGAGCTCTAGTGAACCTCATCTCTCAGGAACATTCTGGCCTCCTATAGAGACACCTCTGTATGTGAAGCTACACACCCAACATAGGGGCAAATGGAGCCTGATTCTCCCCGTGGGGTGCTGATGCTTTGTGGCAAAGCACCTGCTTGATGATCCATCCACTTAGGCTTCCCTCGCCTTGACAGAGGTCCCATTGCTGTAGCCCTTGGCAGTTTGGAAAGAAGAAGACCCTTACCCTTCATAAAGTAGGCCTTTGTCCTAGTTTGAATGGAAAGGTAATAGCTGAGCTGAGGCCAATAAGGTGCCTGCCAAGTCTGACATACTCCCGTAGCCTTCACCTTCATGGAAAATAACTCTAGAATCTGGGAATGTCTTTGCAAGGCTGGCAAAGGGCAGTCAGGAACCAGCACCCTGCCTCTGGAATTACCGACTTCTGAGCAGATCTGGAGGTCTCCTTTAGGAGAAGCTAACCCATTCTTTCCAAATAGAGGCTTCCAAACAGGCCAGTTGGCTGCCTTTTCGTGCCCGAAGGAGGCCTGCTTTTCTCGCATCCTATGAAGCCCTGTTCCCAGCCTCTGGGAAAAGCGGATCTTGAAGATATTTTCTCAGGGGTTGTTTCCATGGAGCTGGGGCCGAGACCAGAGACCCAATCGCACAGGGGAAGGAAAACCACATGGACAAGTCTTTGCTCTCCAGGAGACCTCTAAGTGAAACTTACTGTGTCAGGAACGTTCTTGACTCCTATGGAGACACCCCTGTGTGTGAAGCTGTGTACCCAACAAGGGGGCACACAGGGCCTGATTCTCTCTTTGCAGCTTTGAAGCTGTCGTTCAAACAACAGCTTGAGAATCCATAGAATGCTCTCCCTTACCTCTGAGAGACTTCTCATTGCTGTAGCCTTTGGCAGTTTTTACAAATCCGCACCCAAACCCTTCTCCAAGTAGGCCTGGGTCCTGGTTTGGATGGCCATGCAATGGCGGAGCTGAGGTCAGTAAGGAACCAGTCAGGTGTCACACACTCTGGCAGCCTGCTCCTCCAGGGACAGTAAGGCCTATTTTTCCCTGCGGGAGGCTCGCTTGCCTGGCCTCCTGTGAACTGCGTTTCCCAGCCTGGGCAAAAAGCGGTTCCTGGAGATCTTTTCTCAGGGGCTCTATCCCCAGAGCTGGGGTGGACCTCGGGGACCCATCTCACAGGGGAAGGAAAAACCACATGGACAGGTCTATGCTCTGTAGGAGACGTTAGTGTGTCTCATCTCTTAGGAACATTCTTGGCTCGTACAGAGACACCTCTGTGTGTAAAGCTACACACCGAACATAGGGGCACAGGGAGCCTGATTCTCTCCGTGGGGTGCTGATGCTTTGTGGCAAAGCACCTGTTTGAGAATCCATCCGCTTACGCTTCCCTCGCCTTGACAGAGGTCTCATTGCTGTGTCTCTTGGCAGTTGGGAAAGAGGTAGACCCTTACCCTTCACCAAGTAGGCCCTGATCCTAGTTTGAAAGGAAAGGCAATAGCTGAGCTGAGGCCAGTAAGGCACCCGTCAACTCTGACATATTCCCGATGCCTGCTCCTTCATGGAAAATATTGCTAGAATCTAGGAATGTCTTTGCAAGGCTGGCAAAGGGCAGTCAGGAACCTCGACCCTGCCTCTGGAATTTCTATCTTCTGAGCAGATCTGGAGGTCTCCTTCTGGAGAAGCTAACCCATTCCTTGCAAATAGAGGCTTCCAAACACAGGCTAGTTGGCTGCCTCTTCTTGCCTGAAGGAGGCTTGCTTTTCCTGCCTCCTATGATCCCTGGTTCCCAGCATGGGGGAAAAGCAGATCTTGGAGATCTTTGCTCAGGGGTTGTTTCCACGGAGCTGGGGTTGTGCCCAGAGACCCACACATACAGGGGAAGGCAAAACCACATGAACAAGTCTTTGCTCTCTAAGAGAGCTCTAGTGAACCTCAGTCTTTGACGAACGTTCTTGACTCCTATGCGGACACCTCTGTGTGTGAAACTGCGTACCCAACATGGCGGCAGAGAGCCTGATTCTCTCTGTGCAGGTTTAATGCTGTCGTTCAGAAAACAGCTTGAGAATCCATACAATTCTCGCCCTTACCTCTGAGAGAGTTCTCATTGCAGTAGCCCTTGGCAGTTTGTAGAAATCTGCAGCTAAACCCTTCTCCAAGTAGGCCTGAGTCCCAGTTCGGAGGAACAAGCAATGGCGGAGCTAAGACCAGTATGGCACCAGTCAGTTTTCACACACTCTGGCAGCCTGCTCCTCCAGGGACAGTAAGGCTTCTTTTTCTCTGCAGGAGGCTCACTTGCCTTACTTCCTGTGAACAGCTTTTCCCAGCCTGGGCGAAAAGCGGTTCCTGGAGATCTTTTCTCAGAGGCTGTTTTCTCGGAGCTGGGGTGGACCTCGGGCACCCAACTCACAGGGAAGGCGAAACCACATGTACAGGTGAGCACTCTGTAGGAGAGCTCTTGTGAGCCTCATCTCTCAGGAACATTCTTGGCTCCTGTAGAGACACCACTGTGTGTGAATCTACACACCCCACATAGGGGCAAAGGGAGCCTGATTCTCTCCGTGGGGTGCTGATGCTTGGTGGCAAAGAACCTTCCTGATAATCCATCCGCTTATGCTTCCCTCGCATTTACGGAAGTCTCATTGCTGTAGCCCTCGGCAGTTTGGAAAGAAGAAGACCCTTACCCTTCATAAAGTAGGGCCTTGTCCTACTTTGAATGGAAAGGCAATAGCTGAGCTGAGGCCAATAAGGCGCCAGTCAAGTCTGACATATTCCCAAAGCCTGCTTCTTCAGGAAGATAACTGTAGAATCTAGGAATGTCTTTGCAAGGCTGGCAAAGGGCAGTCAGGACCCTGCACACTGCCTCTGGAATTACCGACTTCTGAACAGATCTGGAGGTCTCCCTTAGGGGAAGCTAACCCATTCTTCCAAATAGAGGCTTCCAAACGCAGGCCGCTTGGCTGCCTCTTGCTCTCTGAAGGAGGCCTGCTTTTCCCGCCTCCTATGAACCCCACATCCCAGCCTCTGGGAAAAGCGGATCTTGAAGATCTTTTCTCAGGGGTTGTTTCCACGGAGCTGGGGCCGAGCCTGGAGCCCCAAACGCACAGGGGAAGAAAAACCACATGGACAAGTCTTTGCTCTCTAGGAGAGCTCTAGTGAACCTCACTCTGTCAGGAACGTTCTTGTTTCCTATGGAGACACCCCTGTCTGTGAAGCTGTGTACCGAACATGGAGACACAGAGTCTGATTCTCTCTGTGCAGCTTTGAAGCTGTCGTTCAAACAACAGCTTGAAAATCCATACAATGCTCTTCCTTACCCGTGACACAGTTCTCATTGCTATACCCCTTGGCAGTATTTAGAAATCCATACCCAAACCCTTCTTCTAGTAGGCCTGGGTCCTAGTTCAGAGGAACATGCAATGGCGGAGCTGAGGCCAGTAAGGCACCAGTCAGGTCTCACACACTCTTGCAGCCTGATCGTCCAGGGACACTAAGGCCTGTTGTGCCTTGCAGGAGGCTCGCTTGTGTTACCTCCTGTGAACTGCGTTTGCCAGCCTGGGGGAATAGCGGTCCCTGGAGATCTTTTCTCAGGGGCTCCTTCCCCTTAGCTGGGGCGGACCTCAGGGACCCAACTCACAGGGCAAGGCAAAACCATATGGACAGGTCTATGCTCTGTAGCAGACTTCTAGTGAACCTCATCTCTCAGGAACATTCTTGGCTCCTATAGAGACACTTCTGTGTGTGAAGCTGCGTACCTAACATAGGGGCACAGAGAGCCTGATTTTCTCAGTTCATTTTGACCCTGTCGTTCAGAAAACAGCTTGAGAATCCATAAAATGCTCTCCCTGACCCCTGAGAGAATTCTCACTGCTGTAGCCCTTGGCACTTTGTAGAAATCCGCACCCAAACGCTTCTCCAAATAGGCCTGGGTCCTAGTTCGGAGGAACAGGCAATGGTGGAACTGAGGCCAGCAAGGCAACAGTCAGGTTTCACACACTCTGGCAGCCTGCTCCTCCAGGGACAGTAAGGCCTCTTTTTCTCTGCAGGAGATTCGCTTGCCTTACTTCCTGTGAACAGCGTTTCCCAGCCTCAGCGAAGCCGTTCCTGGAGATCTTTTCTCAGGGACAGTTTCCCCGGAGGTGTGGTGGACCTCGGGGACCCAACTCACAGGGGAAGGAAAAACCACATGGACAGGTCTATGCTCTGTAGGAGAGGTTTAGTGAACCTAATCTCTCAGGAACATTCTTGGCTCCTATAGAGACAACTCTGTGTGTGAAGCTACACTCCCAACATTGGGGAACAGGGATCTTGGTTCTCTCCGTGGGGTGCTGATGCTTTGTAGCAAAGCACCTGCTTGAGAATCCGTCCTCTTAGTCTTCCCTCGCCTTGACAGAAGTCTCATTGCTGTAGCCCTTGGCAGTTTCAAAGAAGAAGACCCTTACACTTCATAAACTAGGCCCTTGTCCTAATTTGAATGGAAAGGCAATAGCTGAGCTGAGGCCAATAAGGAGCCAGTCCCCTCTGACACAATCCCGAAGCCTGCTCCTTCATGGAATATAACTCTAGAATCTTGGAATGTCTTTGCAAAGCTGGCAAAGGGCAGTCAGATACCAGCACTCTGCCTCTGGAATTACCGACTTCTGAGCAGATCTGGAGGTCTCCTTTAGGAGAAGCTAACCCATTCCTTCCAAATAGAGGCTTCAAAACACAGGCAGGTTAGCGGCCTTTCGTGCCCGAAGGAGGCTTGCTTTTCTCTCCTCCTATGAACTCCAGTTCCCAGCCTCTGGGAAAAGCGTATCTTGAAGATATTTTCTCAGGGCTTGTTTCCACGGAGCTGGGGCCGAGCCCGGGGCCCAAAGGCACAGGGGAAGGCAAGACCACATGGACAGGTCTATGCTCTGTAGCAGACCTCTAGTGAACCTCATCTCTCAGGAGCATTCTTGGCTCCTATAGAGACACCTCTGTGTGTGAAGCTGCGTACCTAACATAGGGGCACAGAGAGCCTGATTCTCTCTGTTCATTTTGACGCTGTCATTCAGAAAACAGCTTGAGAATCCATAAAATGCTCTCCCTTACCACCGAGAGAATTCTCACTGCTGTAGCCCTTGGCACTTTGTAGAAATCTGCACCCAAACGCTTTTCCAAGTAGGCCTGGGTGCTAGCTCGGATGAACAGGCAATGGCAGAGCTCAGGCCAGTAAGGCAACAGTCAGGTTTCACACATTCTGGCAGCCTGCTCCTCCAGGGACTGTAAGGCCTCTTTTACTCTGCAGGAGATTCGCTTGCCTTACTTCCTGTGAACAGCATTTCCCAGCCTCGGCGAAGCGGTTCCTGGAGATCTTTTCTCAGGGACAGTTTCCCCGGAGGTGTGGCGGACCTCGAGGACCCAACTCACAGGGGAAGGCAAAACCACATGGACAGGTCTATGCTCTGTAGGAGAGGTTTAGTGAACCTAATCTCTCAGGAACATTCTTGGCTCCTATAGAGACAACTCTGTGTGTGAAGCTACACTCCCAACATTGGTGCACAGGGAGCTTGATTCTCTCCGTGGGGTGCTGATGCTTTGTGGCAAAGCACCTGCTTGAGAATCCATCCTCTTAGGCTTCTCTCACCTTGACAGAGGTCTCATTGCTGTAGCCCTTGGCAGTTTGCAAAGAAGAAGACCCTTACCCTTCATAATCTAGGGCCTTGTCCTAGTTTGAATGGAAAGGCAATAGCTGAGCTGAGGTCAATAAGGAGCCAGTCCCGTCTGACACATTCCCGAAGCCTGCTCCTTCATGGAAAATAACTCTAGAATCTAGGAATATCTTTGCAAGGCTAGCAAAGGGCAGTCAGGAACCAGTACCCTGCCTCTGGAATTACCGACTTCTGAGCAGATCTGGAGGTCTCCTTTAGGAGAAGCTAACCCATTCCTTCCAAATAGAGGCTTCAAAACACAGGCAGGTGGGCTGCATTTTTGTTCCCGATGGAGGCGTGCTTTTCTCTCCTCCTACGAACCCCGGTTCCCAGACACTGGGAAAAGTGGATCTTGAAGATATTTTCTCAGGGGTTGTTTCCACGGAGCTGGGGCCGAGCCTGGAGACCCAAAGGCACAGGGGAAGGCAAGACCACATGGACAAGCCTTTGCTCTTTAGTATAGCTCTAATGAACCTCACCCTGTCAGGATCTTTCTTGATTCCTACGGAGACACACCTGTGTGTGAAGCTCCGGCTACAGAGAGCCTGATTCCCTCCGTTTACCGCTGAGTCTGCATTGCCAAGCAACAGCTTGGGAACGCAGCCTGGGGCACTTCCCTTCCCTCGGACAGAGCTCTCCTTGCGGTAGGCCTTGGTAGTTTGCATACAATGGGGCCCTAAGCCCTCTGCAAGTTGGCCTGGCTCCTAGGTCCAAAGGGCAGGCCAGAGCGGAGCTGAGGCTGTCAGGCTCCAGACACATCTCCCATACTCCTACATCCTGCTCCTACCCGGGCGTGAATGCTAGAAGCTGGGAAGGTACCTGGACCGTGCAGGGGCGGGGCGAACGCGGGCGGCGTGGGGCGGGGGTCGGCTTCTGGCGGGGGTGGGGGCGGGCTTCCCAGTTGTGCTCTCAGAGGTGGACACTGAGGCTGAAAACTCGCCGGGAGCGCACCCGGGACTGGGTAAACCCGGGCTGCGGGGGTCGAGATTCAGATGGCTTTGGGTGGGGGTCGGTCCCAGTTGTGCTCCCGGGGTCGCCACTGCAGCTGGGAACGCGCAGGGAGCGCGGCAGGGGCGGGGCTAACCCTGGCGGAGCGGGGCGGGGTCGGCTCACGGGGGGGATGGGGAGGGGTTCCCAGTTGTGCTCTCGGGGGTTGCAACTGCGGCTGGGAACGCCCATTTCGTCCGCTCCTGGGTCCCCAAGGATCGCCATCCCGTGGGTGCAGCGGAGGGCTGCGGACCACAGGTAAGGGAACTGGGACTGCGTGGAGCAGGGAACCAAGTATTCCGCCGTCTGTTGGCACATTCTCGGAGCTCCCCAACCTGGCGGTCGCAGAAAGGCCTTGCCTTTGGGGTCAAGGCCTTTACCGCTCCACCCCTCTGCTGAAAAATCTCAGAGTCTGCGCGGTTTTTCCAAGCAGCCTAGTGTCCGCTGGAAGTCCAAGGGACAGAACACTGAACTCTGGCCGGCTGGCCCAGCCCTCTTCTGGCACTTTGTAAGCCAGCGGGCCCTTGAGCACCTGCTGGGATGGGAAAGGGAAGGGTCCATGGATTGCACCCTAGAAACTTAGTAGGGTGCATGGATTTCAAACCCTGGTGGCCGCCCAGGCAGCAAAGAAGGGGGGAGGGCACCTTGCTGCCCTTTCATGGCAGAATCTGTGGTTGTCCAGCTGCGTGGGCCTTTTCATGAGGACACTGTGCAATAAAAGTTTGGTGTTTTGGAACTGAATAATTAGAACGTGTAAAAGCTTTAAATTATGTGGTGGTGTAATTAAAAAACCAAACAAAACAAAACCAAGCTCCAAGTGTTTTGCAAATGGAGGTTTAAATATTGAAGGACTGTATTCCTTGCACTGTGGCATTCTATCAAGAAGTGTGCAGGATTTTTTTTTTTTAAGAAAAGTGTTCGAAGTGCTTGAAACAGGAAACCCAGAGGTGCCCCTGTATTTTGGGGAAGGCCTTAGGAGGTCACTTGGAAATGCTGCTGGCTGTGCGGGAGGGGGGCAGATGGGCTGTGCAGGCTTGTCCTTTGCATGGATGTTCTTGTGTGTGGAAACCCAGCTCGGAGCCATCTCCTGATGTGTAAGAATTTCGCAGACAAACCTTGAGCTAAGCAATGCATTTTTTCCTAAGAAAATGTTTGTCTTAAGCGATGTAAATATCCTATGTATTTCCGCTAGACTCTGGCTTCAGGTCGGTTCCCCCAAAAGGCTCAGAAGCGATTTGAACAGCATGTTTTCCTCCTAGCTTGTTCTCCTTATCTATGTTAAGGAAGTGATATATTTGCCTGCAATACTGCCTTTCTTCAAGATTCATGTCAATCAAGTTTTGGCCCGGGATGACTCACCTGCTGCCAATATTATCTCAATGCATGTCGTGGGGGAGGGGCCTGGTGCCATTCCCTGAAACAGTTCCTTTCTTTCCTTAGCTGACTGCTAGTGCCTGTAGAATATCTGGCTAAAGACCAGCAGGGGGTACTCTTACTACCCCCCCCACCCCGCCTCGAGTCTAAGTCAGCAGCTTTCTCTATCTCTTTAATACTTTAATAACACTTGATGACACAAAAGCTCTGAGCGATCAAATCATATCAAATCTTCATTTCAGATTGAAGATGCATTCCATGGTATTGCCATCTTAAGTCTTTCCATCGTTATGGAATATCTGTCCATGTATTCAGGATAGTTTTCAGCCAGGGTGTATAATTTCCAGTGTGCCAGTCTTGTCATCCTCGTTACATCCATGGCAAAGTGTTTTATTCATGTTGATATTATTGAAAGGGAATTTTTTTTAATTCCTTTTCAGATTATTATCTGCTAATGTATACAGATAAAACTGTGTAATCATTCATTTTTATCAGTTTGGACAGCTTGATAGTTGTCTTTAATTTCTTTACTTTCTGACACTTTAAGATTATCCTGGGACACATATGTAATGCCTCACCCCTAAATTCAGACATGTGTTCAAAGAACTTCTGTCCTTTTATTTATTTATTTATTTATTTTTTTATTTATTTATTCTTTAACATTGAAATCGTTTTGACTATGCTGGGTGTTTGTTGCTAGATGGAAGTAGCTAGGACCTCTGGACTGCAGTCTCTCATCTCTTGCTGACCTCTTGTTGACCTTGCAGAATCCTGGTAGGTGGGAGCTTGTTAGTTCCTTGTTCCTTATCAGAACCTCCTGTGGTAAGTGTTTTTCTCTTCTCTGTTGCCTGGTAAGGGTGGGTGGTCATGGGCATCCCAAAGTTGGCTAGAAGTCAATTATTTAGGCAGGCTTGTGCACAGATATGGGAGAAGGCAATGGCACCCCACTCCTGGAAAATCCCAAGGACGGAGGAGCCTGGTAGGCTGCAGTCCATGGGGTGGCTAAGAGTCGGACACCACTGAGTGACTTCATTTTCACTTTTCACTTTCATGCATAGGAGGAGGAAATGGCAACCCACTCCAGTGTTCTTGCCTAGAGAACCCCAGAGACTGCGGGGCCTGGTGGGCTGCCATCTATGGCGTGGCACAGGGTCGGCCTCAACTGAACCACTTAGCAGCTGCAGCAGCAGCAGCAGCAGTGCATAGATATCAAAGGGGATGAGAACAGTCAGGTAGGATCACATATGTCACCGTGAAACAATACTTCTCCTCTTAGCCAAAGCTAACGAAAGATTTCTGTTCTAGGTCAACCTAGAAGAGATCACTTAAGAGGTAAAGAAACTTAAACTCCATTAGCAAAGGCAGTTCAACATCTCAAGAAAACTTGTGCTAGGCACAAAACTCTTTTCTGGGGGCCTACTTTCCCTACAACCTCCTTATCCCATTCTGTACCCATTCCTTTGCTTCTCCCGTCCTGAAAATGCCACCTGTAAGACAGAACTACTTCGTTTTCCTTCTTAAAGTGTGATTGCATTCCATACATTCTTGTAATAACAAGTCATACATTTCCCTTCAGCAACCAAGAACTGACTCTTATATTGGCATTTGATAGATTGGTGAGCATACCTATCAGTGATAATAGCGCCCACCCCGCTTCCTGCAAGAACAGAACAAAACAAAACAAAACAAAAAAATTGCTTTCTTACATTTAATATGTTCGGATGGTGCCAGTCACTATTCATGCAGAGTCAAAAATCTCTTTTGTTTCTGTGTAAAAGGGAGGTCCTTTCAAGTCGTGAATGTTTAAGAAGTTTCATTTATTTGGAAGTGACCTAGCTATTCAATACACTGTCGTCACTTAGTTTAGCACCAGGATAGAAACTCAGGTAACCAAAACACCTGGAGGAACGATTGTAAGTTCAGTTCAGTTCAGTTGCTCAGTCGAGTCTGACTCTTTGTGACCCCGTGGCCTGCAGGACGCCAGGCTTCCGTGTCCATCACCAACTCCAGGGGCTTGCTCAAACTCATGTCCATCGAGTCAGTGATGCCATCCAACCATCTTATCCTCTGTCATCCCCTTCTCCTCTGCCTTCAATCAAGACTATGAGAGGCAGATATTTTAGAGTATAATTATTGTTAAGAGTTTATCTAAAAGCTCATATCACATTTACATATTTTACATTGGTTGTTGCTGTTTCCAGGTACTTTCTTGCTGACAAGCTTGTGACACATATAACAATAGAGCAATTTTTACCTCAAAAGAAACCTAGGCACTATGAACATGTTGTGCTTAATGTTGTTGACTCTTAGACATGTCTATAGTGGAGGAGCAAAACCAAAAATACTAGATATTTAATATTGACTAGTTCCCAGTTCACGGGACTCTGACATTCATTTAGGTCAATGTTTTCTTGTATTTCCAGCAGTTTGATTTGGAAGGGCTGCCTTGTCTTGAGACCATTGAAATCAGAACTCAGAACTTGAGCAATATTATCAAAAAACACAAGGCTCACACTGACATATACCTTAATCCAGACAGACAGACAAGACATCTTCCAGTTTTCTGCCTGAGATTTAAAATATTTCTTTGAGCCGTTTTCCTGGGAAGTGGTGGTGGGGGGGGGAGTGGGGGTGGCAGCGAGGCAGGCTTGGGTAACAAGCTAATTGTTGGTCATTGCATATGCAAAGAACCAGCTTTCCGGGTTCCAAGGAAAAAAGCTTCCTTGGTACCCAATTTTCTTTGGATCTATAGACTCTCATGGCCCTCCTAGGTCAGGACATCTTTCCTTTCTGTAGTCCTCGTTTGAACCCTAAATCATAGACAGCTTGGATTGTCTCTGTGGGGTGGATGTATTGTCCTCGTGTTTGACCTGGCGGCAGTAGCGAGGTCCGAGAGCCTCTCCTGGAACCGGGCGTGGGGACAGGGCTCACCGGGAGCCCCTGGTGGAAGTGGGCAATGCGCCGGGAGCGCGCCGGGGGGGGGGCGATCCCAGGCGGCGCGGGTCGGGGTTCCGGTCGGGAGGGGGTGGGGGGTGGTAACAGTTGTGCTCTCGGGGGTCCCCACTGCAGCTGGAAACGCGCTGGGAGTGCGGCAGGGGCGGGGTGAACCCTGGTGGCGCGGGGCGGGGTTCGGCTCTTGGCGGGGGTGGGGGAGGGCTTCCCAGTTGTGCTCTCGGTGGTGGCCACTGAGGCTGGAAACGCGCCGGGAGCGCACCCGGGGCGGGGTAAACCTGGGCTGCGAGGGTCGAGATTTAGATGGCTGTGGGTGGGGGTTCGGTCCCAGTTGTGCTCTCGGGGGTCGCCACTGTGGCTAGGAACGCCCATTTCCTATGCTAATGTGTCCCCAAGGATCCACATCTAGTGGGTGCAGCGGAGGGCTGCGGGCCACAGGTCAGAGAACTGGGACTGCTTGGAGCAGGGAACCACGTATTCCGCCCTCTGTTGGCACATTCTCGGAGCTCCCCAACCTGGCGGTTGCAGAAAGGCCTCGCCCTTGGTGTCAAGGCCTTTACCGCTCCACCCCTTTGCTGAAAAATCTCAGTCTGCACGGTTTTCCCAAGCAGCCTAGTGTCCCCTGGAAGTCCAAGGGACAGAACCCTGAACTCTGGCCGGCTGGCCCAGCCCTGCTTCTGGCACTTTGTAGGCCAGCGGGCCCTGGAGCACCTGCTAGGATGAGAAAGGGAAGGGTCCGCGAATTGCACCCTAGAAAGTTAGTAGGGTGCATGGATTTCAAACCCTGGTGGCCGCCCAGGCAGCAAAGAAGTGGGGAGGGCACCTTGCTGCCCTTTCATGGCAGAATCTGTGGGTGTCCTGATGCGTGGGCCTTTTCATGGGGACCTTGTGCAATAAAAGTTTGGTGTTTTGGTACTAAATAATTAGAAATTGTAAAAAGTTTAAATTATGTGGTGGTGTAATTAAAAAACAAAACAAAACAAAACCAAGCCCCAAGTGTTTGGCACAGGGAGGTTTAAGTATTGAAGGCCTGTTTTCCTTGCACTGTGGCATTCTATCAAGAAGTGTGCAGGATTTTTTTTTTTTTTTTAAGAAAAGTGTTCGAAGAGCTTGAAACAGGAAACCCAGAGGTGCCCCTGTATTTTGGGGAAGGCCTTAGGAGGTCACTTGGAAATGCTGCTAGCTGTGGGGGAGGGGTCAGATGGGCTGTGCAGGCTTGTCCTTTGCATTCATGTTCTTGTGTGTAGAAACCCAGCTCGGAGCCATCTACTGATGTGTAAGAATTTCGCAGACAAACCTTGAGCTAAGCAATGCATTTGTTCCTGAGGAAATGTTTGTCTTAAGCGATGTAAATATCCTATGTATATCTGCTGGACTCTGGCTTCAGGTCGGTTCCCCCAATAGGCTCAGAAGCGACTTGAACAAAACAGTATGTTTTCCTCGTACCTTGTTCTCCTAATCTATGTTAAGGAAATGATATATTTGCCTGGAATACTGCCTTTCTTCAAGATTCATGTCAATCAGTTTTTGGCCCAGGATGACTCACCTGCTGCCAATGTGACCTCAAGGCATGTCGTGGGGGAGGGGCCTGGTGCCATTCCCTGAGACAGTGCCTTTCTTTCCTTAGCTGACTGCTAGTGCCTGTAGAATATCTGGCTAGAGACCAGCAGGGCGTACACCCCGCCTCAAGTCTAAGTCAGCAGCTTTCTCTATCTCATTTATACTTTAATAACAATTGATGACACAAAAGCTCTGAGCGATCAAATCATATCAAATCTTCATTTCAGATTGAAGATGCATTCCATGGTATTGCCATCTTAAGTCTTTCCATTGTTATGGAATATCTGTCCATGTATTCAGGATAGTTTTCAGCCAGGGTGTATAATTTCCAGTGTGCCAGTCTTGTCATCCTCGTTACATCCATGTCAAAGTGTTGTATTCATGTTGACATTATTGAAAGGGAATTTTTTTTAATTCCTTTTCAGATTATTATCTGCTAATATATACAGAAAAAACTGTGTAATCTTTCGTTTTTATCAGTTCGGACAGCTTGATAGTTGTCTTTAAATTCTTTCCTTTCTCATACTTTAAGATTTTCCGGGCACCGTACATGTACTGCCTCACCCCTAATCTCAGTCATGTGTTCAAAGGACTTCTGTCCTTTATTTGTTTACTTATTTTTTGCAACATTGAATTCGTTTTGACTATGCTGGGTCTCTGCTGCAAGATGGAAGTTGCTAGGACCTCTGGACTGCAGTCTTCCATCTCTTACTGACCTCTTGTTGACCTCTGCAGAATCCTGGTTGGCGGGAGCTTGTTAGTTCCTTGTTCCTTACCAGGACCTCCTGTGGTAAGTGTTTTTCTCTTCTCTGTTGCCTGGTAAGGGTGGATGGTCATTGGCATCCCAAAGCTAGCTAGAAGTCAATTATTTAGGCAGGCTTGTGCATAGATATGGGAGAAGGCAATGGCACCCCACTCCAGTACTCTTGCGTGGAAAATCCCATGGATGGAGGAGCCTGGTAGGCTGCAGTCCATGGGGTGGTTAAGAGTCGGACACCACTGAGCGACTTCACGTTCACTTTTCACTTTCATGCATGGGAGGAGGAAATGGCAACCCACTCCAGTGTTCTTGCCTAGAGAACCCCAGGGACTGCGGGGCCTGGTGGGCTGCCGTCTATGGGGTCGCACAGAGTCGGACACGACTGAAACGACTTAGCAGCAGTGGCGGCGGCAGCAGCAGCAGAAGCAAGGCATCGATATCAAAAGGGCTGCAAACAGTCAGGAAGGATCACATATGTCACCGTGAAACACTACTTCTCCACTTAGCCAAAGCTAACCAAAGATTTCTGTTCTAGGTCAACCTAGAAGAGATCACTTAAGAGGTAAAGAAACTTAAACTCCATTAGCAAAGGCAGTTCGACATCTCAAGAAAACTTGTGCTAGGCACAGAACTCTTTTCTGGGGGTCCACTTTCCCTACAACCTCCTTATCCCATTCTGTACCCATTCCTTTGCTTCTCCCATCCTGAAACGGCCACCTGTAAGACAGAACTACTTCGTTTTCCTTCCTCAAGTGCCATTGCATTCCACATACTTTCTTGATATAACAAGTCATACATTTCCCTTCAGCAACCAAGAACTGACTTTTATATTGGCATTGGCTATAGCCCGCCCCCCTCCCCCCACCCCCAAGAACAGAACAAAACAAAACAAAACAATTGCTTTCTTACATTTAACATGTCAGGATGGTGCCAGACACTATTCATGGAGAGTCAAAAATCTCTTTTGTTTCTGTGTAAAAGGGAGGTCCTTTCAAGTCGTGAATGTTTCAGAACTTTCATTTATTTGGAAATGACCTAGCTATTCAATACACTGTCGTCACAAGGATAGAAACTCGGGTAACCAAAACACCTGGAGAAACGTTTGTTAGTTCAGTTCAGTTCAGTTGCTCAGTCGTGTCTGACTCTTTGGGACCCCGTGGCCTGAAGGACGCCAGGCTTCCGTGTCTGTCACCAGCTCCAGGGGCTTGCTCAAACTCATGTCCATCGAGTCAGTGATGCCATCCAACCATCGTACCCTTGTCATCCCCTTCTCCTCTGCCTTCAATCAAGACTATGAGAGGCAGATATTTTAGAGTATAATTATTGTAAAGAGTTTGTCTAAAAGCTCATATCACATTTACATTTTTTACTTTTGTTGTTGTCGTTTCCAGGTAGTTTCTTGCTGACAAGCTTGTGACAGATATAACAATAGAGCAATTTTTACCACAAAAGAAACCTAGGCACTATGAACATGTTGTGCTTAATGTTGTTGACTCTTCGACATGTCTATAATGGAGGAGCAAAACCAAAAATACTAGATATTTAATATTGACTAGTTCCCAGTTCACGGGACTCTGACATTCATTTAGGTCAATGTTTTCTTGTATTTCCAGCAGTTTGATTTGGAAGGGCTGCCTTGTCTTGAGACCATTGAAATCAGAACACAGAACTTGAGCAATATTATCAAAAAACACAAGGCTCACACTGACACATACCTTAATCCAAACAGACAGACAAGACATCTTCCAGGTTTCCGCCTGAGATTTAAAATATTTCTTTGAGCCAGTCTTCTGGGGAGTGGGGGAATGGAGGTGGCAGTAAGGCAGGCTTGGGTAACAAGCTAATTGTTGGTCATTGCATATGCAAAGAACCAGCTTTCCGGGTTCCAAGGAAAAAAGTTTCCTTGGTAACCAACTTTGTCTGGTTCTATAGAATATCATGGCCCTCCTAGGTCAGGTCATCTTGCCTTTCTGTAGTCCTCGTTTTATCCCTAAATCATAGACAGCTTGGATTGTCTCTGTGGGGTGTATGTATTGTCCTCATGTTTGACCTGGCGGCAGCAGCGAGGTCCGAGAGCCTCTCCTGGAACCGGGCGTGGGGACGGGGCTCACCGAGAGCCGCTGGTGAAGGTGGGCAGCGCCCCTGGAGCGCGGCAGGGGTGGGGCGCCCCGGGCGGCGCAGGGCGGGTGTTGGCTCCTGGCGGGGGTAGGGGAGGGCTTCCCAGTTGTGCTCTCGGAGATGGCCACTGCGGCTGGAAACGCGCCGGGAGCGCAGCCAGGGTGGGGTAAACCTGGGCTGCACAGGTCGTGATTCCGCTCGCTGTGGGTGGGGGGTCGGTCCCTGTTGTGCTCCCGGGGGTCGCCAATATGGCTGGGAACCCGCCGGGAGCCCGGCAGGGCCGGGACGAAACCTGGCGGCGCTGGGCGGGGTGGGGGTCCGTTCGCAGCGGGGGTCGGCTCCTGGCAGGGGTGGGGGAGGGCTTTCCAGATGTGCTGTTGGGGGTCGACATTGCGGCTGGGAATGCCCATTTCGTGAACTCCTTGATCCCCAAGGATCGGCATCCATTGGCCACAGCGGAGGGGTGCGGAACACAGGTAAGGGAACGGGGACTGCGTGGAGCAGGGAACCATGTATTCCGCCCTGTGTTGGCACAGTCTCAGAGCTCCCCAACCTGGCGGTCGCAGGAAGGCCTCGTCTTTGGGGTCAAGGCCTTTACCACTCCACCCCTCTGCTGAAAATCCTCAGAGTCTGCACGGTTTTCCCAAGCAGCCTAGTGTCTGCTGGAAGTCCAACGGACAGAACCCTGAATTCTGGCCGGCTGGCCCAGCCCTGCTTCTGGCACTTTGTAGGCCAGCGGGCCCTGGAGCACCTGCTAGGATGGGAAAGGGAAGGGTATGCGAATTGCACCCTGGTGGCCGCCGAGGCAGCAAAGAAGAGGGGAGGGCACCTTACTGCCCTTTAATGGCAGACAGAATCTGTGGCTGTCCTGCTGCGTGGGCCTGTTCATGGGGACCTTGTGCAATAAAAGTTTACCGGTGAACTTAGGGAACTTCCCAGTGTGCTTCTGACAGATGAGGGATGCTGTGGAGTTGGCGGGGCCTCTCAGGACTCTGCTGGGTTTGGCGCAATGGAAGAGGGCCTCATCTCCAGGGAAGGCAGGAACCTCAGGCTTCCTCTCCGTTTCGGACTCCGACCGCAGGGTCCCTGCAGAGTTGGGACAGGAGAGTCAGGAATCGTCTTGTCTGAGGAAGGGAACTCCGCTTGCCTCTCGAGGTGCTCAGGGGGTCTCAGGCCCCTTGTTGAGCTGTGTGTGGAACCTGCGGGTATTTCCGGAAATGCACGACGGTGACAGTGCCCCTTCGTGTTGTGCCTTCACCCACTGGGTTGCCTTCGAAGAGGTGTCTGGGCCTCGGGTTCTTTTTAAGAGCGGACCGGGAAATCGGGGTCTTTCGGCATGTGGGACCACCCACGGGGCTAGTCTCAAATTTCCTAGTGAGGCCGGCTTCATCCTGACGTGTGCCGGGAATGCCGGGGACCCTTCCAGACAACGCAGGGGGATCGACTCTCCTGTCGCCATCAGGAGGGGAGAAGGGGCTCAGATGAAGTGGGGCCGGAACCCTCGGTGTTACCCTCGAGGGAAACCGGCGTGTGGGGGACTTTTGGGGGTTGCATGAAAGGAGTCAGGTACCATTTCGCACTTCAGGACAGAACCTGGGACTTCCCTTGAGACGCCGTAGCGGGCAAGGGCCTCATCTTGCGAAGACGTTGGAACCATGTGGATTTTCTCGAGTTGCGGCGGGATTCTAGAGTTACGATGGGGATTTCAGGCTTCCTCTTGTGTTGGCCCCGGGAAGCCTAATCTTCCATTCGAGTTGCAAGGGAAAGCTTGGGGTTGCACTCGAGTCACTGCAGGGCCAAAGAGACCTCATCTAGGCCTGTGTCCGGGACTTAACGTTCCTCTCAAGGGAAGACAGGGATCTCAGGGTGGCGTTCCAGACTCCCCCGGGGAGTCAGGCCTAGCCTCGAGGGCAAGCAAAGGATACCGCTCTCCTCTCAAGTCGCGACGCAGATCTCTTGGAGCCCACTGAGTGGCCTCAAGGGAGTCAGGCCTTCTCTTCAGTTTGGAGAGAGGACTCAGGATTGCGGTCTGGGTCAGGCAGGAAAAGAAGGCCCTCACCTCGCGAGGATGGGGGCTTCTCAGGGGTTTCCTCGAGCTGCGGCGCCCGTGGGGGTTTTTCACGAGGCAAGACGAGAATCTCAGGGAGCCTCTCGTGCGGTGCCAGGGAAGTCAGGTCTCTGTGCGCGTGGCGAGGGGGAGCGCGTCATGGCTCTCGAGTCATGGGAGAGGACTAGGGCCTCCAGACGCGTTGAAGAAGGACACTCGAGGTCTTTCTGGGGTGGCGGCGGGAAAGCCTCATTTCCCTCGACTTCTGCCAGGGACCTGAGGGAACTTCCCATGGTGCTTCTGATAGGTGAGGGATGCTGTGGAGTTGGCGGGGCCTCTCGGGACTCTGCAGGGCTTGGCGCAATGGAAGAGGGCCTCATCTCGAGGGGAGACAGGAAACTTAGGCTTCCTCTCCTTTTCGGACTCCAACCACAGGGTCCCTGCAGAGTTGGGACAGGAGAGTCAGGCCTCGTCTTGTCTGAGGAAGGGAACTCCGCTTGCCTCTCGAATTGCTCAGGGTGTCTCACGTACCTCGTCGAGCTGTGTGTGGAAACCGCGGGTTTTTCCGGACGACTCACGGGGGTGTCAGTGCCCCTTCGAGTGGTACCTTCACCCACAGGGTTGCCTTCGAAGAGGGGTCCGGGCCTCGGGTCCTTCTCAAGAGCGGACCGGGGAATCGGGGGCGTTGGGCATGTGGCACCACCCACGTGGCTCGTCTCGAATTTCCCCGTGAGACCGGCCTCATCCTGAGGTGCGCCGGGAAGGCCGGGAACCCCTTCTGGACCACGCAGGGGAATCGCCTCTCCTGTCGCGATCAGGAGGGGAGAAGGGGCTCAGATGAAGCTGTGCCGGGACTCTCGGTGTTCCCCTCGAGGGAACCCGGCGTGTCAGGGAACTTTTGGGTGTCGTACGAAGGGTGTCAGGTACCGTTTCGCACCTCAGGGCGGAACATGGGACTTCCCTTGAGACGCTGTAGTGGGCAAGGGCCTCATCTTGCGAAGACGTTGAAACCACGTGTTTTTTCTCGATTTGCGGTGGGATTCTCGAGTGACGACGGGGATTACAGGCTTCCTCCTCTGTTGGCCCTGGGAAGCCCCGTCTTCCATTCGAGTGGCGAGGGAAAGCTGGGGGCTGCCTTGAGTCACTGCAGGGCCAAAGAGACCTCATCTAGGCGTGTGTCCAGGACCTAATGTTCCTATCCAGGGAAGGCAGGGATCTCGGGGTTGCATTCCAGGATCCCCCGGGTTGCCAGGCCTCGTCTCGAGGGGAAGCCAAGGACTCCGCTGTCCTCCCGAGTCGCGACGCGGATCTCTTGGAGCCCCCTAGTGGCCTCAGTGGAGTCAAGCCTCCTCTTCATTTTGGAGAGAGGGCTCGGCATTGTTCTCCAGGCCATGTAGGAAAAGAAGGCCCTTCACCTCGTGAGGACGGGGGCTTCTCAGGGGTTTCCTCGAGCTGCGGCGCACTTGGGGGTTTTCTCGCGAGGCACGACGAGGATCTCAGGGAGCCTCTCGTGCGGCGCCAGGGAAGTCAGGTCTCCCTGCGCGTGGCGAGGGGGAGCGCGTCCTGGCTCTCGAGTCACGGGAGGGGACTAGGGCCTCGAGACGCGTTGAAGAGGGACTATCGAGGTCTTTCTCTGGTTGTGTCGGGAAAAGTCATTTCCCTCGACTTCTGCCGGGGACCTTAGGGAACTTCCCAGGGTGTATCTGAGAGTTGATGGATACTGTGGAGTTGGCGGGGCCTCTCGGGACTCCGCTGGGTTTGTCGCAATTGAAGAGGGCCTCATCTCGAGGGGAGGCAGGAACCTCAGACTTCCTCTCTGTTTCAGAGTCAGACCGCAGGGTCCCTGCAGAGTTGGGACAGGAGAGTCAGGCTACGTCTTTTCTGAGGAATGGAACTCCGCTTGCCTCTCGAGTTGTTCATCGGGTTTCAGGCCCCTTGTCAAACTGTGTGTGGAATCTGCAGGTTTTTCCAGACGATGCACGGGGGTGTCAGTGATCCTTCGATTTGTGCCTTCATCCACAGGGTTGCCTTCGAAGAGGTGTCCGGGCATCGGGTTCTTATGAAGAGCGGACTGGGAAATCGGGGTCGTTCAGCATTTGGCAGCACCCACATGGGTTGTCTCGAATTTCCTCATGAAACCGGCCTCATCCTGAGGTGTGCCGCGAAGGTCATGAAACTCTTCCAGACAAAGCAGAGGAATCGACCCTCCTGTGGCGATCAGGAGGGGAGAAGTGGCTCAGATGAAGTGCTGCTGGGAACCTCGGTGTTTCCCTCAAGTGAGACAGGTATGTCGGGTAACTTTTGGGGTCGCATAAAGCGTTCCAAGTACCGTTTCATGCTTCAAAATGGAACGTTGGACTTCTCTTGGGGTGCTCCAGCGGGCAAGGGCCTCATCTTGGAATGACTGCGGAACCACTTGGTTTTTCTCGAGTTGCGGTGGGATATTTGAGTTACCACAGGGAATTCATGCTTCCTCTTGTGTTGGCCCACAAAAGTCTTATCTTCCATTCGAGATTCGAGGAAGAGCTGGAGGTGCGCTCTAGTCACTGAAGGCAAAAGAGACCCCACCAAGGCTTGTGTGCAGGACCTAATGTTCATCTCAAGACTCGACAGAAATCTCGGGGTTGCATTCCAGACTCACCTTGGAGTCGGGCCTCGTCTCGAGGGGAAGCAAAGGACTCTGCTCTCCTCTCGAGTCGGACGGGTATGTCTTGGAGCCCACTGAGTGGCTTAAAGAGAGTCAAACCTCCTCTGGTGTTTGGAGGGAGGACACGGGATTGCTCTCCAGGCAATGCATGAAATGAAGGCCCTCATCTCCCAATGACTGGGGCGTCTCGTAGGTTTTCTCGAGCTGTGGCGCTAGTGTGGGGTTTCTCACGAAGTAAGACTGGGAGCTCAGTGAGCCTCTCACGTGGTGCCAGGGCAGTCAGGTCTCTATGCACGTGGTGAGAGGGAGCCCGTCATTGTTCTCGAGTCATGGTAGGGGAATTGGGCCTGAAGACGTGTTAAAGAAGGACTCTCAAGGTCTTTCTTGGGTTGCAGCAGGAAACCCTGGGTTCCATCGACTTGTGCCAGTGACCTCAGGAAGCTTCTCAGCGTGCCTCTGAGAAGTCAGGGTCACTGTGGAGTTGGGAGGGGCCTCTCGGAACTCCACTGGGTTTGGTGCAATGGAAGAGGGCCTCATGACAAGTTGAGGCAGGAACCTCAGGGTTCCTCTCCTGGCTTCGAATGCGCCGGATCTGACTCGGATCCCAGAGTCCCTGCAGAGTTGGGACAGGAGAGTCAGGCCTCGTCTTGTGTGGAGGAATGGAACTCCGCTTGACTCTCGCGTTGTTCATGGGGTGACAGGCCACTTGTCGATTTGTATGTGGAACTTGCGGGTTTTTCTGGACGATGCACCGGGGTGTCACTGCCCCTTCGTGTTGTGCCTTGATCCACAGGATTGCCTTCGAGTTGGGTTCTGCCATCGGGTTCTTATCAAGAGCGGACCAGGGAATCGGGGTCTTTTGGCATGCCGCACCACCCACGAGGCTATGTCTCGAATTTCCTCGTGAGACTGGCCTCATCTTGATGTGCGCCAGGAGGGTCGGGAACGCCTTCCAGACAAAGCAGGGGAATCGAACCTCCTGTCGCGATCAAGAGGGGAGAAGAGTCTCAGATGAAGTGGTGCCGGGAACCTCGGTGTTCTCCTCAAGTGAGACTGGTATGTCGGGGAACTTTTGGGGTCGCATCAAGGGTTCCAAGTAACTTTTCGCTCTTCAATACGGAACGTGGGACTTCTCTTGAGACGCTGTAGCGGGCAAGGGCCTCATCTTTCGATGACGGGGGAACCACGTGGTTTTTCTTGAGTTGGGGCGGGATTCTCGAGTTACGACGGGGAATTCAGGCTTTCTCTTCAACTGGCCCAGGGAAGTCCAGTTTTCATTCGAATTGCGAGTTAGAACTGGGGATTGCTCTCGAGACACTGCAGGGCCAAATAGACCTCATCTAGGCTTGTGTGCAGGACCTAATGTTCCTCTGCTGGGGCGACAGCGATCTCGGCATTGCATTCTCGACTCACCCTGGGAATCCGGCCTCGTCTCGAGGGGAAGCCAAGGACACCGCTCTCCTCTCGAGTCGCGACGGGTATATCTTGGAGCTCACTGTGTGGCCTAAAATGAGTCAAGCCTCCTGTGGAGTTTGGAGAGAGGACTCAGGATTGCTCTCCAGGCCATACAGGAAAAGAAGGCCCTCATCTCGTGAGGACTGGGGCGTCTCGTGTGTATTCTCGAGCTGCGGCTCCAGTGTGGTGTTGCTCACGAGGTATAATGGGGAGCTCAGGGAGCCTCTCCTGTGGCGCCAGGGAAGTCAGGTTTCTATGCGCGTGGCTAGGGGGAGCGCGTCATTGCTCTCGAGTCATGGTAGGGGAATCGCACCTCAAGACGCGTTGAAGAAGGACTCTCGAGGTCTTTTACGGGTTGGGGCAGGAAACCCTTGGTTCCCTCGACTTGTGCCGGTGATCTCAGGAAGGTCTAAGGGTGCCTCTGAGAAGTCAGGGATACTGTGCAGTTGCGAGGGGCCTCTCGGGACTCCACTGGGTTCGGTGCAATGGAAGAGGGCCTCATCTCGAGTGGAGGCAGGAAACTCATGTTTCCTCTCCTGACTTCCCCTGGGCCAGATCTGACTCGGATCGCAGTTTCGCTGCAGAGTTCGAACAGGAGAGTCAGGCCTCGTCTTGTGTGGAGGAATGGAACTCTGCTTGCCTCTCCAGTTGTTCACGGGGTGACAGGTCACTTCTCGAGCTGTGTGTGGTACCTGCGGGTTTCTCCGGACGATACCTGGGGGTGTCAGTGCCCCTTCGTGTTGTGCCTTCATCAAAAGGGTTATCTTCAAAGAGGTGTCCGGGCATTGGGATCTTATCAAGAGTGAACCGGGAAATCGGGGTCTTTCGGCATGTGTCACCATCCACGAGGCTATGTCTCGAATATCCTCGTGAGACCGGCCTCATCCTGAGATGCACCGGGAAAGGCGGGAACCCCTTCAAGACAAAACAGGGGAATCGACCCTCCTGTCGCGATCAGGAGGGGAGAAGGGGACCAGATGTAGTGGTGCCGGGAACCTCGGTGTTCTCCTCGAGTCAGACCGGTGTGTCGAGGAACTTTTGAGGTCGCATCAAGGGTGCCAATACCGTTTCGCACTTCAAGACGGAACGTGGGACTTCTCTTGAGACGCTGTAGGGGGCAAGGGCCTCATCTTGCGATGACGGGGGAACCACGTGGCGTTTCTGGAGTTGTGGCGGGATTCTCGAGTTTCGACGGGGAATACAGTCTTCCTCATGTTTTGGCCCAGGGAAGTCCTATCTTCCATTCGAGTTTCAAGGGAGAGCTGGGGATTGTCCACGAGTCACTGCAGGGCAAAATTGACCTCATCTAGGCTTGTGTCCGGGACTTAATGTTCGTCCCTAGGGGCGACAGGGATCTGGGGGTTGCATACCAGACTCACCCGGGGAATCAGGCCTCGTCTCGAGGGGAAGCAAAGAACTCCGCTGTCCTTTTGAGTCGCGATGGGTATCTCTTGGAGCCCACTGTGTGCCCTAAAGGGAGTCAAGCCTCCTGTGCTGTTTGGATAGAGGACTCGGGATTCCTCTCCAGGCCATGCAGGAAAAGAAGGCCCTCATCTCGCGATGACGGCGGCGTCTCGTGGGTTTTCTAGACTTCCGCGCTAGTGCCGGGTTTCTGACGAGGTACGAGAGGGAGCTCAGGGAGCCTCTCGTGTGGCTCCAGGGAAGTCAGGTCCCCATGAGATGGCTAGGGGGAGCTCGTCATCGCTCTCCAGTCATGGTAGGGTAATCGGGCCTCAAGACGGGTTGAAGAAGGACTCTCGAGGTCTTTCTCGGGTTACTGCATAAAACCCAGGGTTCCCTTGACTTGTGCCTGCGACCTCAGGGAGCTTCTCAGAGTGCCTCTGAGAAGTCAGGGATACTGTGCAGTTTGGAGGGTCCTCTCGAGACTCCTCTGCATTTGGTGGAATGTAAGAGGGACTCATCTCGAGTTGAAGCAGGAACCTCAGTGTTCCTCTCCATTTCTGACTCAGATCGCAAGGTCCCTGCATGTTGGTACAGGAGAGTCAGGCCTCGTCTTTTCTGGAGGATTGGACTCCTCTTGCCTCTCGAGTTGTTCTCGAGGTGACAGGCCACTTGTCGAGCTGTGTGTGTAACCTGCCCGTTTTTCCGGATGATGCACAGGTGTGTTAGTGCCCCTTCGTGTTGTACCTTCATACTCAAGGCTGCCTTCCAAGAGGTGTCCGAGCATCGGATTCTTATCAAGAGCGGACCGGGAAATTGGAGTCTTTCGGCAAGTGGCACCACCCACAAAGCTACGTATCGAATTTCCCCATGAGACTGGCCTCATCCTGAGTTGTGCAGGGAAGGTCGGGCCCCCTTGCAGACAAAGCAGGGGAATCGACCCACCGGTCACCATCAGGAGGGGAGAAGGGGCTTAAATGAAGTGGTGCCGGGAACCTCAGTGTTCCCCTTGAGTGAGACCGGCGTGTTGGGGGACTTTTGGGGTCGCATCAAGGGTGCCAAGTACCGTTTCGCATTTCAAGACGGAACCTGGGACATCTTTTGAAACGCTGTAGCGGGCAAGGGCCTCATCTTGCGATGACGGGAGAACCACGTGGTTTTGCTCGAGTTGCGGCGGGATTCTCGAGTTATGACCGGGAATTTAGGCTTCCTCTTGTTGGCCTTGAAATCCAATCTTCCATTCGGGTTGCGAGGGGGAGCTGGGGATTGCACTAGAGTCACTGCAGGGCAAAAGAGACCTAATCTGGGCTTGTGTCCAGGATCTAATGTTGCTCTCCAGGGGCGACAGGGATCTCGGGTTTGCATTCCAGACTCATCCGGGGAGTCAGTTCTCACCTCGAGGGTAAGCAAAGAATTCCGCTCTCATCTCGAGTCGCGATGGGTATCTCTTGGAGCCCAATGTGTGTACTAAAGGGAGTCAAGCCTCCTGTGGAGTTTGGAGAGAGGACTCGGGATTGGACTCCAGGCCATGCAGGAAAAGGAGGCCCTCATCTCGAGATGACGGTTGCGTCTCGTGGGTTTTCTCGAGCTGCGGCGCCAGTGTGGGGTGTCTCATGAAGTAGCACGGGGATCTCAGGGAGCCTCTTGTGTGGCGCCAGGAAAATCCAGTATTCCTTTCGAGTTGCGAGTTAGAACTGGGGATTGCTCTCCAGTCACTGCAGGGCAAAATAGACATCATCTACGATTGTGTCCAGGACCTAGTGATCCACTACTGGGCCGACAGGGATCTCAGGGTTGCATTCTCGACTCACCCGGAGAGTCAGGCCTCGTCTTGAGGGGAAAAAAAGGACTCCACTCTCCTGTCGATTCGCGATGGGTATCTCTTGGAGCCCACTGCGTGGCGTAAAGGGAGTGAAGCCTCCTATGGAGTTTGGAGAGATGACTCGGGATTGTTTTCCTGGCCATGCAGGAAAAAAGGCCCTCATCTCGCGATGACGGGGGCGTCTCGTGGGTTTTCTCCAGCTGCGGCGCCAGTATCAGATTTCTCACGAGGTACGACGGGGAACTCAGAGAGCCTCTCGTGTGGTGCTAGGGACGTCAGGTCTCCGTGTATGTGGTGAAGGGTAGTGCGTGATTGCTCTCGAGTCATAGTAGGCGAATCGGGCCTCAAGACGCATTGAAGAAGGACTCTCGAGGTCTTTCTCGGGTTGCGGCAGGGAACCCTGGGTTCCCTCGACTTGTGTCGGTGACCTCAGGCAACTTCTCAGGGTGCCTCTGAGAAGTCAGGGACACTGTGGATTTGGGAGGGGCCTTTCGTTACTCAACTGGGTTTGGTGCAATCGAAGAGGGCCTCATCTCGAATGGAGGCAAGAACCTCAGGGGTCCTCTCCATTTCTGACTCGGGTCGCAGAGTACCTGCCGAGTATGGACAAGAGAGTCACGCCTCGTCTTCTGTGGAGGAATGGATCTCCGCTTGCCTTTCGAGTTGTTCACGGAGTGACAGGCCACTTGTTGAGCTGTGTGTGGAACCTGCGGGTTTTTCCAGACGATGCACAGGGGTGTCAGTGCCCCTTCGTGTTGTGCCTTCATCCAAAGGGTTGCCTTCAAAGAGGTGTCCGGGCATCGGGTTCTTTTCAAGAGCGTACCAGAAAATTGGGGTCTTTCAGCATGTGGTACCACCCACGAGGCTACGTCTCGAATTTCCTCGGGAGACCGGCCTCATCCTGAGGTTCGCCGGGAAGGTAGGGAACCCCTTGCAGACAAAGCAGGGGAATCGATCCACCGGTCACGATCAGAAGGGGAGAAGGGGCTCAGATGAAGTGGTGCCGGGAACCTCGGTGGTCCCCTCGAGTGAGACCGGTATGTCACGGCACTTTTGAGGTCGCATCAAGGGTGCCAAGTACAGTTTCGCACTTCAAGACGGAACGTGGGAATTCTCTGGAGATGCTCTAGCGGGCAAGGGCCTCATATTGCGATGACGAGGGAAACACGTGGTTTTTCTCGAGATGCGGCGGGATTCTCGAGTTACGACGGGGAATTCAGGCTTCCTCTTGTGTTGGCCCACGAAGTCCAATCTTACATTCAACTTGTCACAGAGAGCTGTGGGTTGCTCTCGAGTCACTTCAGGGCAAAGAGTCCTCATCTAGGCTTGGGTCCAGGACGTAGTGTTCCTCTCCAGGGGCAACAGGGATATCGGGGTCGCATTCCAGTCTCACCTGGTGGGTCACGCCTTGTCTCGAGTGGAAGCAAAGGACTCCACTATCCTCTCGAGTCACGACTTGTAACTCTTGGAGCCCAATGAGTGGCCTAAAGGGAGTCAAGCGTCCTGTGTAGCTTGGACAGAAGGTTCACGCTTGATCTGCATACCATTCAGTTAAAGATGGCCCTCCTCTCTTGATGACGGGAGCATCTCATGGGTTTTCTCGAGCTGCGGCGTCAGTGTGGGGTTTCTCACGAGATATGATGGGGAGCTCAGGGAGCCTCTCGTGTGGTGCCAGAGAAGTCAGGCCTCCATGCGTGTGGCCAGGCAGATCGCGTCATTGCTCTGGAGTCATGGGAGGGACTAGGGCCTCAAGACGCATTTAAGAAGGACTCTCGAGGTCTTTCTTGGGTAGGGGCGGGAAACACTTATTTCCCTCGACCTCTACCGGGGACCCTAGGGAACTTCCCAGGTGCCTCTGAGAGGTGAGGGATACTGAGGAGTTAGAGGGGCCTCTCGGGACTCGACTAGGTTTGACGAAATGAAAGAGGGCCTCATCTCGATTGGAGGCAGGAACCTCAGGCTTCCTCTCCATTTCTGACTCCGACCGCAGGGTCCCTGCAGGGTTGGGACAGGAGAGTCAGGCCTCGTCTTGTCTGAGTAATGGAACTCTGCTTGCCTCTTGAGTCGTTCAGTGGGTTTCAGGCCCCTTGTCGAGCTGTGTGTGGAACCTGCGGGTGTTTCCAGAAGATGCACAGGGGTGTCATTGCCCCTTCATTTTGTGCCTTCCCCCACAGGGTTGCCTTCAAAGAGGTGTCCGGGCATCGGGTTCATTTCAAGAGCGGACCAGGAAATCGGGGTCGTTCGGCATGTGGCAACACCAACGTGGCTCATCTCGAATTTCCTCGTGAGACCAGCATCATCCTGAGGTGCGCCGGGAAGGCCGGGAACACCTTCCACACAAAGAAGGGGAATCGACTCTCCTGTCGTGATCAGGTGGGGAGATGGGGCTCAGATGAAGTGGGGCCGGGACTCTAGGTGTTCCACTCGAGGGAACCCGGCATTTCAGGGAACTTTAGGGGTCGCAACAAGGGAGCCAAGTACCGTTTCCCACTTCAGGACGGAACATGTGACTTCCCTGGGGACGCTGTAGCGGGCAAGGGCCTCATTCTGTGAAGACGTTGGAACCACGTCGTTTTTCTCGAGTTGAGTCTGGATTCTCGAAAACGACGGGGATTTCAGGCTTCCTCTTGGGTTGGCCCTGGGAAGCCCAATCTTCCCCTGGAGTTGCGAGGGAAAGCTGGGGGTTCTGCTCGAGTCACTACAGGGCCAAAGAGACCTCATCGAGGCGTGTGTCCAGGACCTAATATTCCTCTCAAGGGAAGACAGGGATCTCGGGTTTCCATTCCAGACTCCCCCAGGGAGTCAGGCCTCGCCTCGAGGGGAAGCAGAGGACTCCGCTTTCCTCTCAAGTCGCGACACGGATCTCTTGGAGCCCAATGAGTGGACTCAAGGGTGTCGAGCCTCCTCTTCAGTTTGGAGAGAGGACTCGGGATTGCTCTCCAGGCCAGGCAGGAAAAGAAGGCCCTCATCTAGCGATGACGGGGGCGTCTCATGGGTTTCCTCAGGCTGCGGCTCCCATGGGGGTTTTCTCACGAGGCACGACGAGGACCTCAGGGAGCCTCTCGTGCGGTGCCAGGGAACTCATGTCTCCATGCGCATGGCGAGGGGGAGCTGGTCATCACTCTCGAGTCATGGGAAGTGACTAGGGACTCAAGACGCATTGAAGAAGGACTCTCGAGGTCTTTCTCGGGTGGCGGCGGGAAACCCTCGTTTCCCTCGACTTCTGCAGGGGACTATAGGGAACTTCCCATGGTGACTCTGAGAGGTGAGGGATGCTGTGGAGTTGGCAGGGCCTCTCGGGACTCTGCTGGGTTCGGCGCAATGGAAGAGGGCCTCATCTCGAGGGGAGGCAGGAACCTCAGGCTTCCTCTCCGATTCTGACTCCGACTGCACGGTCCCTGCAGTGTTGGGACAGGAGAGTCATGCCTCGTCTTGTCTGAGGAATGGAATTCTGGTTGCCTCTCGAGTTGTTCCGGGAGTCTCAGGCCCCTTGTCGAGCTGTGTGTAGACCCTGCGGGTTTTTCCGGATGATGCACGGGGGTGTCAGTGCCCCTTCGTGTTGTGCCTTCACTCACAGGGTTGCCTTCGAAGAGGTGTCCGGGCATCGGGTTCTTATCAAGAGCGGACCGGAAAATCGGGGTCGTTCGGCACGTGGCACCACACACATGGCTAGTCTCGAATTTCCTCCTGAGACCGGCCTCATCCTGAGGTGCACCAGGAAGGCCGGGAACCCCTTCCAGAGAAAGCAGGGGAATCGACTCTCCTGTCGCGATCAGGAGGGGAGAAGGGGCTCAGATGAAGTGGTGCCGGGACCCTCGGTGTTCCCCTCGAGGCACCCAGCGTGTCGGATAACTTTTGCGGTCTCATCAAGGGTGTCAAGTACCGTTTCACACTTAAGGACGGAACATGGGACTTCCCTGGAGACGCCGGGAATTTCGGTCTTCCCCTGGAGTGAGACCGGTATGTTGGGGAACTTTGGGGTCGCATCAAGGGTGCCAAGTAGCATTTCGAACTTTAAGATGGAACGTGGGACTTCTCTTGAGACTCTAGCTGGCAAGGGCCTCATATTGCAATGAAGGGGGAACCACATGGTTTTTAAGACTTGAGGCTGAATTCTCGAATTACGATGGGAAATTCAGACTTCCTCTTGTGTTGACCGTGGGAAGACCAATCTTCCATTCAAATTGTGAGGGAGAGATGGAGGTTGCTCTCGAGTCACTGTAGGGCAAAATAGACCTCATCTAGGCTTGTGTCTAGGACATAATGTTCCACTCCAGGGGCGACAGGGATCTCGGGGTTGCATTCCAAACTCACCCGGGGAGTCAGGCCTCGTCTCGAGGGAAGCAAAGGACTCCGATCTCCTCTCGAGTCGCACCGGGTATTTCTTGGACCCAACTGAGTGGCCTAAAGGGAGTCAATCCTCCGGTGAAGTTTGGAGAGAGGACCAGGGATTGCTCTCCAGGTCAGGCAGGAAAAGAAGGCCCCCATCTCTCCTTGACGGGGGCATCTTGTGGTTTTTCTCGAACTGCGGCGCCACTGTGTGTTTTCTCACGAGGTACGATGGGGTACTCAGGGAGCCTCTTGTGTGGTACTAGGGAAGTCAGTTTTCCTGCTTGTGGCGAGGGGAGCGCGTCCTTGCTCTGGAGTCATGGTAGTGGAATCGGGCATCAAGAGACGTTGAAAAAGGACTCTCCAAGTCTTTCTCGGGTTACTTCAGGAAACTCTGGGTTCCCTCGACTTGTGCCAGTGACCTCAGGTAGCTTCTCAGGGAGCCTCTGAGAATTCAGGGATACTGTGGTGTTGGGAGGGGCCTCTCGGGACACCACTGAGTTTGGTTCAATGGAAGAGGGCCTCTTCTCTAGTTGAGGCAGGAACCTCAGGCTTCCTCTCCATTTCTGACTCCGATCGCAGGGTCCCTGAAGAGTTGGGCCAGGAGGGTAAGGCCTCGTCTTGTGTGAAGGAATGCAACTTCACTTGCCTCTCGAGTTGTTCACGGGGTGACAGTCCACATTTGGAGCTGTGAGTGGAATCGGCGGGTTTTTCCAGACGATGCATGGGGATGTCAGTGTCCCTTCGTGTTGTGCCTTCATCCACAGGGTTGCCTTCGAAGAGATGTCCGGGCGTCAGGTTCTTATCTAGAGTGGACCGGGAATTCGGGATCTTTCAGCATGTGGCACCAACCATGAGGCTACTTTTCGAATTTCCTCATGAGACCGGCCTCATCCAGAGGTTCGCGGGGAACGTCGGGAACCCCTTGCAGACAAAGCATGGGAGTCGACCCTCCTGTCGCGATCAGGAGGGGTGAAGGGGCTCACAGGAAGTGGTGCCGTGAACTTTGGTGTTTCCCTCGAGTGAGACCGGTATGTCAGGGAACTTTGGGGGTCGCATCAAGGGTGCCAAGTACCGTTTTGTACTTCAGGATGGAACGTGGGACTTCTCTTGATACGCTGTAGCGGCCAAGGGCCTCATCTTGTGATGACGGGGGAGCCACGTGGTTTTTCTCGAGTTGCGGTGGGATTCTCGAGTTACGACGGGGATTTCAGGCTTCCTCTTGTGTTGGGCCAGGGAAGTCCAATCATCCATTCGAGTTGCGAGGGAGAGCTGGGGGTTGCGCTCGAGTCACTGCAGGGCAAAGGAGACCTCATCTAGGCTTGTGTCCAGGACCTAATGTTCCTCTCCAAGGGCCACAGGGATCTCAGGTTTGCATTCCAGACTCACCCAGGGAGTCAGGCCTCGTGTCGAAGGGAAGCAAAGGACTCCGCTCTCCTTTCGAGTCGCGACGGGCACCTCTTGGAGCCCACTTTGTGGCCTAAAGGGAGTCAAGCCTCCTGTGAAGTTTGGAGAGAGGACTTGGGACTGCTCTCCAGGCCATGCAGGAAAAGATGGCCCTCATCTCGCGATGACGGAGGGGTCTTGTGGGTTTTCTCGAGCTGCGGCGCCAGTGTGGGGTTTCACACGAGGTACGACGGGGAGCTCAGGGAGCCTCTCATGTGGCGCCAGGGAAGTCAGGTCTCCATGTACGTGGCGAGGGGGAGCGTGTTATTGCTCTCGAGCCATGGTAGGGGAATCTGACCTCAAGACGCATTGAAGAAGGACTCTCGAGGTCTTTCTTCGATTGTGGCAGGAAACCCTTATTTCCCTCGACGTTTGCCGGTGGCCTCAAGGAGCTTCTCAGAATGCCTAGGAGAAGTCAGGGATACTGTGGAGATGGGAGGGGCCTCTCGGGACTCCACTGGGTTTGTTTTAATAGAAGAGGGCCTCATCTCGGGTTGAGGCAGGAACCTCAGGTTTCCTCTCCATTTCTGACTCAGATCGAAGCGTGCCTGCAGAGTTGGGATTGGATACTCAGGCTTCGTCTTGTCTGAGGAAGGGAACTCCGCTTGCCTCTCTCATTGTTTAAGGGGTGACAGGCCAGTTGTGGAGCTGTATGTGGATCCTGTGGGATTTTCCGGACGATGAACAGGGTTGCCAGTGCCCCCTCGTGTAGTGCCTTCATCCACAGGGTTGCCTTAGAAGAGGTGTCCGGGCATCGGGTTCTTATCAAGAGCAAGACTGAGAAATCGTGGTCTTTCGGCACGTGGCACCAACACGAGGCTACGTCTCGAATTTCTTCGTGAGACTGGCCTCATCCTGAGGTGCGCCATGAAGGTCGGGAACCCCTTCTAGACAAAGCAGGGGGATCGACCTTCCTGCCGTGATCAGGAGCGGAGAAGGGGCTCAAATGAAGTGGTGCCAGGAACTTCGGTGTTCCCTTGGAGTGAGACCGGTATATTGGGGAACTTTTGGGGTCGCATCAAGGGTGCCAAGTAGCATTTCGAACTTTATGACGAAACATGGGACTTCTCTTGAGACTCTGTAGCGGGCAAAGGCCTCATATTGTGATGAATGGGGAACCACGTGGTTTTTAAGAGTTGTGGCGGGATTCTCGAGTTACAACGGGAAATTCAGACTTCCTCTTTTGTTGGCCCAGTGAAGACCAATCTTCCATTCGAATTGCGAGGGAGAGATGGGTGTTGCTCTCGAGTCACTGTAGGGCAAAATAGACCTCATCTAGGCTTTTGTCCAGGACATAATGTTCCTCTCCAGGGGCAACAGGGATCTCGGGGTTGCATTCCAGACTCACCCGAGGTAAGGCCTCATCTCGAGGGGAAACAAAGTACTCTGCTCTCCTCTCAAGTCGCGACAGGTATCTCTTGGAGCCCATTGAGTGGCCTAAAGGGAGTAAAGCCTCCTGTGAAGTTTGGAGAAAGGACCAGGGATTGCTCTCCAGGTCAGGCAGGAAAAGAAGTCCCCAATCTCGCGATGACGGTGGCGTCTCGTGGGTTTTCCCGAGCTGCGGCGCCAGTGTGGGGTTTCTCACGAGGTATGACGGGGAGCTCAGGGAGCCTCTCATGTGGCGCCAGTGAAGTCAGGTGTCCATGCACATGGCGAGGGGGAGCGTGTCATTGCTCTCGAGTCATGGTAGGGGAATCCGGCCTCAAGACGCGTTGAAGACGGACTCTTGAGGTCTTTCTCGGGTTGCGGCAGGAGACCCTGTGTTCCCTCGACTTGTGCCGGTGACCTCAGGGAGTTGCTCAGGGTTCCTCTGAGAAGACACTGATACTGTGGTGTTGGGAGGGGCCTCTCGGGACTCCACTGCGTTTGGTGCAATGGAAGATTGCCGGGAGCCAGCGAGAGACATTCCACTCGTGACAAATGTCATGAGGAAAGAGTCTCGGCATACGCAAAGGCGGGATCGAGCCTCCGGGAGTTCCCCCGTATATTCTTGAGCATCTACCCCCAAAAACCAAAGTCTGCCTTCTTTATGGCTTTGTTCTCTCACCTCTGACATAACTGGGGATGTCCCCTACCACCATCTCACTCTCTCTGTCAAAGAGCTAACTTACAGCTCCAACTAATAATGTTCCTGGGCAATTAGTAGTGTTTAAATCCAAACCCCTCAGATGGTTTTCTAACTTGCCTGACAAGTTTACCCGGTCTCCTACAGCTATGCATACGATTGTGTACAGTCTCCCAGCCTCGAGACGCACGGGAAGTTTAAGATATTCAAATAGCTTAGAGCCTCTCAGAGAGTTAGAAACTGTCAGAATAAAACTAGTAAAAGATTTCATTGATGAACCAATCCTTTTTGCCAAGTTTCCACATCCCCTGAATTGTATCCTTGAATGTGTGTTAATTAATATAGTTGGTATGTAGAAAAAATAAGTACTGGCCTTGATGTTAGTAACTTTAGACCCTTAAGGTAATAAATTCTTTTCTTTGTTGTAAACCCATTACACATCCTCCCTATAGGAATGCAATTTTATCTTCGAAAGATGGCGCCAAACCTTAAACAATTACTCTTAGAGAAAATAACTCTTATGGTTGATAAGTCTTTGTCAAGAGTCATAAAATGTTAATAGGTCTTCTGGCCAGAAGATGATGTAAATCATCTAAACCATTTTAATACGATAAATCTGCAGAAAAGAAACCCTGGTTTTTGATAAGGATTAAAGACTGCTGACTTTGCATCCCCTATTATCCTCTATGTGTAACTTAGGGTATTAAAACCTGTGTTGAAAATAAAGTTACGGGCCTTGCTCACCAACGCTTGGTCTCCCCATGTCATTATTCCCCTCAATTTTCAGATGAGTGTCCATCTGGAGCGCGGATATCCTCTGCGACCATTTATTTGCCTGGGCTTCGAAGACCTACTCGATAAGGTGTCTAAGGTGGGGCAACTTCCTCTATTCTAGAGGGCACTTGCAGCCTCCGTGGTCAGAGCTAACCTGGTGTCATGGGTTATATTGATTTTCCGCGTAAACCAAGCTACTCAGCTGCTTTTCTCCACTGAATTTTCCTACTGAGCTATCCTCATTCTATTACTCTGTATATCTTTGATGAATAAATAAATATATAAATAGGTCGCCTACTCCATCTTCCCTTCAAATACCCTGGATCAGCTGGGGCTGGACCTCTGCAGGTGGCGCCCGAGACAGGCATTTCGAAGGTAAATCCCCAACCCCATTCCCCCAGTGTTCAGTTTTCGGGACAGATAGGATCCCACTTAGGGGGCTGCAGATCCCCCTGTAGAATAGACAGGGCGAGAGGAGTGGGAAGTGTTGAAGAGTTAGAGAGAAAAAACGGTTTCTAAAAAGGCTGACAAAAAGGGCCTAATCTTTAGATAGCTAAAAGCAAAATCTTTTACTATCCTTAATTTTCTGACATGGGCAACACTGAATCAAATGAAAGACAGCTCTTTATAGGAGTAATTTTACAGTTATTAAGTAAAAGAAGAATCAAGGTTAAAACATCTTCCATTCAATCATTTTTTTACATTTGTACAAGACCACTGCCCTTGGTTTCTACAACAAGGCACTGTTAACCTAGATATCTTGAAAAAACTAGGAAAACAGCTAAGAGCTTATTGTGCTCAGCAAGGTTTGGAAAAAATCCTTACTTACACCTTTCCTCTGTGGAATATGACTAGAGATGTTTTAGATCCAGCTCATGAATTTGAAAAGGTACCTGTTAAAGTGGAAAGTAAAGTTGGAAAAGTACCTGTTAAACAAAAAAGCAAATCTGAAAAGGTACCTGTTATAAAGAAAAGTGAAAATGAAGAGGCTATACCTAGCTATCGACAGCTAAATGAATGGCTAGCCGCTATGACTGCCAATGAGCATGTAAAAGATAGGGATGAAAAGAAAGATCAGCTCTCCCCTCAATTTGAAAAAGGTTTAGAGGAAACAGCAGCTCGAGGCCATTCTGATGAGGATTGTTTTTTTTTTTTTTTTTTTTTTAGCTAAAGATGCTCCTAAAAGTTTAAGAAAACATCCCTAATCAGACCATCCGCTCCTAGGAGGTTGAGGGAAACATCCCCGATCAGACATTTCGTAAGATTTAGTTACCAAACAGTTAAAGGATCTCCAGAACAGAAGAGGAAAACTTCGGGACGCTCCCATCCCCCTATGCCTCCTCCTCCATGTCGGGGTAAAGGGCCACCGCTAGGAGTTTCCCGGAGAAGGATTTTCTCTAGTCCCAAGGATGAACTCGATCCTCACCTTGAGGCTTCTTTTCTAGTCCCCTCTGAAGTTTAGCCAGGGTAAAGAGGTTACAAAATAAATAAAAATATTCTCTAAAATTAAAAAAAAAATTAAAAATGGATTTCTCTGCATCTAAGAATAGACAAATATTTATTGACTGTGGAATATGATTAGAAATGTCCTGGACCTCCGTCACGAGGCTGGTAAATAGCCTATGGGGGAGGCTATAGAGGTGGATGGTGGTGAGTCTCCATTTACTGCACAGATCATATTTTCTGCCATTGAAAAAAAAAAAGGAGGGAGAAAGTGGTCTACCTCCCGAGGAAGGAGAGGGCTTACAGGACGCTGCGGCCGAGAGCCCTGGCGAGCTCCCTCCCCCTCTGCACAAACCTTTAAAAAACTTATCCGCCACTTTTTGATTTAAGGAGACCACCACCGCCTTCGATTGTGCCTCCCAGGACCCAGGAGTTCCCCACTTTGCCCCCAAAGCCTCCCAAAGTGTTGCCTAAGACTGAGGAAGATAAAAAGTTTTTTAAACAAAGGAGCTTTTAGTACACAATATGCAGAGCGTGCTCCTTGGAGAAAACTCCCTCAGGGGGGTCTCACCCAGGCTAGGAGAAAAGCGAAAAGGCAAGGAGATTTAATAACAATATTAACCCCTGATGTGCCACTTACTCCAATTCCAACCGGAGTGGCTGGCCCCCTATCTGAGGACATTGTAAGATTTGTCCTGGGGCGTAGCTCGCTTTCTTTTAAAAAAAAATTAAATAAAAAAAAAAGAAAGAAAATAAATTTCGCTGGTGCATGGTGTAGTAGATTCTGATGATATTGAGAAATTAAAGTCTTGATCTCACTGCCTATCAAAACTGTACAAATTAATAAAGGTCAAAGAGTAACACAGCTTTTACTTTTACCTTACTATCAGACAAGGAAAAACTTGACTTCTCAAGCTAAGAGCCACAAAACATTTGGATCTAGTGATCTAGCCTTTTGGGTGCAGGAAATTACAGTTCCAAGGCCTTTAAAAGATCTTTTAATTCAAGAGAATAAAACGCCAGGGCTATTAGACACAGGAACAGACGTCTCTTAACATTGCTGGGAAAGACTGGCCCAGCTCCTGGCCAACACATAATACTGAAAATGAGTTCGTGGGATTAGAGAAAGTGGTATGTGGGGTGGAGATGCTGTACAGGTGGTACATTTAACAATACTTTATATATTGTTATAAATACATAATATAAATGTATTTGCCTAATTACAGTTTGCCTAATTAGGTATGGGTATAAATAAAATATAATAAAGGTATACCTAATTCTATTTATAGATCTATACTTAATTAATTTGTATATAAATTAATATGTATACTATATACACACACATATATATATATACTGTATAATTAAATATATATGGCAGAATATAATGTGTGTGTGGCTGATATTAATTGGTATGGATTGATGTGCTATGATGATAAATGTTCTATATACTGTATAATTATAAATGTGTGACATGTATTATTACAGTATATTGGTTTGTGTTGGTTGGTATTAGCTGTGTATGTGTTGTATTGTTGTAATATATATTAATTAATATATTAATTATAAAGATTAATTCAAGTATATTGATTTATATGTATTATATGTCAATAACTTTATACTTGTTGCCATATATAAATACATATATAAATGCATTTTGCATTTAGGTATATCTGTATACCTGTATACCAAAATGAGATAAGGAGGTTATACATTTATTACTTAAATTTATACAGAGACCTAAACTAAACATTAGACCTAAATTAACATATCCATAGGGAAACAGCTAGACAAATAGTGAAGTTATGTTCCAATTATAATTAATCACTTAAACGTAAACACACAGGGGCAGACTACAATGATGAGACACTAGATGCCTGAATTACAGGCTACGACTCGGCCCCTGGTCAAGTAAAAAGGCCTCCTTACGGGAGAGTGAAAAAGGCCAGATGTGTTGGTAACTTGTGGGAGAGGGTATGCTTGTATATTTCTACAGAATGCAGATTCTCCGGTTTGGATCTCAGACAAATTCGTCATGTCACATTCCCCAAAGACCAGGTTTGCGGCGCGCGCACTCGCTCGCTCCCCCTCCCCCAGCCAGCTCTCGCCTCCGTGCCACCAGCAGCGCCTCGCACCCACCTCGCTGCACCCCGTGACCTAGAGCAAAGAAGTCTGTGCAGCGAGTGAGGGCCAGAGAGGAAAGCGCACCCGCGGAGTGCCGTCCAGACCAGCGTGGCCCCACCGGCGAGAGGGGACCGCCCTGAGCCCAAGCGGTGGTGGCTAGCCCTAAACCACGAACCCTGCCCCTCCGCCCACCATAGGCGCCTTGGCCCACAGCCTGCCGCTCGTGTTCTGCCTCCTGATGCTGGGGACACTGCTCCCCCGGGCTGACGCCTACAGCTGCTCCCTGGTTCATCTTGTTTAAACCCTCAATATAATGTTTGCTCCTTTGTAATGCTACAACATCCACCTTATCTTATGATGTAACCACTTATTGAATTATGGTCTTGCTGTATTACAACAACTACAGGATTTAATGCAAACACGACGGTTTGTGGGCTTACTTATCTTGGGAACAGCAGCTTTGATAAGTGCAATCACTTCTGTTACTGTGGCAGAAATATCATTGACTCAACAAGTACATACTGCTCAATATGTTGATTCTATGTCCACAAATGTTTCTTTAACATTGGCAACACAGGAAGCTATAGAGAGAAAATTAGAAATGAGGGTAGACGCCCTAGAGGAAGCAGTAATACATATTGGGACTGAATTGCAGGCTTTAAAGGTGAAAATGGCATTGTCTTGTCATGCTGACTATCGGTGGATATGTGGAACACCCCTGAAAGTAAATGAGACAGATTTTGAATGGGAAAAGATTAAAAACCATATTTCAGGTATCTGGAACAGCTCTGACATTGGTTGAGACGTAGGGAAACTTCACTATCAAATAGCAACCATGGAGCACTCCCGATTAGATTTTACTGCTGCTGGAACAGCAAATGATTTCTTCCATACTTTCCCTAACTACATCTCAGGAAAGAATATTCTGTCTAATGTCTTTAGCTATGCTGCGGTGGCTGCTTTAATTCTGCTTCTCATAATCATTCTTCCTTGTACTGTCAGGATTCTTCGGCAGAGTATTCAGAGGCTCGCGACTGAGCTACATCTGGCTGTTTTAAGAAATAAAAAATGGGGAGATGCCGGGAGCCGGCGAGAGACATTCCACTCGTGACAAAGGTCATGAGGAAGGAGGCTGGGCAGACACAAAGGCGGGATCGAGCCTCGGGAGTCCTCCCGGATATTCTTGAGCATCTACCCCCCAAAACCAGTGTCTGCCTACTTTATTGCTTTGTGCTCTCACCTCTGACTTTACTGGGGGCTGTCCCCCACCACCATCTCACTCTTTCTGTCAAAGAGCTAACTTACAGCTCCAATTAATAAAGTTCCTGGGCAATTAGGAGTGTTTAAATCCAAACACGTCAGATGGCTCTCTAACTCTCCTGACAAGTTTACCCGGACTCCTACAGCAATGCATACAATTGTTTACAGTCTCCAAGCCTCGAGAGGCACGGGAAGTTTAAGATATTCAAATAGCTTAGAGCCTCTCAGAGAGTTAGAAACTGTCAGAATAAAACTAGTAAAAGATTTCATTGATGAACCAATGCTTGTTGCCAAGTTTCCACATCCCCTGAATTGTATAATTGAATGTGTATTAATTAATATAGTTGGTATGTAGAAGAAATAAGTAGTGGCCTTGGTGTTACTAACTTTAGACCCTTAAGGTAATAAATTCTTTCCTTTGTTGTAAACCCATTACATATCTGCCCTATAGGAATGCAATTTTATCTTCGAAAGATGGGGCCAAACCTTAAAATAATTACTCTTAGAGAAAATAAGTCTTACGGTTGATAAGTCTTTGTCAAGAGTCATAAAATGTTAATAGGTCTTCTGGCTAGAAGATGATGTAAATCACCTAAACCATTTGTATATGATACATTTGCAGGAAAGAAACCCTGGTTTTTGATAAGGATCAAAGGCTGCTGACTTTGCATCCCCATTATCCTCTATGTGTAACTTAGGGTATAAAAACCCCTGTTGAAACTAAAGCTACGGGCCTTGATTGCCAACGCTTAGTCTCCTAATGTCATTCTTCCCCTCAATTTTCAGATGAGTGTGCATCTGGAGCGCGGATATCTTCTGCGACCATTTATTTGCCTGGGCTTCGATGACCACTTGAGAAGGTGTCTAAGGTGGGGCACTTTTCGCTATTCGAGAGGGAGCCTGCGGCCTCCGTGGTCAGAGCTAACCTGGTGTCACGGGTTATACTGATTTTCCGCATAAACCAAGCTACTCAGCTTCTTTTCTCCACTAAATTTTCCTACTGAGCTATCCTCATTCTATTACTCTTTATATCTTTGATAAATAAATCAATAGGTCGCCTACTCTGTCTCCCCTTTGAAAACCCTGGACCAGCCGAGGCTGGACCTTGTCAGAAGAGGGCCTCATCTCGATTTGAAGCAGGAACCTCAGGGTTGCTCTCCATTTCTGACTCTGAACACAGAGTCCCTACAGAGTTAGGACAGGAGAGTCAGGCCTCGTCTTGTGTGGAGGAATGGAACTCCACTGGACTCTCGAGTTGTTCACCAGATAACAAGCCACTTGTCGAGCTGTGTGTGGAACCTGCGGTTTTATCCGGACGATGCATGGGGGTGTCAGTTCCCCTTTGTTTTTTGCCTTCATACACAGGGTTGCCTTCGAAGAGGTATCCAGCCTTCAGGTTCTTATCAAGAGCAGACCAGGAAATCAGGGTATTTCGGCATGTGGCACCACCCACAAGCCTACGTCTCGAATTTCTTCTTGAGACGGACCTCAACCTGAGGTGCACCAGGAAGGTCGGTAACCCTTTCAGACAAAGCAAGTGAATCGACCCTCTTGTCCCTATCAGGAGGGGAGAAGGGGCTCAGATGAAGTGGTGCCGGGAACCTCGATGTTCCCCTCGAGTAAAACTGGGATGTCGGGGAACTTTTGGAGTCACATCAAAGGTTCTAAGTACCGTTTCAAACTTCAAGACGGAACGTGAGACTTCTCTTGAGACGCTGTAGCTGGCAAGGGCCTCATCTTGTGGTGACGGGTTAACCACGTCGTTTTTCTCGAGTTGTGGTGGGATTCTCGAGTTAGGTCAGGAAATTCAGGCTTCCTCTTGTGTTGGCCCAGGGAAGTCCAGTCTTCCATTCGAGTTGCGAGGGAGAGCTAGGGATTGCGCTTGAGTTACTGCAGGGCAAAAGAGACCTTATCTAGGCTTGTGTCCAGGACATAATGTTCGTCTCCAGGGGGGACAGGGATCTCGGGGTTGCTTTCCTGATGCACCCGGGGAGTCAGTCCTTGTCTCGAGGGGAAGCGAAGGACTCCGCTCTCCTCTCGAGTTGCGACGGGTATCTCTTGGCGCCCACTGAGTGGCCTAAAGGGAGTCAAGCCTCCTGTGGAGTTTGGAGAGAGGACTCGGGATTGCTCTCCAGGCCATGCAGGAAAAGAAGGCCATCATCTCGCGATGAAGGGGGCGTCTCGTGGGTTTTCTCGAGCTGCAGCGCCAGTGTGGGGTTTCTCATGAGGTAGTACGGGGAGCTCAGGGAGCCTCTCATGTGGCGCTTGGGAAGTCAGGTCTCCATGCACATTGCGAGGGGGAGCGCGTCATTGCTCTAGAGTCATGGAAGGTGTATTGGGCCTCAAGAACCGTTAAAGAAGGACTTTCAAGGTGTTTCTTGGGTCACGGCAGTAAACCCTGGGTTCCCTCGACTAGTGCCGGTGGCCTCAGGGAGCTTCTCAGTGTGCCTCTGAGAAGTCAGGGATACCCTGGAGTTGGGAGGGCCCTCTCGGGACTCCACTGGGTTTGGTGCAATAGAAGAGGGCCTCATCTCGAGTGGAGGCAGGAACCTCAAGGTTCATCTCCATTTCTGACTCTGATCGCAGGGTCCCTGCAGAGTTGGGACAGGAGAGTCAGGCCTCGTCTTGTAAGGAGGAATGGAACTCCGCTTGCCTCTCGAGTTATTCATGGGGTGACAGGCAACTTGTCGAACTGTGTTTGGAATCTGCGGGTTTTTCCGGACGATGCACGAGGGTGTCAGTGCCCCTTCGTGTTGTGCCTTCTTCCACAGGGTTGCCTTTGAAGAGGTGTCCGGGCATCGGGTTCTTAACAAGAGCGGACCGGGGAATCGGGGTCTTTCAGCATGTGTTACCACCCATGAAGCTACGTCTCAAATATTCTCGTTAGACCGGCCTCATCCTGAGGTGCGCCGGGAAGGTTGGGAACCCCTTCCAGACAAAGCACGGTAGTCGACCCTCCAGTCGCAATCAGGAGGGGAGAAGTGGCTCAGATGAAGTCGTACCGGGAACCTCGGTGTTCCCCTCAAGAGAGACCAGGGTGTTGGGGAACTTTTGTAATCGCATCAAGGGTGCCAAGTTTTCACACTTGAAGTGTGAAAACACTTCAAGAAGAAACCTGGGACTTCTCTTTAGACGCTGTAGCGGGCAAGGGCCTCATCTTGCGATGACGGGGTAACCATGTGGTTTTTCTCGAGTTTCGGCGGGATTCTCGAGTTACGATGGGGAATTCAGGCTTCCTCTTGTGTTGGCCCAGGGAAGTCCAATCTTCCATTAGAGTTGCGAGAGACAGCTAGGGATTGTTCTCGAGTCACTTCAGGGCAAAAGAGACCTCATCTAAGCTTGTGTCCGGGACCTAATGTTCCTCTCCAGGGGCGACAGAGATCTCGGGGTTGCATTTTAGATGCACCCGAGGAGTCAGGCCTTATCTCGAGAGGAAGAAAAGGACTCTGCTCTGCTCTCGAGTCCCGACGGGTATTTCTTGGAGACCACTGAGTGGCCTAAAGGGAGTCAAGCCTCCTGTGGATTTTTTTTTAATTTTATTTTATTTTTAAACTTTACATAATTGTATTAGTTTTTCCAAATATCAAAATGAATCCGCCTCAGGTATACATGTGCTCCCCATCCTGAACCCTCCTCCCTCCTCCCCCCCCATAGCATCCCTCTGGGTCGTCCCAGTGCACTAGCCCCAAGCATCCAGTGTCATGCATCAAACCTGGACTGGCAACTCTTTTCATACATGATATTTTACATATTTCAATGCCATTCTCCCAAATCTTCCCACCTTCTCCCTCTCCCACAGAGTCCATTAGACTCTTCTATACATCAGTGTCTCTTTTGCTGTCTCGTACTCAGGGTTATTGTTACCGTCTTTCAAAGTTCCATATATATGCGTTAGTATACTGTATTGGTGTTTTTCTTTCTGGCTTACTTCACTCTGTATAATAGGCTCCAGTTTCATCCACCTCATTAGAACTGATTCATTCTATTCTTTTTAATGGCGGAGTAATACTCCATTGTGTATATGTACCACAGCTTTCTTATCCATTCATCTGCTGATGGACATCTAGGTTGCTTCCATGTCCTGGCTATTAGAAACAGTGCTGCGATGAACATTGGGGTACACGTGTCTCTTTCCCTTCTGGTTTCCTCAGTGTGTATGCCCAGCAGTGGGATTGCTGGATCATAAGGCAGTTCTATTTCCAGTTTTTTAAGGAATCTCCACACTGTTCTCCATAGTGGCTGTACTAGTTTGCATTCCCACCAACAGTGTAAGAGGGTTCCCTTTTCTCCACACCCTCTCCAGCATTTATTATTTGTAGACTTTTGGATTGCAGCCATTCTGACTGGCGTGAAATGGTACCTCATAGTGGTTTTGATTTGCATTTCTATGATAATGAGTGATTTTGAGCATCTTTTCATGTGTTTGTTAGCCATCTGTATGTCTTCTTTGGAGAAATGTCTATTTAGTTCTTTGGCCCATTTTTTGATTGGGTCATCTATTTTTCTGGAGTTGAGCTGTAGGTGTTGCTTGTATATTTTTGAGATTAGTTGTTTGTCAGTTGCTTCATTTCCTATTATTTTCTCCCAGTCCGAAGGCTGTCTTTTCACCTTGCTAATAGTTTGCTTTGATGTGCAGAAGCTTTTAAGGTTAATTAGGCCCCATTTGTTTATTTTTGTTTTTATTTCCAATATTCTGGGAGGTGGGTCATAGAGGATCCTGCTGTGATGTATTTCAGAGAGTGTTTTGCCTATGTTCTCCTCTAGGAGTTTTATAGTTTCTGGTCTTACATTTAGATCTTTAATCCATTTTGAGTTTATTTTTGTGTATTGTGTTAGAAAGTGTTCTAGTTTCATTCTTTTACAAGTGGTTGACCAGATTTCCCAGCACCACTTGTTAAAGAGATTGTCTTTAATCCATTGTATATTTTTGCCTCCTTTGTCAAAGATAAGGTGTCCATATGTGTGTGGATTTATCTCTGGGCTTTCCATTTTGTTCCACTAATCTATATTTCTGTCTTTGTGCCAGTACCATACTGTCTTGATAACTGTGGCTTTGTAGTGGAGCCTGAAATCAGGTAGGTTGATTCCTCCAGTTCCATTCTTCTTTCTCAAGATCGCTTTGGCTATTCGAGGTTTTTTGTATTTCCATACAAATTGTGAAATTATTTGTTCTAGCTCTGTGAAGAATACTGTTGGTAGCTTGATAGGGATTGCATTGAATCTATAAATTGCCTTGGGTAGTATACTCATTTTCACTATATTGATTCTTCCAATCCATGAACATGGTATATTTCTCCACCTATTAGTGTCCTCTTTGATTTCTTTCACCAGTGTTTTATAGTTTTCTATATATAGGTCTTTAGTTTCTTTAGGTAGGTATATTCCTAAGTATTTTATTCTTTCCGTTGCAATGGTGAATGAAATTGTTTCCTTAATTTCTCTTTCTGTTTTCTCATTATTAGTGTATAGGAATTCAAGGGATTTCTGTGTGTTGATTTTATATCCTGCAACTTTACTATAGTCATTGGCTAGTTCTAGTAATTTTCTGGTGGAGTCTTTAGGGTTTTCTATGTAGAGGATCATGTCATCTGCAAACAGTGAGAGTTTTACTTCTTCTTTTCCAATTTGGATTCCTTTTGTTTCTTTTTCTGCTCTGATTGCTGTGGCCAAAACTTCCAAAGCTATGTTGAATAGTAATGGTGAAAGTGGGCACCCTTGTCTTGTTCCTGACTTTAGAGGAAATGCTTTCAATTTTTCACCATTGAGGATAATGTTTGCTGTGGGTTTGTCATATATAGCTTTTATTATGTTGAGGTATATTCCTTCTATTCCTGCTTTCTGGAGATTTTTTATCATAAATGGATGTTGAATTTTGTCAAAGGCTTTCTCTGCATCTATTGAGAAAATCATATGGTTTTTATTTTTCAATTTGTTAAGGTGGTGTATTACATTGATTGATTTGCGGATATTGAAGAATCCTTGCATCCCTGGGATAAAGCCCACTTGGTCATGGTGTATGATCTTTTTAATGTGTTGTTGGATTCTGATTGCTAGAATTTTGTTAAGGATTTTTGCATCTATGTCATCAGTGATATTGGCCTGTAGTTTTCTTTTTTTGTGGGATCTTTGTCAGGTTTTGGTATTAGGCTGATGGTGGCCTCATAGAATGAGTTTGGAAGTTTACCTTCCTCTGCAATTTTCTGGAAGAGTTTGAGCAGGATAGGTGTTAGCTCTTCTCTAAATTTTTGGTAGAATTCAGCTGTGAAGCCGTCTGGACCTGGGCTTTTGTTGGCTGGAAGATTTTTGGTTACAGTTTCCATTTCCGTGCTTGTGATGGGTCTGTTAAGATTTTCTATTTCTTCCCTGGTCCAGTTTTGGAAAGTTGTACTTTTCTAAGAATTTGTCCATTTCTTCCACGTTGTCCATTTTATTGGCATATAATTGTTGATAGTAGTCTCTTATGATCCTTTGTATTTCTGTGTTTTCTGTTGTGATCTCTCCATTTTCATTTCTAATTTTATTGATTTGATTTTTCTCCCTTTGTTTCTTGATGAGTCTGGCTAATGGTTTGTCAATTTTATTTATCGTTTCAAAGAACCAGCTTTTGGTTTTGTTGATTTTTGCTATGGTCTCTTTTGTTTCTTTTGCATTTATTTCTGCTCTAATTTTTAAGATTTCTTTCCTTCTACTAACCCTGGGGTTCTTCATTTCTTCCTTTTCTAGTTGCTTTAGGTGTAGAGTTAGTTTATTTATTTGACTTTTTTCTTGTTTCTTGAGGTGTGCCTGTATTGCTATGAACTTTCCCCTTAGGACTGCTTTTACCGTGTCCCACAAGTTTTGGGTTGTTGTGTTTTCATTTTCATCCGTTTCTATGCAAATTTTGATTTCTTTTTTGATTTCTTCTGTGATTTGTTGGTTATTCAGCAGCATGTTGTTCAGCCTCCATATGTTGGAATTTTTAATAGTTTTTCTCCTGTAATTGAGATCTAATCTTACTGCATTGTGGTCAGAAAAGATGCTTGGAATGATTTCTATTTTTTCGAATTTACCAATGCTAGCTTTATGGCCCAGGATGTGATCTATCCTGGAGAAGGTTCCATGTGCACTTTAGAAAAAGTTGAAATTCATTGTTTTGGGATGAATTGTCCTATAGATATCAATTAGGTCTAACTGGTGTATTGTATCATTTAAAGTTTGTGTTTCCTTGTTAAATTTCTGTTTAGTTGATCTATCCATAGGTGTGAGTGGGGTATTAAAATCTCCAACTATTATTGTGTTAGTGTTAATTTCTCCTTTCATACTTGTTAGCATTTGTCTTACATACTGTGGTGCTCCCGCGTTGGGTGCATATATATTTATAATTGTTATATCTTCTTCTTGGATTGATCCTTTGATCATTATGTAGTGACCTTCTTTGTCTCTTTTCACAGCCTTTGTTTTAAAGTCTATTTTATCTGACATGAGTATCGCTACTCCTGCTTTCTTTTGGTCCCTATTTGCATGGAAAATCTTTTTCCAGCCCTTCACTTTCAGTCTGTATGTATCCCCTGTTTTGAGGTGGGTCTCTTGTAGACAACATATGTAGGGGTCTTGTTTTTGTATCCATTCAGCCAGTCTTTGTCTTTTGGTTGGAGCATTCAACCCATTTACGTTTAAGGTAATTATTGATAAGTATGATCCCATTGCCATTTACTTTATTGTTTGGGGTTCGAATTTATACACCGTTTTTGTGTTTCCTGTTTAGTATTTGTTAGAGAGCTGGTTTGGTGGTGCAGAATTCTCTCAGCTTTTGCTTGTCTGAAAAGCTTTTGATTTCTCATTCATACTTGAATGAGATCCTTGCTGGGTACAATAATCTGGGCTGTAGGTTATTTTCTTTCATCATTTTAAGTATGTCTTGCCATTCCCTCCTTGCTTGAAGAGTTTCTATTGAAAGATTAGCTGTTATCCTTATGGCAATTCACTTGTGTGTTATTTGTTGTTTTTCCCTTGCTGCTTTTCATATTTGTTCTTTGTGTTTGATTTTTGTTAATGTGATTAATATGTGTCTTGGGGGGTTTCGCCTTGGCTTTATCCTGTTTGGGACTGTCTGGGTTTCTTGGACTTGAGTGATTATTTCCTTCCCCATTTTAGGGAAGTTTTCAACTATTATCTCCTCAAGTATTTTCTCACGGTCTTTCTTTTTGTCTTCTTCTTCTGGGACCCCTATGATTCGAATGTTGTAGCGTTTAATATTGTCCTGGAGGTCTCTGAGATTGTGCTCATTTCTTTTAATTCGTTTTTCATTTATCCTCTCTGATTCATTTATTTCTACCATTCTATCTTCGAATTCACTAATCCTATCTTCTGCCTCTGTTATTCTACTATTTGTTGCCTCCAGAGTGTTTTTAATTTCATTTATTGCATTATTCATTATATATTGACTCTTTTTTTATTTCTTCTAGGTCCTTGTTAAACCTTTCTTGCATCTTCTCAATCCTTGTCTCCAGGCTATTTATCTGTGATTCCATTTTAATTTCAAGATTTTAGATCCATTTCACTATCCTTACTCGGAATTCTTTATCAGGTAGATTCCCTATCTCTTCCTCTTTTGTTTGGTTTGGTGGGCATTTATCCTGTTCCTTTATCTGCTGGGTATTCCTCTGTCTCATCTTGTTTAAATTGCTGAGTTTGGGGTGTCTTTTCTGTATTCTGGCAGTTTGTGGAGTTCTTTACTCTGGCATTTCCTCATTGTGTGTGGGTTTGTACAGGTGTCTTGTCAAGGTTTCCTGGTTAGGGAAGCTTGTGTCCATGTTCTGGTGGGTGGAGCTGTATTTCTTCTCTCTGGAGTGCAATGAAGTGTCCAGTAATGAGTTATGAGATGTCTGTGGTTTTGGTGTGACTTTGGGCAGCCTGTATCTTGAAGCTCAGGGCTGCGTTCCTTTGTTGCTGCAGAATTTGCTTGGTATGTCTTGCCCTGGAACTTGTTGGCTCTTGTGTGATGCTTGATTTCAGTGTCGGTATGGAGGCATTTGATGAGCTCCTGTCAATTAATGTTCCTTGGAGTCAGGAGTTCCCTGGAGGCAGGGTTTGGACTTAAGCCTCCTGCTTCCAGTTATCTGTCTTACTTTTACAGTAGTTTCAAAACTTCTCCTTCTATACAGCACCATTGATAAAACATCTACGTTAAAGAAGAAAATTTTCTCTACTGTGAGGGTCACTCAGAAAGGTTCACAGCGTTACATGGAGAAGAGAAGAGGGAGGAGGGAGTTAGAGGTGACCCAAATGAGATGAGGTGGAATCAATAGTGGAGAGAGTGGGCTGGCCAGTAGTCACTTCCTTATGTGCACTCCACAACTGGACCGCTCAGAGATGTTCACAGAGTTATACAGAGACGAGAAGAAGGAGGAAGGAGACAGAGGTGGCCAGAAGGATAAAAGGGGGGAATGAAAAGGAGGGAGACAGATCCAGCCAGTAATCAGTTCCCTAAGTGTTCTCCACCGTCTGGAATACACAGAAATTCACAGAGTTGGGTAGAGTAGAGAGGGGTTAGGGAGGAGACACAGGCGACCTGGTGGAGAAAAAGGAGAGTCCAAAGGGAGAGAGAGCAGTCAAGCCAGTAATCTCGCTCCCTAGTGAAAAATGGGTACTGAAGATTGGGTTCTTAAAGGTACAAAATTGGTAACAAATACATAAAAGCAAAAATTAAAAATCTAGAGTAGAGTTTGGAATTTCAAAAATACGATGTTAAAGAAAAGAAGAAGGAAAAGAAAGAGAGAAAAAACGAACAAAGAAAAACAAACATGGTCGCAAAAATTATCAAGAAAATACAGGTACAAAATTGATAACTAATACCAAAAAGCAAAAATTAAAAATCTAGAGTAGAGTTTGGAATTTCAAAAATACAATGTTAAAAAAAAGGAAGCAGAAAACTAAAGAGAAAACAAACAAACAAAAACAAGCAATGTCGCAAAAATTATAAAGAAACTACAGGCACAAAATTGATATCAAATATCAAAAAGCATAAATTAAAAATCTAGAGTACAGTTTGGAATTTCAAAAATACAATGTTAAAGAAAAGAAGAAAAAAAAACAAAACAAAAAAACCAGGTCAAAAAATTATTATATATATATATATAAATATATATATATGAAGTTTGCTGAAGAAGAAAAAAATAGGGTCTTTTTTTTGCAAAGTAATAGGTTATAAAAGTGAAAATTCAATGAACAATAGAGGACTTAAAATTAAAAAAATTAAAAAAAAGAAAGAATGATCATAAAAATATATCTAGGACTTTCTCTGGTTTTGTTGTGAGTATCGTGGGTTCGGTTCATTTTTGGCTAGTTCCTTGGTCCGACTTATATTTCTCAAGATCTATAGGCGCCTTCCTATGTAGTCCTAATAACCACAGGGTTTTAATCTATTGCCTGTAGCTTCCAAGGCGTTTCCCTCTGTTATAGCTTTTTTTGTTTGCTGGTCTCTTCAGTGTCTGGTTTACGCCCTGACACAAAGGGGACGGTGGAGGACACTTTTTTTTTTTAGGCTCACTTGTTCAGTTGCGCTGTGGGGAGGGAGGGAGGGAGTGATGCTGCAAACAAATAACACTGGCGTGCGCTCGCAGTGCCTCAGCCACACTGGGTCTGCCCCCGCTCACGGCGCGTGTAGCCTTCCTGCCCACACTGCTCGGGCTCTAGGTTGTTCCACCGGGAACAATCCGAGGCTGGCCCTGGGCTGCATGCACCTCCCAGGTCCAAGCCGCTCAGGTTCAGGCACTCGGGTAGTCCTCAGAGGCACAGACTCAGTTCGGCCTGCGTTTTGTGCTCTTCCCAGGTCCGAGCAGCTCAGGTGATGAGGTGTTTGGCGAGTGCCAATGTTTTGACTTATCGCCTCCCCGCCACTCGGTTATCTGGGTGTAAAACAGGCGCACTTTCTCAGGCAGATGTTGACCGTCCAGATCCCCAAGAAGTTTTAGTTAGCAAAGAAGCCTGCTTACAGTTTTATAGATAATGTCTCTCTGGGGCTGCAATTGCCCCCTTCCGGCTCTGGCTGCCTGTCACCGGAGGGGGAAGGTCTGCAGCCGGCTATCTCTGTTCAGTCCTTTGTTCCGTGCGCGGGCCTGGTGGTGTCTTAGGTTAGGGCTGGCTTTTTGCGTGGTAGATATCCCAGAGTCTGGTTTGCTAGCCCAAGTTATTTCGTTCAGATAGCGCTCAGGGTATTCAGGCCAGATTCTTACTCTAAGCGATGCAGCCCGCGCCGCTCCTCCCTGCCCAGCGCCTGCTTGCTAATGGTGTGAGCAGGCGTCTGCACTGCTTCGCGGCTGGAGGAGTTACCGTAGGTCTTGCAATCTGCGAGTTTTAATTGTTTATTTATTTTTATCCCCCTTATGTTGCCCTTTGTGCTTCCAAAGCTTGGCAAAGATTTGGCAGTGAAAAGCTTTCCTGGTGTTTGGAAACTTTTCTCTTTTTAAGACTATCTTCCCGGGACGGAAATCCCTCCTTCCCTCTTTTGTCTCTTTTTTTGTCTTTTATACTTTTTCCTACCTACTTTCCAAGAGTTGGGTTGCTTTTCTGGGTGCCTGATGTCCTCTGGCAGCATTCATAAGTTGTATTGTGGAATTTACTCGTCATTTAAATGCTCTTTTGATGAAATTGTTTGGGGGGGAAAAGAGTTCTCCCCGTCCTACTCCTCAGCAATCTTGGCTCCTATCTTGTGGAGTTTGGAGAGAGCACGCGGGATTGCTCTCCAGGCCATGCAGGAAAAGAAGGCCCTCATCTCGCGATGTCGGGGGAGTCTCGTGGTTTTTCTGGAGCTGCGGTGCCAGTGTGGGGTTTCTCACAAGGTACGACCGGGAGCTCAGGGAGCCTCTCGTGTGGTGTCAGGGAAGTCAAGTCTCCATACGAGTGGCGAGGGGGCGCACGTCATTGCTCTCGAGTCATGGTAGAGGAATCAGGGCTCAGCACAATGAAAAAGGACGCTCGAGGTCTTTCTCGGGTTGCGGCAGGAAACCCTGGGTTCCCTCGACTTGATCCTGTGACCTCAGGTAGATTCTCAGGGTGCCTCTGAGAAGTCAGGGATACTATGGAGCTGGGAGAGGCCTCTCGGGACTCCACTGGGTTTGCTGCAATGGAAGAGGGCCTAATCTTGAGATCAGGAAGGAACCTCAGGGTTCCTCTCCATTTCGGACTCAGATTGCAGGGTCCTTGCAGAGTTGGGACAGGAGAGTCAGTCCTCGTCTTGTGTGGAGGAATGGAACTCCGCTTGCCTCTCAAGTTGTTCAAGGAGTGACAGGCCACTTGTCGAGCTGTGTGTGGAACCTGCGGTTTTTTCCAGACAATGCACGGCGGTGTCAGTGCCCCTTCGTGATGTGCTTTCATCCACAGGGTTGCCTTCGAAGTGGTGTGCGGGCATCGGGTTCTTATCAAGAGTGGACCAGGAAATCGGGGTCTTTTGGAATGCGGCACCACACACGAGGCTACATCTCGAATTTCCTCGTGAGACGGGCCTCATGCTGAGGTGCCCCTGGAAGGTCGGGAAAGCCTTCCAGACAAAGCAGGTTAATCGACCCTACTGTCGCGATCAGGAGGGGAGAAGGGGCTCAGATGAAGTGGTGCCGGGAACCTCGGTGTTCCCCTTGAGTGAGACTGGTATGTCAGGGAACTTTTGGGGTCTCATGAAGCTTGCCAAATACTGTTTCAAACTTCAAGACGAAACGTGTGACTTCTCTTGAGACGCTGTGGTGGGCAAGGGCCTCATCTTGTGATGAAGGGGAAACCACGTGGTTTTTTTCGAGTTGTGATGGGATTGTTGACTTACGACGGGGAATTCAGGCTTCCTCTTCTGTTGGCCCAGGGAAGTCCATTCTTCCATTCGAGTTGCCAGAGAGAGCTGGGTGGGAATTGCTCTCGAGTCACGGCAGGTCAAAATAGACCTCATCTAGGCTTGTGTCCAGGACCTAATGTTCCTCTCCAGGGGCGATAGGGATCACGGGGACGCATTCCAGACTCACCCAGTGAGTCAGGCCTCGGCTCGAGGGGAAACAAAGGATTCTGATATCCTCCTGGGTCACGATAGGTATCTCTTGGAGCCCACTGAGTGGCCTCCAGGGAGTCAAGCCTCCTGTGGAGTTGGAGAGAGGACTCGGGATTGCTCTCCAGGCCATACAGGAAGAGAAGGCCCTCAGCTCGCAATGACAGGGGGGTCTTGTGGGTTTTCTCGAGTTGGGGCGCAAGTATGAATTTTCTCACGAGGTACAACGGGGATATCAGGGAGCCTCTCATGTGGCGCCAGGAAAGTCAGGTGTCTATGCGTGTGATGAGGGGGAGCCCATAAATGCTCTCGAGTCATGGTAGGGAAATTGGGACTCAAGACGCGTTGAAGAAGGAGTCTCAAGGCTTTTCTCAGGTTGTGGCAGGAAACCCTGGGTTCCCTCGACTTGTACCGGTGACCTAGGGAGCTTCTCAGGGTGCCTCTGAGAAGTCAGGCATACTGTGGACTTGGGAGGGGTTCTCGGAACTCCACTGGGTTTGGTGCAATGGCAAAGGTTCTCATCTCGAGTTGAGGCAGGAACCTAAGGGTTCCTCTCCATTTAAAACTCCGACCACAGGGTCCCTGAAGAATTGGGACAGGAGAGTCAGGCCTCGTCTTGTGTGGACGAATGGAACTCCACTTGCCTCTCGAGTTGTTCACAGGATAACAGACCATTTGTCGAGCTGTGAGTGGAACCTTCGGTTTTTTCCGTAAGATGCATGAGGGGGTCAGTGCCCCTTCGTGTTGTGCCTTCATCCACAGGGTTGCCTTCAAAGAGGTGTCTGGACATCGGGTTCTTATCAATAGCGGAGCAGGAAATCGGGGTCTTTCAGAACGTGGCACCATCCATGAGGCTACGTCTCGAATTTCTTCGTTAGACTGGTGTCATCCTGAGGTGCGCCATGAAGATCGGGAACCCCTTCCAGACAAAGCAGGGGAATCGACCATCTTGTCGCGATCAGGAGGAGTGAAAGGGCTCAGTTGAAGTCGTGCCGGGAACCTCGGTGTTCCCCTCGAGTGGAACCGGTGTGTCGGGAAACTTTTGGGGTCGCTTCAAGGGTGCCAAGTACCGTTTTGCACTTCAATACGGACTTGGGGCTTCACTTGACACGCTGTAGAGGGCAAGGGCCTCATCTTGGGATGACGGGGGAATCACGTGGTTTTTCTCAAGGTGCGGCGGGATTCTCGAGTTACGACGGGGAATTCAGGCTTCCTCTTGTGTTGGCCCAGGGAAGTCCAATCTTCCATTCGAGTTTCGAGGGAGAGCTGGGGTTTTCTCTTGAGTCACTGCAGGGCAAAAGAGACCTCATCTAGGCTTGTGTCCAGGACCTAATATTCCTCTCCAGGGCCGACAGTGATCTCGGGTTTGCATTCCAGACGCATCCTGGGAGTCCGAGCTCGACTCGAGGGGAAGCAAAGGACCCCGCTCTCCTCTCGAGTCGCCACAGGTGTCTCTTGGAGCCCACTGAGTGGCCTAAAGGGAGTCAAGCCCCCTGTGGAGTTTGGAGAGAGGACTCGGGATTGCTCTCCAGGCCATGCAGGAAAAGAAGATCCTCATCTCGCGATGACAGGGGCGTCTTGTTGGTTTTCTCGAGCTGTGGTGCCAGTGTGCGGTTTCTGACGAGGTGCGACGGGAAGCTCAGAGAGCCTTTCGTGTGGCGCCAGGGAAGTCAGGTCTCCATGCGCATGGCAAGGAGGGAACGCGTCATTGCTCTCGAGATATGGTATGGGAATCGGGCCTCAAGATACGTTAAAGCAGGACTCTCAAGGTCTTTCTCAGGTTGGGGCAGGAAACCCTGGGTTCCGTCGACTTCTGCCGGTGACCTTAGGGAGCTTCTCAGGGTGCCTCTGAGAAGTCAGGCATACTGTGGATTTGGGACGGGCCTCTCGGGACTCCTCTGGTTTTGCGGCAATGGAAAAGGCCTCGTCTTGAGTGGAGGCAGGAACCTCAGGCTTCCTCTCCATTTCTGACTCGGTGCGCAAGGTCCCTAGAGTTGTGACAGGAGAGTCAGGCATCGTCTTGTGTGGAGGAATGGAACTCCGCTTGCTTCTCGAGTTGTTCACGAGGTGACAGACCACTTGTGGAGCTGTGTGAGAACCTGCGGGTTTTTCCGGAAGATGCACGGGGTGTCAGTGCCCCTACGTGTTGTGCCTTCATCCACAGGCTTGCCTTCGAAGAGGTGTCCAGGAGTCTGGTTTTGATCAAAAGTGGACCATGGAATCGGGGTCTTTCGGCATGTAGTATGGCCCTCGAGGCTACGTCTCGAATTTCCTCGTGAGACCGGCCTCATCCTGAGGTGCGCCGGGAAGGTCGGGAACCCCTTCGAGATAAAGCAGTGGAATCGACCCTCCTATCGCGATCATGAGAGGAGAAAGGCCTCAGATGAAGTGGTGCCGGGAACTTCAGTGTCCCCTCTAGTGAGATCGGTATATAGGGGAACTTTTGGGGTCGCATCAAGGGTGCCAAGTACTGTTTTGCACTTCAAGACGGAATGTGAGACTTCTCTTGAGACGCTGTAGGGGGCAAGGGCCTCATCTTGCAATACAGGGAACCACGTGATTTTTCTCGAGTTGCGGCGGGTTTCTCAAATTACAACTGGAAATTCAGGCTTCCTCTTGTGTTGGCTCAGAAAGGCCAATCTTCCATTCGGGTTGCAAGGGAAGGCTAGGGGTTGTGCTTGAGTCACTGCAGGGCCAAAGAGACCTCCTCTAGGCTTTTGTCCAGGACCTAAGGTTCCTCTCCAGGGGCGACAGGGATCCAGGGTTGCATTCCAGACTCACCCTCGTAGTCAGGCCTCATCTCGAGGGGAAGCAAAGGACACCGCTCTCCTCCTGAGTATCGATGCGTATCTCTTGGAGCCCACTGAGTGACCTAAAGGGAGTCAAGCCTCCTTTGGAGTTTGGAGAGAGGATTCGGGATTGCTCTTCAGGTCATGCAGGAAAGAAGGCCCTCATTTCACCATGACAGGGGCGTCTCGTGGGTTTTCTCGAGCTGCGGCGCCAGTGTGGGGTTTCTCACGAGGTACGATGGGGAGCTCAGGGAGACTCTCATGTGGTGCCGGGGAAGTCAGATCTTCATGCGCGTGGCGAGGGGGAGCGCGTCATTTTTCTCCAGTCATGGTAGGGGAATCGGGCCTCAAGACGCGTGAAGAAGGACTCTCGAGATTTTTCTCAGGTTACGGCAGGAAACCCTGGGTTCCCTCGACTTATGCCCGTGACCTCAGGGAGCTTCTCAGGGTGCCTCTGAGAAGTCAGGGATACTGTGCAGTTGGGAGGGGCCGCTCCGAACTCCACTGGGTTTGGTGCAGTAGAAGAGGGCCTTATCTCGAGTTGAGGCAGGAACCTCATGGTTCCTCTCCATTTCTGAATCGGATCTCAGTGTCCATGCAGAGTTGGGACAGGAGAGTCAGGCCTCGTCTTGTGTGGAGGAATTTAACTCCTCTTGCCTCTCGAGTTGTTCACGGGGTGACAGGCCACTTGTCGATCTGTATGTGGAACTTGCGGGCTTTTCCAACGATGCAGGAGGGTGTCAGACCCCTTCGTTTTGTGCCTTCGTCCACAGGATTGCCTTCGAAGAGGTGTCCTAGCATTGGGTTCTTATCAAGAGCAGACAGGGAAATCGGGGTCTTTCGGCGTGTGGCACCAACCACAAGGCTACGTCTCGAATTTCCTCGTGAGACCGGCCTCATCCTGAGGTGCGCCGGGAAGGTCCGGAACCCCTTCCAGACAAAGCAGGGTAATCGACCCTCCCGTCGCGATCAGGAGGGGATAAGGGGCTCAGAACAAGCGGTGCACCGAACCTTGGTGTTCCCCTCGAGTGAGACCAGGGTGTCGGGGAACTTTTGTGGTAACATCAAGGCTGCCAATTATCGTTTTAAACTTCAAGATGGAACGTGGGGCTTCTCCTGAGACGCTGTAGCTGGCAAGGGCCTCATCTTGCGATGACGGGGGAACCACGTGGTTTTCCTCGAGTTGCGGCGGGATTTTCGAATTACGATGGGGAATTCAGGTTTCCTCTTGTGTTGTCCCAGGGAAGTCCATTCTTCCATTCGAGGTGCGAGGGACAGCAGGGGATTGCTCTCGAGTCACTTCAGGGCAAATGAGACCTCATCTATGCTTGTGTCTAGGACCTAATGTTCCTCTCCAGGGGCGACAGGGATCTCGGGGTTGCATTCCAGACTCACCTGAGGAGTCAGGCCTGGTATATAGGGGAAGCAAAGAATTCCGCTCTCCTCTTGAGTCCCAATGGGTATCTCTTGGAGCCCACAGAGTGGCCTAAAGGGAGTCAGGCCTCCTGTGGAGTTTGAAGAGAGGCCTCGAGATTGCTCTCCAGGCCATGCAGGAAAAGAAGGCCTTCATCTCGCGATGACGGAGGCGTCTCGTGGGTTTTCTCGAGCTGGGGAGCCAGTGTGGGATTTCTCACGAGGTATGACGGGGAGCTCAGGGAGCCTCTCGTGTGGCGCCAAGGAAGTCAAGTCTCCATGCGAGTTTCGAGGGGGAACGCGTCATTGCTCTCGAGTCATGGTAGGGGAATCGGGATTCAAGACGCGTGAAGGAGGATTTTCGAGGTCTTTCTCGGGTTGCGTCAGGAAACCCTGTGTTCCCTCGACTTGTGCCGGTGACCTCAGGGAGCTTCTAAGGGTGCCTCTGAGAAGTCGCGATACTGTGGATTTGGGAGGGGCCTCTCGGGCCTCCACTGTTTTTGGTGTAATGGAAGAGTGCCTCATCTCTAGTGGAGTCAGGAACCTCAGGGTTCCTCTCCATTTCGGACTCCGATCGCAGGGTCCCTTCAGAGTTGGGACCGGAGAGTCAGGCCTCGTCTTGAGTGGAGGAATGGAACTCTGCTTGCCTCTCGAGTTGTTCATGGGATGACAGGCCTCTTGTCGAGCTGTGTGTGGAACCTGCGCCTTTTACTGAATGATGCATGGGAGTGTCAGTGACCCTTCATTTTGTGCCTTCGTCCACAGGGTTGCCTTCGAAGAGGTGTCCGGGCATCGGGTTCTTCTCAAGAGTGGGCCGGGAAATCGGGGTATTTCGGCATGTGACACCACCCCCGACGCTATGTCTCGAATTTCCTCGTGAGACCAGCCTCATCCTGAGGTGCACCGGGAATGTGGGGAACCCCTTCCAAACAAAGCAGGGGAATAGACCCTCCTGTCTCGAACAGGAGGGGAGAAGGTGCTCAGATGAAGTGGTGCGGGAACCTAGGTGTTCCTGTCGAGTGAGACCGGCGTGTCCAGGAACATTTGGTGTCACATCAAGGGTGCAAAGTACCGTTTCGCACTTCAAGACGGAACGTGGTTCTTTTCTTGAGAGGCCATAGCAGCAAGGGCCTCATCTTGGGATGACGTTGGAAACACGTGGTTTTTCTCGAGTTTCGGCGGGATTCTCGAGTTACGAAGGGGATTTCTGGCTTCCTCTTGTGTTGGCCCAGGGAAGCCCAATCTTCCATTCGAGTTGCGAGGGAGAGCTGGGGGTTGCGCTCGAGTCACTGCAGGGCAAAAGAAACCTCATCCAGGCTTGTGTCTAGGACCTAATGTTCCTCTCAAGGGGTGACTGGGATCTTGGGGTTGCATTCCAGACTCACCCAGGAGTCAGGCGTCCTCTCGAGGGGAAACAAAGGCCTTCTCTCTCTGCTCGAGACGCGATGGGTATTTCTTGGAGCCCACTGAGTGGACTAAAGGGAGTCAAGCCTCCTCTGGAGTTTGGAGAGAGGACTCGGGATTGCACTCCAGGACATGCAGGAAAAGAAGGCCCTCATCTCACGATGACGGGGGGGGGTCTCAGTGGTTTTACCGAGCTGCAGCGCCTGTGTTGGTTTCTCAGGAGGTACGACGGGGAGCTCAGGGAGCCTCTTGTGTGGCGCCAGGGAAGTTAGGTCTCGATGCGTGTGGCGAGGGGGAGCGCGTCATTGCTCTCGAGTCATGGTAGGGGAATCAGGCCTCTAGACGCGTTGAAGAAGGACTCTCAAGATCTCTCTCGGGTCTTGGCAAGAATACCTGAGTTCCCTCGACTTGTGCCGGTGACATCAGGGAGATTCTCCGGGTGCCTCTGAGAAGTCAGGGATACTGTGGAGTTGGGAAAGAACTCTCGGGACTCCACTGGGTTTGGTGAAATGGAAGGGGGCCTCATCTCGAGGGGAGGCAGGAACCTCAGGGTTCCTCTCCATTTCTGATTCCAATCGCAGCCCCCTGCATAGTTGGGAGAGGTGAGTCAGGCCTTGTCTTGTGTGCAGGAATGGACTTCCGCTTGCCTCTCGAGTTGTTCACTGGGTGACAGGAACTTGTTGAGCTGTATGAGTAACCTGCGGTCTTTTCCGGACGATGCACGGGGGTGTCAGTGCCCCTTCGTGTTGTGCCTTCATCCACACTATCTTCGAATAGGTGTCTGGGCATCGCGTTCTTATCAAGAGCGGATCGGGAAATCGCGGTCTTTCGGCATGTGGCACCACCATCGAGGCTACGTCTCGAATTTCCTCGTGAGACAGCCTCATCTGAGGTGCGTGGAGAAGGTCGGGAACCCCTTGCAGACAAAGCAGGGGAATCGACCCTCCTTTCGCGATCAGGAGGGGAGAAGGGGCTCAGATGAAGTGGTGCCAGGAACCTCGGTGTTCCCCTCGAGTGCGACCCGTATGTCGGGGAACTTTTGGGGTAGCATTAAGGGTGCTAAATATCATTTCGCACTTGAAGACAGAACGTGGGACTACTCTTGAGACGCTGGAGCGGGCAAGGGCCTCATCTTGCAATGAAGGGGAAACCACGTGGTTTTTCTCAAGTTGAGGTGGAATTCTCGAATTACTACTGGGAATTCAGGCTTCCTCTTGTGTTGGCCCAGGGAGGTCCAATATTCCATTCGGGTTGCGAGGGAAAGCTGGGGAGTGCTCTCGAGTTACTGCAGGGCAAAAGCGACCTCATCTAGCCTTGTGTTCAGGACCCAATGATCCTCTCCAAGGGCGACAGGGATCTCGGGTTTGCATTACAGACTCACCCAGGGAGTTAGGCCTCGTCTCGAGGGGAAGCAAAGGACTCGGCTCTCCTCTCGAGTAGCGACGCGTATCTCTTGGAGCCCACTGAGTGGTCTAAAGGGAGTCAACCCTCCTCTTCAGTTTGGAGAGAGGACTCGGGATTGCTCTCCAGGCCATGCAGGAAAAGAAGGCCCACATCTCGAGATGACGGGGGCGTCTCGTGTGTTTTCTCGAGCTGCGGCGCCAGTGTGGGGTTTCTCACGAGGTACGACGGGGAGTTCAGGTAGCCTCTCGTGTGGCAACAGGGAAGTCAGGTCTCCATTGGCGGGGCAAGGGGGAGCGCGTCATTGCTCTCAAGTCAGGGTAGGGGAATCGGACCTCATGACGGGTAGAAAAAGAACTCTCGATGTCTTTCTAGGGTTGCGGCAGGAAACCCTGGGTTCCCTTGACTTGTGCCGGTGACCTCAGGGAGCGTCTCAGGGTGCCTCTGAGAAGTCAGGGATACTGTGGATTTGGGAGAGGCCTCTCGGGACTCCTCTGGGTTTGGTGCAATGGAAGTGGGCCTCATCTCGAGTTGAGGCAGGAACCTCAGGGTTCTGCTCCTGACTTCCTGGAGGCCGGATCTGACTCAGATCGCAGGTTCCCTGTTGAGTTTGCTCAGGAGTGTCAGGTCTCGTGTTCTGCAGAGGAATGGAACTCCGCTTACATCTCAAGTTGTTCAAGGATGACACCACTTTTCGTGATGTGTGTGGAACTTGCGGGTTTTTCGGAGATGCACGGGGGCGTCAGTGCTCCTTCCTGTTGTGCTTTCATCCACAGGGTTGCCTTCGAAGAGGTGTCCGGGCATCGGGTTCTCCTCAAGTGCGGACCGGGAAATTGGGTTCTTTCAGCATGTTGCACCACCCACGAGGCTACGTCTCGAATTTCCTCGTGAGACCGGCCTCATCCTGAGGCACGCAGGAAAGTCCGGGAACCCTTTCCAAACAAAGCAGGGGAATCGACCCTCCTTTCGGGATCAGGAGGAGAGAAAGGGCTCAGATGAAGTAGTGCCGGGAACCTCGGTGCTCTCCTTGAGTGAAAGTCGGGTAACTTTTCGCGTTGCATCAAGGGTGCCAAGTACCGTTTCGCACTTCAAGACGGAACCTGGGACTTCTCTTGAGACGCTGTAGTGGGCAAGGGCCTCATCTAGCGCTGACGGGGGACCCACGTGTTTTTTCTCGAGTTGCGGCAGGATTCTTGAGTTACGATGGGGAATACAGGTTTCTTCTTGTGTTGGCCCAGGGAAGTCCAATCTTCCATTCGAGTTGCAAGTGAGAGCTGGAGATTGCTCTCGAGTCACTGCAGGGCAAAATAGAGCTCATCTAGGTTTGTGTCCAGGACCGAGTTTTTCTCTCCAGGGGCGACAGGGATCTCGGGGTTGCATTCCAGACTCCCCCGGGGAGTCAGGCCTCGTCTCGAAGGTAATGAATGGACTCCGCTCTCCTCTCGAGTCACGACGGGTATCCCTTGGAGCCCAAGAGTGGCCTAAATGGAGTTAAGCCTCCTGTGGAGTTTGGAGAGAGGACTCGGGATTGCTCTCTAGGCCATGCAGGAAAAGAAGGCCCTCATCTCGCGATGACGGGGGCGTCTCGTGGGTTTTCTCAAGGTGAAGTGCCTGGTTGGGGTTTCTCACGAGATAGGACGGGGAGCTCAGGGAGACTCCTGTGGTGCCACGGAAGTCAGGTCTCCATGGACGTGGCGTGGGGGAGCGCCTCATTGCTCTCGAGTCATGGTAGGGGAATCAAGCCTCAAGACGCTTCGAAGAAGAACTCTCGAGGTCTTTCTCGGGGTGTGGCAGGAAACCCTGGGTTCCCTCGACTTGTGCCCATGACCTCAGGGAGCTTAGCGGGGTTCCTCTGAGAAGTCAGGGATACTGTGGAGTTGAGAGGGGCTTCTCGGGACTTCACAGGGACTGGTGCAATTGAAGAGGACCTAATCTCGGATTGAGGCAGTAACGTCAGGGTTCCTCTCCATTTCTGACTCGGATAGCAGGGTCCCTGCAGAGTTGGGACAGGAGAGTCAGACCTCGTCTTGTGTGGAGTAATGGAACTCCGCTTGCCTCTCGAGTTGTTCATGGGATGACAGGCCACCTGTCGAGTTGTATGTGGAACCTGCGGTTTTGGGGGACGATGCACAGGGGTGTCAGTGCCCCTTCGTGTTGTGCCTTCATCCACAGGGTTACCTTCGAAGAGGTGACCGGGCATCGGGATCTTATCAATAGCGGACCAGGAAATCGGGGTCTTTCGGCATGTGGCACAACCCACGAGGCTACGTCTCTACTTCCCTCGTGAGACTGGCCTCATCCTGAGGTTCGCCGGGAAGTCTGGGAACCCCTTCCAGACAAAGCAGGGGAATCGACCCTCCTGTCGCCATCAGGAGGGGAGAAGAGGCTCAGCTGAAGCGGTGCTGGGAACCTCCATGTTCTCCTCGAGTGAGACCGGGGTGTCAGGGAAATTTGGGGGTCGCATCAAGGGTGCCAACTACCGTTTCACACTTCAAGACGGAACATGGGACTTCCCTGGAGACGCTATAGCTGACAGGGGCCTCATATTTCGATGACGGAAGAGCCACGTTGTTTTTCTCCAGTTGCCGCGGGATTCTCGAATTCCAACGGGGAATACAGGCTTCCTCTTGTGTTGGCCCAGGGAAGTCCAATCATCCATTCGAGTTGCGAGGGAGAGCTGGGGATTGCACTTGAGTCAATGCAGGACAAAAAAGACCTCATTTAGGCTTGTGTCCAGGACCGAGTTTACCTCTACAGGGGCGACACGGATCTCGGGATCCCATTCCAGACTCACCCAAGTAGTCAGGCCTCTGCTCGAGGGGAAGCAACGGACTCCGCTCTCCTCTAGAGTAGCGACGTGTATCTCTTGGAGGCTACTGAGTGGCCTAAAGGGAGTCAGGCCTCCAGTGGAGTTTGGAGAGTGGACTCGGGATTGCTCTCTAGGTCATGTAGGAAAAGAAGGCCCTCATCTTACGATGATGGGGGCGTCTCGTGAGTTTTCTCGAGCGGCGGTGCCAGTGTGGGGTTTTCATGAGGTAGGACGGGGAGCGCAGGGAGCCTCTCGTGTGGCGCCAGGGAAGTTAGGTTTCAATGGGCGTGGCGAGGGGAATGCGTCATTGCTCTCCAGTCATGGTAGGGTATCGGGCCTCAAGACGCGGTAAAGAAGGACTCTCAAGGTCTTTCTCAGAATGCAGCAGGAAACCCTGGGTTCACTCGACTTGTGCCAGTGACTGCAGAGAGCTTCTGAGGGTGCCTCTGAGAATCAGGGATACTGTGGAGTTTTAGGGGCCTCTCGGGACTCCACTGGGTATGGCGCAATGGAAGAGGGCCTCATTTCGAGGTGATGCAGGAACGTCAGGTTTCATCTACATTTCTGACTCCGATCGCACGGTCCCTGCAGAGATGGGAAAGGAGAGTCAGGCCTTCTCTTGTGTGGAGGAACGGAACTCCACATGCCTCTCTAGTTCTTCAAGGGATGACAGGACACTTGTCGATCTGTGTTTGGAATCTGCGTGCTTTTCCGTACTATGCATGGGGATGTCAGTACCCCTTCGTGTTGTGCATTCATCCACAGGTTTGCTTTCGAAGAGGTGTCCTGGCATCGGGTTCTTATTAAGAGCGGACCGGGAAATCTGGGTCTTTCCGCATGTGGCACAACCCACCAGGCTACGTCTCGAATTTCCTAGTGAGACCGGCCTCATCCTGAGGTGCGCCGGGAAGGTCGGAACCCCTTGCAGACAAAGCAGGGGAATCGACCCTCCTGTCTCGATCAGGAGGGGAGAAGGGGCACAGATGAGGTGATGCCGGGAACCTCGGTGTTCCCCTCCAGTGAGACCAGTGTGTTGGGGAACTTTTGGGGTAGCATCAAAGGTGCCAAGTACCGTATCGCACTTCAAGATGGAACGTAAGACTTCTTTTGAGACGCTGTAGTGGCAATGGCCGCATCTTGCGATGAATAGGGAACGATGTGGTTTTTCTCGAGTTGTGGCGGGATTCTTGAGTTACAACGGGAAATTCAGGCTTCCTCTTCTGTTGGCTCAGGGAAGTCCAGTCTTCCATTTGAGTTGCGAGGGAGAGTTGGGGATTGCTCTCGAGTCACTGCAGGAAAAAAGAGACCTCATCTAGGCTTGTGTCCAGGACCTAATGTTTCTCTCCAGGGGCGACAGGGATCTCCGGTTCGCATATCAGACTCACCCGAGGAGTCAGGCCTCGCCTTGTGGGGAAGGAAAAGACTCCACTCTCCTCTCGACTCGCGACGGGTATGTCTTGGAGTCCACTGAGTGACCAAAAGGGAGTCAAGCCTACTGTGGAGTTTGGAGAGAGGACTCGGGATTGATCTCCAGGCCATGCTAGAAAAGAAGGCCGTCATGTCGCGAAAACGGGGGCGTCTCGTGGGTTTTCTCTATCTGCGGCGCCAGTGTGGGGTTTCTCACGAGGTATGACGGGGAGCTCAGGGAGCCTCTCGTGTGGCGCCAGGGAAGTCAGGGCTTCATGAGTGTAGCAGAGGGAGAGCGTCATTGCCCTCGAGTCATGGTAGGGGAATCAGGCCTCAAGATGCGTTGAAGAAGGACTCTTGAGTTCTTTCTATGGTGGCGGCAGTAAACCCTGGGTTCACACGAATTGTGCTGGTGACCTCAGGGAGCTTCTCAGGGTGCCTCTGAGAAGTCAGGGATACTGTGGAGCTGGGACGCGTCTCTCGGGACTCCACTGGTTTTCGTGCAATGGAAGAGGTCCTAATCTCGAGTGGAGGCAGGAACCTCAGCGTTCTTCTCGTGACTTCACTGGCGCTGGTCTGATTCGGATCGCAAAGTCCCTGCAGAGTTGGGACAGGAGAGTCAGGCCTCGTCTTGTGTAGAGGAATGAAACCCCACTTGCCTCTCGAGTTCTTCAGGGGTGACAAGCCACTTGTTGAGCTGTATGTGGAACCTGCGGGTTTTTCCGGACGATGCACGAGGGTGTCAGTGCCCCTTTGTGTTGTGCCTTCATCCACAGGGTTGCCTTCGAAGAGGTGTCCAGGCATCGGGTTCTTATGAAGAGTGTACAGGGAAATCATAGTCTTTTGGCATGTGGCACCACCCGCGAGCTATGTCTCGAATTTCCTCGTGAGACCGGCCTCATCCTGAAGTGCCCCGTGAAGGTCGGGAACCCCTTACAAACAAAGCAGGGGAAGTGACCCTCCTATCACGAACAGGAGGGGAGAAGGGGCTCAGATAAACTGGTGCCGGGAACCTCGGTGTTCACCTCGAGTGAGACCGATATTTCGGGGAACTTTTGGGGTCACATCAAGGGTGTCAAGCATCGTTTCGCACTTCAAGACGGAACGTGGGACTTTTCTTGAGAAGCTGTAGCGGGCAAGGGCCTCATCTTGCGATGACGAGGGAACCAAGTGCTTTTTCTCGAGTTGCGGTGGGGTTCTCGAGTTACGAAGGGGAATTCAGGCTTCCTCTTGTGTTGGCCCAGGGAAGTCCAATCTTCCATTCGAGTTGTCAGGGAGAGCGGGGGATTGCTCTCGAGTTACAGAAGGGCAAAAGAGACCTCATCTAGGCTTGTTTCCAGGACCTAATGTTCCTCTCCAGGGGAGACAGGGATCTCGGGGTTGCATTCCAGACCCACCTGGTGAGTCAGGCCTTGTCTCGAGGGGAAGCAAAGGACTCCATTCTCCTCTCGAGTCGCGATGGGTATCTCTTAGAGCCCACTAAGTGGCCTAAAGGGAGTCAAGCCTCCTGTGGAGTTTGAAAAGAGGATTCGGTATTCCTCTCCAGGCCATGCAGGAAAAGAAGGCCCTCATCTCGCGATGACAGGGGCGTATGGTGGGTTTTCTCAAGCTGCGGCGTCAGTGTGGGGTTTCTCACGGGGTACAACAGGGAGCTCAGGGAGCCTCTCTTATGGCGCCAGGGAAGTCAGGTCTCCATGTGCGTGGTGAGGGGGTGCGTGTCATTTCTATAGAGCCATGGAAGCAGATTCGGGCTTCAAGACACGTTGAAGTAGGACTCTCGAGGTCTTTTTCGCATTGTGGCAGGAAACCCTGGGTTCCCTCGACATGTGCCGGTGACCTCATGGAGCTTCTCCGGGTGCCTCTGAGAAGTCAGGGGTACTGTGGAGTTGGGAGGAGCCTCTCTGGACTCCACTGGGTTTGGTGCAATGGATGAGAGCCTCAACTCGAGTGGAGGCAGGAACCTCATGTTTCCTCTCCTGGGTTTCCTTGCGCCGGTACTGACTCGGATCACAGTTTCCCTGCAGAGTTGGTACAGAAAATCAGGTCTCGTCTTGTGTGGAGGAATGGAACTCCACTTGCCTCTCGAGTTGTTCACGGGGTGACAGACCACTTGTTGAACTGTGTTTGTAACCTGCGGGTTTTTCTGGATGATAAACGGGGGTGTCAGTGCCCCTTCGTGTTGTGCTTTCATCCACAGGTTTTCCTTCGTAAAGGTGTCAGGGCATCGCGTTCTTATCAAGAGTAGACCGGGAAATCGGGGTCTTTCGGCTTGTGGCACCACCCACGAGGCTATGTCTCGAATTTCCTCCTGAGACCTGCCTCATCCTTAGGCGCGCTGGAAAGGTCGGGAACGCCTTCCAGACATAGCAGGGGAATCGACACTCCTGTCGCGATCACGAGGGCAGAAGGAGCTCAAATGAAGTGGTTCCGGGAACCTCGGTGTTCCTTTTGAGTGAGACCGGTATGTCGGGGAATTTTGAGATTACATCAAGGGTGCCAAGTACCGTTTCGCACTTCAAGACAGAACGTGGGACTTCTCTTGAGTCGCTGTAGCGGGCAAGGGCCTCATCTAGCGCTGATGGGGGAACCACGTGGATTTTCTCGAGTTTCGGCGGGATTCTCGAGTTACGATGTGGAATTCAGGCTTCCAATTTATTGGCCCAGGGAAGTCCAATCTTCAATTCGATTTGCAAGGGAGAGCTGGCGATTGCTCTCTAGTAACTGCAGTGCAAAATAGACCTCATCTAGGCTTGTGTCCAGGACCGAGTTTTCCTCTCCAGGTGCGACAGGAACTCGGGGTTGCATTCCAGACTCACACGGGGAGTCAGGCCTCATCTCGAGGGGAAGCAAAGGACTCCTCTCTCCCTTCAAGTCCTGACAGGTATCTCTTGGAGCCAACTGAGAGGCCTAAAGAGAGTCAAGCCTCCTGTGGAGTCTGGAGAGAGGACTCGGTTTTGCTCTCCATGCCAGGCAGGAAAGAAGTCCCTCATCTCGTGATGACGGGGGCGTATCGTGGGTTTTCTCGAGCTGCGGTGCCTGAATGGGGTTTCCGAAGAGGTACGACGGGGAGCTCAGGGAGACTCTCTTCAGGCGTCAGGGAAGTCAGGTCTCCATGCACATGGCGATGGGGAGCGGGTCTTTGCTCTCGAGTCATGGTAGGGGAATCGGGCCTCAAGACGCGCTGAAGGACTCTCAAGGTCTTTCTCGGGTCGCAGCAGGAAACCCTGGGTTCCCTTGACTTGTGCCGGTGACCTCAGGTAGATTCTCAAGGTGCCTCTGAGAATTCAGGGATACTGTGGAATTGGGAGGGGCCTCTCGCGACTCATCTGGGTTTGGTGCAATGGAAGAGGGCCTCACCTCGAGTTGAGACAGGAACCTCAGGTTTCCTCTCCATTTCTAACTCGGATGGCAGGGTCCCTGAAGAGTTGGGACAGGAGAGTCAGGCCTCATCTTGTGTGGAGGAATCGAACTCCGCTTGCCTATAGAGTTGTTCACGGGGTGACATTCCACTTGTCGAGCTGTGTGTAGAACCTGTGGGTTTTTCTGGACGATGCACGGGAGTTTTAGTAACTCTTCTGTGGTGCCTTCATCCACAGGGTTGCCTTCGAAGTGGTGTCCGGGCATCGGGTTCTTATCCAGATTGGACCGCACCATTGGGGTCTTTCGGCATGTGGCACCACCCACGAGGCTACGTCTCGAATTTCCTCCTGAGAAAGGCCTCATCCTTAGGTGCGCCAGGATGGGCGGGAACTCCTTCCAGACAAAGCAGGGGAATATACCCTCCTGTCGTGATCAGGAGGGGAGAAAGTGATCAGATGAAGTGGTGCCGGGAACTTCGGTGTTCCCCTCGGTGAGAACGGTGTGTCGGGGAACTTTTGGGGTTACATCAAGGGTGAAAAGTAGCATTTCGCACTTCAAGACGGAACGTGGGACTTCACTTGAGACGCTGTAGCGGGCCAGGGCCTCATCTTGGGATGACGAGTGAACCACGTGCTTTTGCTTGCATTGTGGCGTGAGTCTCGAGTTTCGACGGGGAATTCAGATTTCCTCCTGTGTTGGCCCATGGAAGTCCAATCTTCCATTCGAGTTGCGAGGGTGAGCTGGGATCCCACTCAAGTCACTGCGGGGCAAAATAGACCACATCTAGGCTTGTGTCCAGGACCGAATATTCCTCTCCAGGGGTGACAGGGATCTCGGGGTGGCATTCCAGACTCACCCAGGAAGTCCGGCCTTGTTTCTAGGGGAAGCAAAGTATTCCGCTTTCCTCTCGAGTCGCGACGGGTACCTATTTAGCGCACTGGGTAGCCTTAGTGAGTCAAGCCTCCCGTGGAGTTTGGAGAGACGACTCGGGATTGCCCTCCAGGCCATGCAGTTAATGATGGCCCTCATCTCACGATAACGGGGGCGTCTCGTGGGTTTTCTTGAGCTGCGGCGCCAGTGTGGGGTTTCTCCCGAGGCATGACGGGGACCTCAGGGAGCCTCTCGTGCGGCGCCAGGGAAGTCAGGACTCCATGCGCATGGCGAGGGGCAGCGCGTCATGGCTCTCGAGTCACGGGAGGGGACTAGGGCCTCGAGACGCGTTGAAGAAGGACTCTCGAGGTCTTTCTCGGGGGGCAGCGGGAAACCCTCGTTTCCCTCGCCTTCTGCCGGGGACCTTAGGGAACTTCCCAGGGTGCCTCTGAGAGGCGAGGGATCCTGAAGAATTGGCGGGGCCTCTCGGGACTGCACTGGGTCTGGCGCAACGGAAGAGGGCCTCACCTCGAGGGGAGGCAGGAACCTCAGGCTTCCTCTGCGTTTCGGACTCCGACCGCAGGGTCCCTGCAGAGTTGGGACAGGAGAGTCAGGCCTCGTCTTGTCTGAGGAAGGGAACCCCACTTGCCTTGTGAGTTGCTCAGGGGGTCTCAGGCCCCTCGTAGAGCTGTGTGTGGAACCCGCGGGTCTTTGCGGACGATGCACGGGGGTGGCTGTGCCCCTTCGTGTTGTGCCTTCACCCACAGGGTTGCCTTCGAAGAGGAGTCCAGGACTCGGGTCCTTCTCAAGAGCGGACCTGGGAATCGGGGGCGTTCGGCATTTGGCACCACCCACGTGGCTCGCCTCGAATTTCCTCGTGAGCCCGGCCTCATCCTGAGGTACGCCGGGAAGGCCGGGAACCCCTTCCAGACCACGCAGGGGAATCGACACTCCTGTCGCGATCAGGAGGCGAGAAGGGGCTCAGATGAAGCGGTGCCAGGACCCTCGGTATTCGCCTCGAGGGAACCCGGCGTGTCGGGGAACTTTTGGGTGTCGCGGGAAGGCTGTCAGGGACCGTTTCGCACTTCAGGGCGGAACAGGGGACTTCCCTTGAGACGCCGTCGCGGGCAAGGGCCTCATCTTGCCAAGAGGTGGGAACCACGTGGTTTTTCTCGAGTTGCGGCGGGAATCTCAAGTTACGACGGGGATCTCAGGCTTCCTCTTGGGTTTGCCCTGGGAAGCCCAATCTTCCCCTCGAGTTGCGAGGGAAAGCTGGGGGTTGCGCTCGGGTCACTGCAGGGCCGAAGAGACCTCACCTAGGCCTGTGTCCAGGACCTAATATTCCTCTCCAGGGAAGGCAGGGATCTCGGGGTTGCATTTCAGGCTCCCCCGGGGAGTCAGGGCTCGTCTCTTGGGGAAGCCAAGGACTCCGCTCTCCTCTCAAGTCGCGACGCAGATCTCTTGGAGCCTCCTGAGCGGCCTCAAGGGAGTCCAGCCTCCTCTTCCGTTTGGAGAGAGGACCCGGAATTGCTCTGCAGGCCATGCAGGAAAAGAAGGCCCTCAGCTCGCGAGGACGGGGGGGTCTCAGGGCTTTCCTCGAGCTGCGGCGCCCATAGGGGATTTCTCCCGAGGCACGATGAGGGTCTCAGGGAGCCTCTCGTGCGGCGCCAGGGAAGTCAGGTCTGCATGCGCATGGCGAGGGGGAGCGCGTCATGGATCTCGAGTCACGGGAGGGGACTAGGGCCTCGAGACGCGTTGAAGAAGGACTCACGATTTCCTTCTCGGGGGGCGGCGGGAAACCCTCGTTTCCCTCGCCTTCTGCCGGGGACCTTAGGGAACTTCCCAGGGTGCCTCTGAGAGGCGAGGGATCCTGTGGAGGTGGGGGGGACCCTCCGCACTCCCCTGGGTCTGGCTCAACGGAAGAAGGCCTCACCTCGAGGGGAGGCAGGAACCTCAGGCTTCCTCTCCGTTTCGGACTCCGACCGCAGGGTCCCTGCAGAGTTGGGACAGGAGAGTCAGGCCTCGTCTTGTCTGAGGAAGGGAATCCCCTGGCCTCTCGAGTTGCTCAGGGGGTCTCAGGTCCCTCGTCGACCTGTGTGTGGAACCCGCTGGCCTCTGCGGACAATGCACGGGGGTGGCAGTCCCCCTTCGTGTTGTGCCTTCACCCACAGGGTTGCCTTCGAAGAGGTGTCCGGGCCTCGGGTCCTTTTCAAGAGCGGACTGGGGAATCGGGGGCGTTCGGCATGTGGCACCACCCACGTGGCTCGTCTTCAATTTCCTCGTGAGGCCAGCCTCATCCTTAGGTGCGCCGGGAAGGCCGGGAACACCTTCCAGACCACGCAGGGGAATCGACTCTCCTGTCGCGATCAGGAGGGGAGAAGGGGCTCAGAGGAAGCGGTGCCGGGACCCTCGGTGTTCCCCTCGTGGGAAACCGGCGTGTCGGGGAACTTTTGGGGGTCGCATGAAGGCTGGCAGGATCCTTCCGCCCTTCAGGGCGGAAGAGGGGACTTCCCTTGAGACGCCGTCGCGGGCAAGGGCCTCATCTTGCCAAGAGTTGGGAACCACGTGGTTTTTCTCGAGTTGCGGCGGGATTCTCGAGTTACGACGGGGATCTCAGCCTTCCCCTTGGGTTGGCCCTAGGAAGCCCAATCTTCCCCTCGAGTTGCAAGGGAAAGCTGGGGGTTGCGCTCGAGTCACTGCAGGGCCGAAGAGACCTCACCTAGGCGTGTGTCCAGGACCTACTATTCCTCTCCAGGGAAAGCAGGCATCTCGGGGTTGCATTCCAGGCTCCCCCGGGGAGTCAGACCTCGTCTCGAGGGGAAGCCAAGGACTCCGCTCTCCTCTCGAGTCGCGACAAGGATCTGTTGGAGCCCCCTGAGCGGCCTCAACGGAGTCCAGCCTGCTCTTCAGTTTGGAGAGAGGACTCGTGATTGGTCTCCAGGCCATGCAGGAATATAAGGCCCTCATCTCGCGATGACCGGGGTGTCTCATGTGTTTCCTCGAGCTGCCGCGGCAGTGTGGGTTTCCTCACGAGGTACGATGAGGATCTCAGGGAGCCTCTCGTGCAGTGCCAGGTTAGTCAGGTCTCCATGCGCGTGAAGAGGGGGCGCGTGTCATGGCTCTCGAGTCATGGTAGGGGAATCGCGACTCAATACATTTTGAAGCACTCTCGAGGTCTTTCTCGAGTCATGGCAGAAAACCCAGGGTTCCCTCGACTTGTGCCTGTGACCTCAGGGAGCTTCTCATTGTGCCTCTGAGAACTCAGGGATACTGTGGAGTTGGTAGGGGCCTCTCGGGACTCCACTGGGTGTGGTGCATTGGAAGAGGGCCTCATCTCGAGTGGACGCAGGAACCTCAGGCTTCCTCTCCGTTTCTGACTCGGATCCCATGGTCCCTGCAGAGTAGGGACAAGAGAGTCACACCTCGTCTTCTGTTGAGGAATGGACCTTCGTTTGCCTTTCGAGTTGTTTACAGGGTGACAGGCCACTTGTCGAAATGTCTGTGGGACCTGCGGGTTTTTCTGGACGATGCACGTGGGTGTCAGTGCCCCTTCGTGTTGTGCCTTCATCCACAGTTTTTCCTTCAGAGAGGTGTGCTGGCATCGGGTTCTTTTCAAGAGTGGACCGTGAAATTGGGGTCTTTCGGCATGTGGCACCACCCACGAGGCTACGTCTCGAACTTCCTCATGAGACCGGCCTCATCCTGAGGTGCGCCCGGAAGGTCGGGAACCCCTTGCAGACAGAGAAGGGGAGTCGACCCTCCTGTCGCAATCAGGAGAGGAGAAGGGGTCAGATGAAGTGGTGCCGGGAACCTCGGTGTTCCCCTTGAGTGAGTCTGGTATGTCGCGGAACTTTTGGGGTCGCATCAAGGGTGCCAAGTACCGTTTCGCACTTCAGGATGGAACGTGGGACTTCTCTTGAGATGCTGTAGCGGACAAAGGGCCTCATCTTGCGATGACGAGGGAAGCACGTGGATTTTCTCGAGTTTCGGTGGGATTCTCGAGTTACGACGGGGAATTCAGGCTTCCTCTTGTGTTGGCCCAGGAAGTCTAATCTTCCATTCGAGTTGCCAGGGAGAGCTGTGGATTGGGCTCCATTCACTGAAGGGCAAACTAGACCTCATCTAGGCTTGTATCCAGGACTTAATGTTCCTCTCCATAGGCGACAGGGATTTGGGGTTGCATTCCATACTCACCCGGGGAGTCAGGCCTCATCTCGAGGGGAAGCAAAGGACTCCACTCTCTTCTCGAGCCGCGACAGGTATCTCTTGGAGCCCACTGAGTGGTCTTTGCTCTGTAGGAGAGCTCTAGTGTACATAAGCCTGTACATAAGTGAACACAGACATTCTGTGTGCATGTTGCTGCGTACCCAAAATAGGGCCACAAGGAGCCTCACGCTCTCCATGCAGCGCGGAAGCTGTGCAGCCACGCAGCAGCTGAAGAATCCAACCAATTGCTCTTTTCTTACCTCTGACAGAGCTCGCATTTCCGTAGCCCTTGGCAGTTTGGAAACACTGGACCCTAACCCCTCTCAAAGTAGGCCTGGGTTCTAGTTCGAATAGAAAGTCAATAGCGGAGCTGAGGACAGGAACGCGGCAGTCATTTATCACACGCTCCTGCAGCCTGCTACTACAGGGACACTAATGCTAGAAGCTAGGAATGTCTTTGCAAGGTGCGCAAAGGACAAGGGAGAACCTCGACCCTGACTCTAGTATTTCAGCCCCCTGAGCAGATCTGAGGTTCTCCCGCTGTAGAAGCTAACCCATTCCTTTCAAATACAGGCTTCCTAACACAGGGCCAGTTGGCTGCTTGCTCTTCCACGAAGCAGGCTTCCTTAACTTGAAAACTGCGAATTCCGCTTAACAGCCTGGAGGAAAAATCGCTTCTTGGAAGATTTTTTTCAGAGGCTGTATCCCCGGAGCTGGGGCCAAGCTAGGGGACCCATACTGGCAAGGGAAGGCAAAACCACATCCAATGTCTTTGCTCTGGAGGACAGCTTTGGTGAGCCTAAGTCTTTCAGGAATATTTCTGGCTCCAACAGAGTCAAATTCTGTGTGTGAAGCTGCACAGCCAAAATAGGGGAACAGAGAGCCTGATTCTCTCTGTGTAGCTTTGAAGCTGTCATTCAAACAACAGCTTGAGAATCCATACAATGCTCTCCCTTACTGCTAAGAGAATTCTCTTTGCTGTAGTCCTTGACAGTTTGTAGAAATCCGCACCCTAACCCTTCTCCAAGTAGGCTTGGGTCCTAGCTCGGAACAACAGGCAACGGCGGAGCTGAGGCCAGTAAGGCACAAGTGAGGTCTCACACACTCTTGCAGCCTGATCGTCCAGGAGCAGTAAGGCCTCTTTTTCCCTGCAGGAGGCTCGCTTGCCTTGCCTCCTGTGAACTGCATTTCCCAGCCTGGGCGCAAAGCTGTTCCTGGAGATTTTTTCTCAGGAGCTGTTTCCCTGGAGCTGGGTCGGACCTCGGGGGCCCAACTCACAGGGGAAGACAAAACCACATGGACAGGGCTATGCTCTGTAGGAGAGCTCTAGTGAACCTCATCTCTCAGGAACATTCTTGGCTTCTACAGAGACACCTCTGTGCATGAAGCTACACACCCAACATAGTGGCAAAGGGAGTCTGATTCTCTCCGTGGGTGCTGATGCTTTGTGGCAAAGCACCTGCTAAGAATCCATCCGCATAGGCTTCCCTCACCTTGACAGAGGTCTCATTGCTGTAGTCCTTGGCAGTTTGGAAAGAAGCTGAGCCTTACCCTTCACCAAGTAGGCCCTTGTCCTTGTTTGAATGGAAAGGCAGTAGCTGAGCTGAGGCCAGTAAGGCGCCAGTCAAGTCTGACATATTCCCGATGCCTGCTCCTTCATGGAAAATAATGTTAGAATCTGGGAATGTCTTTGCAAGGCTGGCAAAGGGCAGTCAGGAACCTCGACCCTGCCTCTGGAATTTCTATCTTCTCAGCACATCTGGCGGTCTCGGTCAGGAGAAACTAACCCATTCCTTGCAAATATAGGCTTCCAAACACAGGCCGGTTGGCTGTCTCTTCTTGCCGAAGGAAGCTTGCTTATCCCACCTCCTGCGAACTCCGCTTCCCAGCCTGGGGGATAAGAGGTTCTTGGAGATCTTTTCTCAGAGGCTGTTTCCACGGAGCAGGGCTGATCCCGGAGACCCACACGCACAGGGGAAGGGAAAACCGCATGGATAAGTCTTTGCTCTCTAGGAGTGCTCTAGTGAACCTCACTCTATGGGGAATGTTCTTGGCTCCAACGGGGACATCTCTGTGTGGGAAGCTGCATAGCCAACATAGAGACACAGAGACCTGATTCTCTCTGTGCAGCTTTGACGCTGTCGTTCAAACAACAAATTGAGAATCCACACAATGCTCTCCTTTACCACTGAGAGAGTTATCATTGCTGTAGCCCTTCGCAGTTTCTGGAAATCGGCACACAAACACTTCTCCAAGTAGGCCTGGGTTCAAGTTCAGATGAACATGCAATAGCGGAGCTGAGGCCAGTAAGGCACCAGTCAGGTGTCACACACTCTGGCAGCCTGCTCCTCCAGGGACAGTAAGGCCTCTATTTCCCTTCAGGAGGCTCGCTTGCCTTACTTCCTGTGAACAGCGTTTCCCAGCCTGGGCAGAAAGCAGTTCCTGGAGATCTTTTCTCAGGGGCTGTTTCCCCGGAGTTGGGGCGGACCTCGGGGACCCAACTCACAGGGGAAGGCAAAACCAAATGGACAGGTCTATGCTCTGTAGGAGATCTCTAGTGAACTGCCGGGGTCCAGCCCCAGCTGATCCAGGGTATTCGAAGCAGAGACGGCGTAGGCAAGGGTCAGGGAACAACTGCTTAATTAAACGTTAATTAAGGATATAAAGAGTAATAAAATGAGGATAGCTCAGTAGGAAAATTCAGTGGAGAAAAGAGGCTGAGTAGCTTGGTTTACGCGGGGGACCAATAAAACTTCAAGACAAGAAGCTTGCACCACTTACGTAGGCCGCAGGCGTCCTTCCGTTCTCCCGAAGGAGAGGAGACACTGAGGCCTCCCCGGTCGGATCTTAGAAGCCCAGGCAAAATTAGTAAGCTTGGTGGGTTCCGCGCTCCAGATGGAGACTCAACCAGAGTGAGAGAGAGAGAGAGAGACATGGGGAGATCAGTATTTCGAGAAACTGATCCCAATTCTTTATTTTCCATGGTCTACTTTTATACACTGAGATGTTATGCAAAAGTCACGTGGGGTCAGCAGTCCTGACTTTTATCAAAGTCAGGTGCTTCATACCAAAGTATACAGAGGTCTTAGGGGTGTTACATCATCTTCTGGCCGGGGGGCCTGCTGACAATTTACGACCCTCTCCTTGTGACAGCGGTCAGTCAACCAGGACACTTATTTCTCCAGGGGTGATTATTCTTAAAACAGACGCCACCCAAATAAAGTTACATTCCTATAGGGTGAGGGTGTAGTGGGTTTTAGTTAAGGAAAGAATTTACTTAGCCTAAGGTCTAACGTGATTTATATCAAAGGTTAATACTTATTTCTTCTATATATTCATTAATGTGTATAAGGGCAGGGGATGTGGAGACTTAGCAGTAAACATCAGCTCAACAAATGAAAAACCCTTCACCAATATGATTTCTAATCAGCCCATTATACTTATACTAATAATTTTCTAACTTTCCTAAGGAACCTGTTTTTAGAAGGTTTAAAGCATCTCGTGCCTCTCATGGTTGGGAGGCTGTGAGCAATCACATGTGGCCGGACAAGCCTGTCAGGCAGGCTAGAGAACCTTCAGAGGAGTTTGTAGGTTAAAACACTCTTGTCACACCCAGGGGTTTTTATCAACTGGAGCTCTAGGTTAACTCCTTCTCCGAAAGAGGTGGTGGGGGACAGCCCCCCGTAAAGTCAGAGGTGTAGGTGAGAGCACAAAGTAGTAAGGTAGGCAGGCTCTGGTTATGGGGGTAGATGCTCGAGGATTTCCAGGGGGACTCCTGAGGCTCGATCCCGCCTTTGCGTATGTCGAGCCTCCTTCCTCATGACCTTTGCCATGGGCGGAGTGCCTCACTCTGGCCCCCAACAGTGAACCTCCTCTCTCAGGAACATTCTTGGCTCCTATCGAGACACCTCTGTGTGTGTAGCTACACACGCAACGTAGGGGCAAAGGGAGCCAGATTCTTTCCGTGGGGTGCTGATGCTTTGTGGCAAAGCACCTGCTTGAGAATCTATCAGCTTACGCTTCCCTCGCCTTGACAGAGGTCTCATTGCTGTAGCCCTTGGCAGTTTGGAAAGAAGAGGACCCTTACCTTTCATAAAGTGGGCCCTTGTCCTAGTTTGAAAGGAAAGGCAAGAGCTGAGCTGAGGCCAATAAGGCGCCAGTCAAGTCTGACATATTCCCGAAGCCTGCTCCTTCATGGAAAATAACGCTGGAATCTAGGAATGTCTCTGCAAGGCTGGCAAAGGGCAGTGAGGAGCCTGCACCCTGCCTCTGGAATTACCGATTTCTGAGCAGATCTGGAGGTCTCCTTTAGGAGAATCTAACTCATTCCTTCCATATTGAGACTTCCAAAAACAGGCCGGTCGGCTGCCTCTTCGTGCCCGAAGGAGGCTTGCTTTTCCTGCCTCCTCTGAACCCAGCTTCCCAGGCTCTGGGAAAAGCGGATATTGAAGATCTTTTCTCAGGGGTTTTTTCCATGGAGCTGGGGCCGAGACCAGAGACCCAAATGCACAGGGGAAGGAAAACCACATGGACAAGTCTTTGTTCTCCAGGAGACCTCTAAGTGAAACTTACTCTGTCAGGAACGTTCTTGACTCCTATGGAGACACCCCTGTGTGTGAAGCTGCGTACCCAACAAGGGGGCACAGAGAGACTGATTCTCTCTTTGCAGCTTTGAAGCTGTCATTCAAACAACAGCTTGAGAATCCATACAATGCTCTCCCTTACCTCTGAGAGAGTTCTCATTGCTGTAGCCCTTGGCAGTTGTTAGAAATCCGCACCCAAACCCTTCTCCAAGTAGGCCTGGGTCCTGGTTTGGATGGCCATGCAATGGCGGAGCTGAGGTCAGTAAGGCACCAGTCAGGTGTCACACATTCTGGTAGCCTGCTCCTCCAGGGACAGTAAGGCCTCTTTTTCCCTGCAGGAGTCTCGCTTGCCTTGCCTCCTGTGAACTGCGTTTCCCAGCCTGGGCGAAAAGCGGTTCCTGGAGATCTTTTCTAAGGAGTTGTTTCCCCGGAGCTGGGGTGGACCTCGGGGACCAAACTCACAGGGGAAGGCAAAACTACACGGACAAGTCTATGCTCTGTAGGAGACCTTAGTGAATCTCAAGTCTTAGGAACATTCTTGGCTCGTACAGAGACACCTCTGTGTGTAAAGCTACACACCGAACATAGGGGCACAGGGAGCCTGATTCTCTCCGTGGGGTGCTGATGCTTTGTGGCAAAGCACCTGTTTGAGAATCCATCCGCTTACGCTTCCCTCGCCTTGACAGAGGTCTCATTGCTGTGTCCCTTGGCAGTTTGGAAAGAAGCAGACCCTTACCCTTTACCAAGTAGGCCCTGATCCTAGTTTGAAAGGAAAGGCAATAGCTGAGCTGAGGCCAGTAAGGCACCCGTCAACTCTGACATATTCCCGATGCCTGCTCCTTCATGGAAAATAGCGCTAGAATCTAGGAATGTCTTTGCAAGGCTGGCAAAGGGCAGTCAGGAACCTCGACCCTGCCTCTGGAATATCTATCTTCTGAGCAGATCTGGAGGTCTCCTTCTGGAGAAGCTAACCCATTCCTTGCAAATATAGGCTTCCAAACACAGGCTAGTTGGCTGCCTCTTCTTGCCCGAAGGAGGCTTGCTTTTCCGCCTCCTATGATCCCTGGTTCCCAGCATGGGGGAAAAGCAGATCTTGGAGATCTTTGCTCAGGGGTTGTTTCCACGGAGCTGAGGTTATGCCCGGAGACCCACACATACAGATGAAAGCAAAACTACATGAACAAGTCTTTGCTCTCTAAGAGAGCTCTAGTGAACCTCAGTCTTTGACGAACGTTCTTGGTTCCTACAGGGACAACTTATGGGGTCAGAGAGCCTGATTCCCTCTGTGAAGGTTTAATGCTGTCGTTCAGAAAACAGCTTGAGAATCCATACAATTCTCTCCCTTATCTCTGAGAGAGTTCTCATTGCTGTAGCCCTTGGCAGTTTTTTAGAAATCCGCACCCAAACCCTTCTCCTAGTAGGCCTGGGTCCTAGTTCAGAGGAACATGCAATGGCGGAGCTGAGGCCAGTAAGGCACCAGTCAGGTCTCACACACTCTTGCAGCCTGCTCCTCCAGGGGCAGTAAGGCCTCTTTTTCTCTGCAGGAGGCTCGCTTGCCTTGCCTTCTGTGAACTGCGTTTCCCAGTCTGGACGAAAAGCAGTTCCTGGAGGTGTTTTCTCAGGGGTTTCTTCCTCGGAGCTGGGGCGAACATCGGGAACCCAACTCACAGGGGAAGGCAAAACCATATGGACAGGTCTATGCTCTGTAGCAGAGCTCTAGTGAACCTCATCTCCCAGGAACATTCTGGGCTCCTATAGAAACACCTCTGTGTTTGAAGCTACACACCCAACATAGGGGCAAATGCAGCCTGATTCTCTCCGTGGGGTACAGATGCTTTGTGGCAAAGCACCTGTTTGAGAATCCATCCGCTTCCACTTCCCTCTCTTTGACAAAGGTCTCTTTGCTGTAGCCTTTGGCAGTTTGGAAAGAAGCAGACCCTTACCCTTCACCAAGTAGGCCCTTGTCCTAGTTTGAACGGAAAGGCGATAGCTGAGCTGAGGCCAGTAAGGCGCCAGTCAAGTCTGACATATTCCTGAAGCCTGCTCCTTCATGGAAAATAACGCTAGAATCTAGAAATGTCTTTGCAAGGCTGGTAAAGGACAGTCAGGAACCTCGACCCTGCCTCTGGAATTTCCATCTTCTGAGCAGATCTGGAGGTCTTCTTTTGGAGAAGCTAACCATTCCTTCCAAATAGAGGCTTCCAAACACAGGCTAGTTGGCTGCATCTACTTGCCCGAAGGAGGCTTGCTTGTTCCGCTTCCTGTGAACTCCGCTTCCCGCCTGGGGGAAAAGTGGTTCTTGGAGATCTTTTTTCAGGGGCTATTTCAACGGAGTTGGAGCCGAGCCCGGAGACCCACACGCACAGAGGAAGGCAAAACCACATGGACAAGTCTTTGCTCTGTAGGAGAACTCTAGTTAACCTCAGTATGTGAGGAAAGTCTTGGATTCCACGGGGATACCTCTGTGTGTGGAGCTGCGTACCCAGCAAGGGGGCACACAGGGCCTGATTCTCTCTTTGCAGCTTTGAAGCTGTCATTCAAACAACAGCTTAAGAATCCATACAATGCTCTCCCTTACCTCTGAGAGACTTCTCATTGCTGTAACCCTTGGCAGTTTTTACAAATCCGCACCCAAACCCTTCTCCAAGTAGGCCTGGGTCCTGGTTTGGATGGCCATGCAGTGGCGGAGCTGAGGTCAGTAAGGCACCAGTCAGGTGTCACACACTCTGGCAGCGTGCTCCTCCAGGGACAGTAAGGCCTATTTTTCCCTGTGGGAGGCTCGCTTGCCTGGCCTCCTGTGAACTGCGTTTCCCAGCCTGGGCAAACAGCGGTTCCTGGAGATCTTTTCTCAGGGGCTCTATCCCCAGAGCTGGGGTGGACCTCAGGGACCCATCTCACAGGGGAAGGAAAAACCACATGGACAGGTCTATGCTCTCTAAGAGAGCTCTAGTGAACCTCAGTCTTTGACGAACGTTCTTGGCTCCTATGCGGACACCTCTGTGTGTGAAACTGCGTACCCAACATGGCGGCAGAGAGCCTGATTCTCTCTGTGCAGGTTTAATGCTGTCGTTCAGAAAACAGCTTGAGAATCCATACAATTCTCGCCCTTACCTCTGAGAGAGTTCTCATTGCAGTAGCCCTTGGCAGCTTGTAGAAATCTGCAGCTAAACCCTTCTCCAAGTAGGCCTGAGTCCCAGTTCGGAGGAACAAGCAATGGCGGAGCTAAGACCATTATGGCACCAGTCAGTTTTCACACACTCTGGCAGCCTGCTCCTCCAGGGACAGTAAGGCTTCTTTTTCTCTGCAGGAGGCTCACTTGCCTTACTTCCTGTGAACAGCTTTTCCCAGCCTGGGCGAAAAGCGGTTCCTGGAGATCTTTTCTCAGAGGCTGTTTTCTCGGAGCTGGGGCGGACCTCGGGGACCCAACTCACAGGGGAAGGTGAAACAACATGTACAGGTGAGCACTCTGTCGGATAGCTCTTGTGAGCCTCATCTCTCAGGAACATTCTTGGCTCCTGTAGAGACACCACTGTGTGTGAATCTACACACCCCACATAGGGGCAAAGGGAGCCTGATTCTCTCCGTGGGGTGCTGATGCTTGGTGGCAAAGAACCTTCCTGATAATCCATCCGCTTATGCTTCCCTCGCATTTACGGAGGTCTCATTGCTGTAGCCCTCGGCAGTTTGGAAAGAAGAAGACCCTTACCCTTCATAAAGTAGGGCCTTGTCCTACTTTGAATGGAAAGGCAATAGCTGAGCTGAGGCCAATAAGGCGCCAGTCAAGTCTGACATATTCCCAAAGCCTGCTTCTTCAGGAAGATAACTGTAGAATCTAGGAATGTCTTTGCAAGGCTGGCAAAGGGCAGTCAGGACCCTGCACACTGCCTCTGGAATTACCGACTTCTGAACAGATCTGGAGGTCTCCCTTAGGGGAAGCTAACCCATTCTTCCAAATAGAGGCTTCCAAACGCAGGCCGCTTGGCTGCCTCTTGCTCTCTGAAGGAGGCCTGCTTTTCCCGCCTCCTATGAACCCCACATCCCAGCCTCTGGGAAAAGCGGATCTTGAAGATCTTTTCTCAGGGGTTGTTTCCACGGAGCTGGGGCCGAGCCTGGAGCCCCAAACGCACAGGGGAAGAAAAACCACATGGACAAGTCTTTGCTCTCTAGGAGAGCTCTAGTGAACCTCACTCTGTCAGGAACATTCTTGTTTCCTATGGAGACACCCCTGTCTGTGAAGCTGTGTACCGAACATGGAGACACAGAGTCTGATTCTCTCTGTGCAGCTTTGAAGCTGTCGTTCAAACAACAGCTTGAAAATCCATACAATGCTCTTCCTTACCCGTGACACAGTTCTCATTGCTATACCCCTTGGCAGTATTTAGAAATCCATACCCAAACCCTTCTCCTAGTAGGCCTGGGTCCTAGATCGGAGGAACATGCAATGGCGGAGCTGAGGCCAGTAAGGCACCAGTCAGGTCTCACACACTCTGGCAGCCTGATCGTCCAGGGACACTAAGACCTGTTGTGCCTTGCAGGAGGCTCGCTTGCGTTACCTCCTGTGAACTGCGTTTGCCAGCCTGGGGGAATAGTGGTCCCTGGAGATCTTTTCTCAGGGGCTCCTTCCCCTGAGCTGGGGCGGACCTCGGGGACCCAACTCACAGGGCAAGGCAAAACCATATGGACAGGTCTATGCTCTGTAGCAGACTTCTAGTGAACCTCATCTCTCAGGAACATTCTTGGCTCCTATAGAGACACTTCTGTGTGTGAAGCTGCATACCTAACATAGGGGCACAGAGAGCCTGATTCTCTCAGTTCATTTTGACGTAGTCATTCAGAAAACAGCTTGAGAATCCATAAAATGCTCTCCCTTACCGCTGAGAGAATTCTCACTGCTGTAGCCCTTGGCACTTTGTAGAAATCTGCACCCAAACGCTTTTCCAAGTAGGCCTGGGTGCTAGCTCGGATGAACAGGCAATGGCGGAGCTGAGGCCAGTAAGGCAACAGTCAGGTTTCACACACTCTGGCAGCCTGCTCCTCCAGGGACAGTAAGGCCTCTTTTTCTCTGCAGGAGATTCGTTTGCCTTACTTCCTGTGAACAGCGTTTCCCAGCCTCAGCGAAGCGGTTCCTGGAGATCTTTTCTCAGGGACAGTTTCCCCGGAGGTGTGGTGGACCTCGGGGACCCAACTCACAGGGGAAGGAAAAACCACATGGACAGGTCTATACTCTGTAGGAGAGGTTTAGTGAACCTAATCTCTCAGGAACATTCTTGGCTCCTATAGAGACAACTCTGTGTGTGAAGCTACACTCCCAACATTGGGGAACAGGGATCTTGGTTCTCTCCGTGGGGTGCTGATGCTTTGTAGCAAAGCACCTGCTTGAGAATCCGTCCTCTTAGGCTTCCTTCACCTTGACAGAGGTCTCATTGCTGTAGCCCTTGGCAGTTTCAAAGAAGAAGACCCTTACACTTCATAAAGTAGGCCCTTGTCCTAGTTTGAATGGAAAGGCAATAGCTGAGCTGAGGCCAATAAGGAGCCAGTCCCCTCTGACACATTCCCGAACCCTGCTCCTTCATGGAATATAACTCTAGAATCTTGGAATGTCTTTGCAAGGCTGGCAAAGGGCAGTCAGGAACCAGCACCCTGCCTCTGGAATTACCGACTTCTGAGCAGATCTGGAGGTCTCCTTTAGGAGAAGCTAACCCATTCCTTCCAAGTAGAGGCTTCAAAACACAGGCAGTTTGGCGGCCTTTCGTGCCCGAAGGAGGCTTGCTTTTCTCTCCTCCTATGAACCCCAGTTCCCAGCCTCTGGGAAAAGCGGGTCTTGAAGATATTTTCTCAGGGGTTCTTTCAACGGAGCTGGGGCCGAGCCCGGGGCCCAAAGGCACAGGGGAAGGCAAGACCACATGGACAGGTCTATGCTCTGTAGCAGACCTCTAGTGAACCTCATCTCTCAGGAGCATTCTTGGCTCCTATAGAGACACCTCTGTGTGTGAAGCTGCGTACCTAACATAGGGGCACAGAGAGCCTGATTCTCTCTGTTCATTTTGATGCTGTCTTTCAGAAAACAGCTTGAGAATCCATAAAATGCTCTCCCTTACCACCGAGAGAATTCTCACTGCTGTAGCCCTTGGCACTTTGTAGAAATCTGCACCCAAACGCTTTTCCAAGTAGGCCTGGGTGCTAGCTCGGATGAACAGGCAATGGCGGAGCTGAGGCCAGTAAGGCAACAGTCAGGTTTCACACACTCTGGCAGCCTGCTCCTCCAGGGACTGTAAGGCCTCTTTTACTCTGCAGGAGATTCGCTTGCCTTACTTCCTGTGAACAGCATTTCCCAGCCTCGGCGAAGCGGTTCCTGGAGATCTTTTCTCAGGGACAGTTTCCCCGGAGGTGTGGCGGACCTCGAGGACCCAACTCACAGGAGAAGGCAAAACCACATTGACAGGTCTATGCTCTGTAGGAGAGGTTTAGTGAACCTAATCTCTCAGGAACATTCTTGGCTCCTATAGAGACAACTCTGTGTGTGAAGCTACACTCCCAACATTGGTGCACAGGGAGCTTGATTCTCTTCGTGGGGTGCTGATGCTTTGTGGCAAAGCACCTGCTTGAGAATCCATCCTCTTAGGCTTCCCTCACCTTGACAGAGGTCTCATTGCTGTAGCCCTTGGCAGTTTGCAAAGAAGAAGACCCTTACCCTTCATAAAGTAGGGCCTTGCCCTAGTTTGAATGGAAAGGCAATAGCTGAGCTGAGGTCAATAAGGAGCCAGTCCCGTCTGACACATTCCCGAAGCCTGCTCCTTCATGGAAAATAACTCTAGAATCTAGGAATATCTTTGCAAGGCTAGCAAAGGGCAGTCAGGAACCAGTACCCTGCCTCTGGAATTACCGACTTCTGAGCAGATCTGGAGGTCTCCTTTAGGAGAAGCTAACCCATTCCTTCCAAATAGAGGCTTCAAAGCACAGGCAGGTGGACTGCCTTTTCGTTCCCGATGGAGGCGTGCTTTTCTCTCCTCCTACGAACCCCGGTTCCCAGACACTGGGAAAAGTGGATCTTGAAGATATTTTCTCAGGGGTTGTTTCCACGGAGCTGGGGCCGAGCCTGGAGACCCAAAGGCACAGGGGAAGGCAAGACCACATGGACAAGCCTTTGCTCTTTAGTATAGCTCTAATGAACCTCACCCTGTCAGGATCTTTCTTGATTCCTACGGAGACACACCTGTGTGTGAAGCTGCGGGCACAGAGAGCCTGATTACCCCTGTGCAGCGCTGAGTCTGGGCGGCTAAACAACAGCTTGGGAATGCAGCCTGGGGCGCTTCCCTTCCCTCTGACAGAGCTCTTCTTTGGGCCCTAAGCCCTCTGCAAGGAGGCATGGATCATAGGTGCAAAGGGAAAGGAAGAGCGGAGCTGAGGCCAGTAAGGCGCCCGCCAGTCACGTCTCCCCCACTTCCGCAGTCTGTTCCTTCCCCTGCGCGAAAGCTAGAAGCTGGGAAGGGCTTGGCGAGGCTCGCCCAGGCAGAGCAGCCTCTAGGCCGGGGCTCTGCGATATCACGCCTGGGTGCAGATCTGGAGCTCCGCCGGAGTGGAAGCTCATTCGGTCCTTCCCAATACAGGCTTGCAAGCACCCGACGGCGGCCTGACTCTATTCTCCCGCGTGCTGGGAGTGGGCTTCCAATCCAGAGCACAGAGCACTGCCTGGAGCTCTCTGCTCAGGGGCTGGTTCCCCTGCGCTGGGACTGTGCTAGGGAGCCCAAAGGCACAGGGGAAGGCCCCAAACCACATGCACATGACTCTGCTCTGGAGCTGAGCTCCGGGGAAGCCCAGTCTGTAAGGCGGTTTCTGAACACAAACGGAGGAACACTCTGGCTGTGGAGCTCCCTCCCCACGACAGGGGCACTGGGACCCTGATTCCCTCCGTTCAGCGCTGAGTCTGGGCTACCAAGCAACAGCTTGGGAATGCAACCTGGGGCATTTCCCTTCCCTCAGACAGAGGTCTCCTTGCGGGAGGCTTTCGCAGTTTGCACACCCCCGTGCCCTAAGCCGTCTGCAAGGAGGCCTGGCTCCTAGGTCCAAAGGGAAGGCAAGAGCGGAGCTGAGGCCAGTCAGGAGCCAGTCATGTCGCCCACACTCCCACAGCCTGCTCCTTTGCAGGCGCAAACGCTAGAAGCTGGGAAGGGCTTGGCGAGGCTCGCCCAGGCAGAGCAGCCTCTCGACAGGGGCTCTGTCCTATCGCACCTGGGCGCAGGTCTGCAGCTACGACGGTGTGGAAGCTCACTCGGTCCTTTCCAATACAGGCTTGCAAGGACCCGCCGGCAGCCTAACTCATCTCTCCCGCGTGCTGGGACTGGGCATCCAGGCCTGGCACAAAGCACTGCCTGGAGCTCTTTGCTCAGGGGCTGGTTCCCCTACGCTGGGGCTGTGCTAGGGAGCCCAAACGCACATGTCAAGGCCCCAAAACACATCCACACGTCTCTGCTCTGCAACAGAGCTCCGGGGAAGCCCAGTCTGGCAGGCGCTTTCTGGGCACAAAGGGAGGAACACTCTGGCTGTGGAGCTTCCTCCCCAAGACAGGGGCACTAGGACCCTGATTCCCTCCGTTTACCGCTGAGTCTGCATTGCCAAGCAACAGCTTGGGAACGCAGCCTGGGGCGCTTCCCTTCCCTCGGACAGAGCTCTCCTTGCGGTAGGCCTTGGTAGTTTGCATACAATGGGGCCCTAAGCCCTCTGCAAGTTGGCCTTGCTCCTAGGTCCAAAGGGCAGGCCAGAGTGGAGCTGAGGCTGTAAGGCTCCAGACACATCTCCCATACTCCTACATCCTGATCCTACCCGGGCGTGAACGCTAGAAGCTGGGAAGGTACCTGGACCGTGCAGGGGCGGGGCAAACACGGGCGGCGTGGGGCGGGGTTCGGCTTCTGGCGGGGGTGGGGGCGGGCTTCCCAGTTGTGCTCTCGGAGGTGGACACTGAGGCTGAAAATGCGCCGGGAGCGCGGCAGGGGCGGGGCTAACCCTGGCGGAGCGGGGCGGGGGTCGGCTCACGGGGGGGATGGGGAGGGGTTCCCAGTTGCGCTCTCGGGGGTTGCAACTGCGGCTGGGAACTCCCATTTCGTCCGCTCCTGGGTCCCCAAGGATCGCCATCCCATGGGTGCAGCGGAGGGCTGCGGACCACAGGTAAGGGAACTGGGACTGCGTGGAGCAGGGAACCAAGTATTCCGCCGTCTGTTGGCACATACTCGGAGCTCCCCAAACTGGCGGTCGCAGAAAGGCCTTGCCTTTGGGGTCAAGGCCTTTACCGCTCCACCCCTCTGCTGAAAAATCTCAGAGTCTGCGCGGTTCTTCCAAGCAGCCTAGTGTCAGCTGGAAGTCCAAGGGACAGAACACTGAATTCTTGCCGGCTGGCCCAGCCCTGCTTCTGGCACTTTGTAAGCCAGCGGGCCCTTGAGCACCTGCTGGGATGGGAAAGGGAAGGGTCCACGGATTGCACCCTAGAAACTTAGTAGGGTGCATGGATTTCAAACCCTGGTGGCCGCCCAGGCAGCAAAGAAGGGGGGAGGGCACCTTGCTGCCCTTTCATGGCAGAATCTGTGGTTGTCCAGCTGCGTGGGCCTTTTCATGAGGACACTGTGCAATAAAAGTTTGGTGTTTTGGAACTGAATAATTAGAACGTGTAAAAGCTTTAAATTATGTGGTGGTGTAATTAAAAAACAAAACAAAACAAAACCAAGCTCCAAGTGTTTTGCAAATGGAGGTTTAAATATTGAAGGACTGTATTCCTTGCACTGTGGCATTCTATCAAGAAGTGTGCAGGATTTTTTTTTTTTTTAAGAAAAGTGTTTGAAGTGAGGGAAACAGGAAACCCAGAGGTGCCCCTGTAGTTTGGGGAAGGCCTTAGGAGGTCACTTGGAAATGCTGCTGGCTGTGCGGGAGCAGGGCAGATGGGCTCTGCAGGCTTGTCCTTTGCATGGATGTTCTTGTGTGTGGAAATCCAGCTCGGAGCCATCTCCTGATGTGTAAGAATTTCGCAGACAAACCTTGAGCTAAGCAATGCATTTTTTCCTAAGAAAATGTTTGTCTTAAGCGATGTAAATATCCTATGTATTTCCGCTAGACTCTGGCTTCAGGTCGGTTCCCCAAAAAGGCTCATAAGCGATTTGAACAAAACAGCATGTTTTCCTCCTAGCTTGTTCTCCTTATCTATGTTAAGGAAATGATATATTTGCCTGCAATACTGCCTTTCTTCAAGATTCATGTCAATCAAGTTTTGGCCCGGGATGACTCACGTGCTGCCAATGTGACCTCAAGGCATGTCGTGGGGGAAGGGCCTGGTGCCATTCCCTGAAACAGTTCCTTTCTTTCCTTAGCTGACTGCTAGTGCCTGTAGAATATCTGGCTAAAGACCAGCAGGGGGTACTCTTACTACCCCCCCCACCCCGCCTTGAGTCTAAGTCAGCAGCTTTCTCTATCTCTTTCATACTTTAATAACAGTTGATGTCACAAAAGCTCTGAGCGATCAAATCATATCAAATCTTCATTTCAGATTGAAGATGCATTCCATGGTATTGCCATCTTAAGTCTTTCCATCGTTATGGAATATCTGTCCATGTATTCAGGATAGTTTTCAGCCAGGGTGTATAATTTCCAGTGTGCCAGTCTTGTCATCCTCGTTACATCCATGGCAAAGTGTTTTATTCATGTTGATATTATTGAAAGGGAATTTTTTAAAATTCCTTTTCAGATTATTATCTGCTAATGTATACAGATAAAACTGTGTAATCATTCATTTTTATCAGTTTGGACAGCTTGATAGTTGTCTTTAATTTCTTTACTTTCTGACACTTTAAGATTATCCTGGGACACATATGTAATGCCTCACCCCTAAATTCAGACATGTGTTCAAAGAACTTCTGTCCTTTTATTTATTTATTTATTTATTTATTTATTCTTTAACATTGAAATCGTTTTGACTATGCTGGGTGTTTGTTGCTAGATGGAAGTAGCTAGGACCTCTGGACTGCAGTCTCTCATCTCTTGCTGACCTCTTGTTGACCTCTGCAGAATCCTGGTAGGTGGGAGCTTGTTAGTTCCTTGTTCCTTATCAGAACCTCCTGTGGTAAGTGTTTTTCTCTTCTCTGTTGCCTGGTAAGGGTGGGTGGTCATGGGCATCCCAAAGTTGGCTAGAAGTCAATTATTTAGGCAGGCTTGTGCACAGATATGGGAGAAGGCAATGGCACCCCACTCCTGGAAAATCCCAAGGATGGAGGAGCCTGGTAGGCTGCAGTCCATGGGGTGGCTAAGAGTCGGACACCACTGAGTGACTTCGTTTTCACTTTTCACTTTCATGCATAGGAGGAGGAAATGGCAACCCACTCCAGTGTTCTTGCCTAGAGAACCCCAGAGACTGCGGGGCCTGGTGGGCTGCCATCTATGGCGTGGCACAGGGTCGGCCTCAACTGAACCACTTAGCAGCTGCAGCAGCAGCAGCAGCAGTGCATAGATATCAAAGGGGATGAGAACAGTCAGGTAGGATCACATATGTCATCGTGAAACAATACTTCTCCTCTTAGCCAAAGCTAACGAAAGATTTCTGTTCTAGGTCAACCTAGAAGAGATCACTTAAGAGGTAAAGAAACTTAAACTCCATTAGCAAAGGCAGTTCAACATCTCAAGAAAACTTGTGCTAGGCACAAAACTCTTTTCTGGGGGCCTACTTTCCCTACAACCTCCTTATCCCATTCTGTACCCATTCCTTTGCTTCTCCCGTCCTGAAAATGCCACCTGTAAGACAGAACTACTTCGTTTTCCTTCTTAAAGTGTGATTGCATTCCATACATTCTTGTAATAACAAGTCATACATTTCCCTTCAGCAACCAAGAACTGACTCTTATATTGGCATTTGATAGATTGGTGAGCATACCTATCAGTGATAATAGCGCCCACCCCGCTTCCTGCAAGAACAGAACAAAACAAAACAAAACAAAAAAATTGCTTTCTTACATTTAATATGTTCGGATGGTGCCAGTCACTATTCATGCAGAGTCAAAAATCTCTTTTGTTTCTGTGTAAAAGGGAGGTCCTTTCAAGTCGTGAATGTTTAAGAAGTTTCATTTATTTGGAAGTGACCTAGCTATTCAATACACTGTCGTCACTTAGTTTAGCACCAGGATAGAAACTCAGGTAACCAAAACACCTGGAGGAACGATTGTAAGTTCAGTTCAGTTCAGTTGCTCAGTCGAGTCTGACTCTTTGTGACCCCGTGGCCTGCAGGACGCCAGGCTTCCGTGTCCATCACCAACTCCAGGGGCTTGCTCAAACTCATGTCCATCGAGTCAGTGATGCCATCCAACCATCTTATCCTCTGTCATCCCCTTCTCCTCTGCCTTCAATCAAGACTATGAGAGGCAGATATTTTAGAGTATAATTATTGTTAAGAGTTTATCTAAAAGCTCATATCACATTTACATATTTTACATTGGTTGTTGCTGTTTCCAGGTACTTTCTTGCTGACAAGCTTGTGACACATATAACAATAGAGCAATTTTTACCTCAAAAGAAACCTAGGCACTATGAACATGTTGTGCTTAATGTTGTTGACTCTTAGACATGTCTATAGTGGAGGAGCAAAACCAAAAATACTAGATATTTAATATTGACTAGTTCCCAGTTCACGGGACTCTGACATTCATTTAGGTCAATGTTTTCTTGTATTTCCAGCAGTTTGATTTGGAAGGGCTGCCTTGTCTTGAGACCATTGAAATCAGAACTCAGAACTTGAGCAATATTATCAAAAAACACAAGGCTCACACTGACATATACCTTAATCCAGACAGACAGACAAGACATCTTCCAGTTTTCCGCCTGAGATTTAAAATATTTCTTTGAGCCTTTTTCCTGGGAAGTGGTGGGGGGGGCGGAGTGGGGGTGGCAGCGAGGCAGGCTTGGGTAACAAGCTAATTGTTGGTCATTGCATATGCAAAGAACCAGCTTTCCGGGTTCCAAGGAAAAAAGTTTCCTTGGTACCCAATTTTGTTTGGATCTATAGACTCTCATGGCCCTCCTAGGTCAGGACATCTTTCCTTTTTGTAGTCCTCGTTTTATCCCTAAATCATAGACAGCTTGGATTGTCTCTGTGGGGTGGATGTATTGTCCTTGTGTTTGACCTGGCGGCAGAAGCGAGGTCCGAGAGCCTCTCCTGGAACCGGGCGTGGGGACGGGGCTCACCGGGAGCCCCTGGTGGAAGTGGGCAACGCGCCGGCAGCGCGCCAGGGGCGATCCCGGGCGGCGCGGGTCGGGGTTCCGGTCGGGAGGGTGTGGGGGGCGGTAACAGTTGTGCTCTCGGGGGTCCCCACTGCAGCTGGAAACGCGCTGGGAGTGCGGCAGGGGCGGGGTGAACCCGGGTGGCGTGGGGCGGGGTTCGGCTCCTGGCGGGGGTAGGGGAGGGCTTCCCAGTTGTGCTCTCGGTGGTGGCCACTGCGGCTGGAAATGCGCCGGGAGCGCACCCGGGGCGGGGTAAACCTGGGCTGCGCGGGTCGAGATTTCGATGGCTGTGGGTGGGGGGTTGGTCCCAGTTGTGCTCTCGGGGGTCGACACTGCGGCTAGGAACGCCCATTTCCTACCCTCCTGTGTCCCCAAGGATCCACATCTAGTGGGTGCAGTGGAGGGCTGTGGGCCACAGGTCAGGGAACTGGGACTGCTTGGAGCAGGGAACCACGTATTCCGCCCTCTGTTGGCACATTCTTGGAGCTCCCCAACCTGGCGGTTGCAGAAAGGCCTTGCCCTTGGTGTCAAGGCCTTTACCGCTCCACCACTTTGCTGAAAAATCTCAGTCTGCACGGTTTTCCCAAGCAGCCTAGTCTCGCCTGGAAGTCCAAGGGACAGAACCCTGAACTCTGGCCGGCTGGCCCAGCCCTGCTTCTGGCACTTTGTAGGCCAGCGGGCCCTGGAGCACCTGCTAGGATGATAAAGGGAAGGGTCCGCGAATTGCACCCTAGAAAGTTAGTAGGGTGCATGGATTTCAAACCCTGGTGGCCGCCCAGGCAGCAAAGAAGTGGGGAGGGCACCTTGCTGCCCTTTCATGGCAGAATCTGTGGCTGTCCTGATGCGTGGGCCTTTTCATGGGGACCTTGTGCAATAAAAGTTAGGTGTTTTGGTACTGAATAATTAGAAATTGTAAAAAGTTTAAATTATGTGGTGGTGTAATTAAAAAACAAAACAAAACAAAACCAAGCCCCAAGTGTTTGGCACAGGGAGGTTTAAGTATTGAAGGCCTGTTTTCCTTGCACTGTGGCATTCTATCAAGAAGTGTGCAGGATTTTTTTTTTTTAAGAAAAGTGTTCGAAGTGAGGGAAACAGGAAACCCAGAGGTGCCCCTGTATTTTGGGGAAGGCCTTAGGAGGTCACTTGGAAATGCTGCTGGCTGTGGGGAAGGGGGGCAGATGGGCTGTGCAGTCTTGCCTTTGCATTCATGTTCTTGTGTGTAGAAACCCAGCTCGGAGCCATCTCCTGATGTGTAAGAATTTCGCAGACAAACCTTGAGCTAAGCAATGCATTTGTTCCTGAGGAAATGTTTGTCTTAAGCGATGTAAATATCCTATGTATATCCGCTGGACTCTGGCTTCAGGTCGGTTCCCCCAATAGGCTCAGAAGCGACTTGAACAAAACAGTATATTTTCCTCGTACCTTGTTCTCCTAATCTATGTTAAGGAAATGATATATTTGCCTGGAATACTGCCTTTCTTCAAGATTCATGTCAATCAGTTTTTGGCCCAGGATGACTCACCTGCTGCCAATGTGACCTCAAGGCATGTCGTGGGGGAGGGGCCTGGTGCCATTCCCTGAGACAGTGCCTTTCCTTCCTTAGCTGACTGCTAGTGCCTGTAGAATATCTGGCTAGAGACCAGCAGGGCGTACACCCCGCCTCAAGTCTAAGTCAGCAGCTTTCTCTATCTCATTTATACTTTAATAACAATTGATGACACAAAAGCTCTGAGCGATCAAATCATATCAAATCTTCATTTCAGATTGAAGATGCATTCCATGGTATTGCCATCTTAAGTCTTTCCATTGTTATGGAATATCTGTCCATGTATTCAGGATAGTTTTCAGCCAGGGTGTATAATTTCCAGTGTACCAGTCTTGTCATCCTCGTTACATCCATGGCAAAGTGTTGTATTCATGTTGACATTATTGAAAGGGAATTTTTTTAAATTCCTTTTCAGATTATTATCTGCTAATATATACAGAAAAAACCGTGTAATCTTTCGTTTTTATCAGTTTGGACAGCTTGATAGTTGTCTTTAATTTCTTTCCTTTCTCATACTTTAAGATTTTCCGGGCACCGTACATGTATTGCCTCACCCCTAATCTCAGTCATGTGTTCAAAGAACTTCTGTCCTTTATTTGTTTACTTATTTTTTGCAACATTGAATTCGTTTTGACTATGCTGGGTCTCTGCTGCAAGATGGAAGTTGCTAGGACCTCTGGACTGCAGTCTTCCATCTCTTACTAACCTCTTGTTGACCTCTGCAGAATCCTGGTTTGCGGGAGCTTGTTAGTTCCTTGTTCCTTACCAGGACCTCCTGTGGTAAGTGTTTTTCTCTTCTCTGTTGCCTGGTAAGGGTGGATGGTCATTGGCATCCCAAAGCTAGCTAGAAGTCAATTATTTAGGCAGGCTTGTGCATAGATATGGGAGAAGGCAATGGCACCCCACTCCAGTACTCTTGCGTGGAAAATCCCATGGATGGAGGAGCCTGGTAGGCTGCAGTACATGGGGTGGTTAAGAGTCGGACACCACTGAGCGACTTCACGTTCACTTTTCACTTTCATGCATGGGAGGAGGAAATGGCAACCCACTCCAGTGTTCTTGCCTAGAGAACCCCAGGGACTGCGGGGCCTGGTGGGCTGCCGTCTATGGGGTCGCACAGAGTCGGACACGACTGAAACGACTTAGCAGCAGCGACGGCGGCAGCAGCAGCAGAAGCAAGGCATCGATATCAAAAGGGCTGAAAACAGTCAGGAAGGATCACATATGTCACCGTGAAACACTACTTCTCCACTTAGCCAAAGCTAACCAAAGATTTCTGTTCTAGGTCAACCTAGAAGAGATCACTTAAGAGGTAAAGAAACTTAAACTCCATTAGCAAAGGCAGTTCGACATCTCAAGAAAACTTGTGCTAGGCACAGAACTCTTTTCTGGGGGTCCACTTTCCCTACAACCTCCTTATCCCATTCTGTACCCATTCCTTTGCTTCTCCCATCCTGAAACTGCCACCTGTAAGACAGAACTACTTCGTTTTCCTTCCTCAAGTGCCATTGCATTCCACATACTTTCTTGATATAACAAGTCATACATTTCCCTTCAGCAACCAAGACCTGACTTTTATATTGGCATTGGCTATAGCCCGCCCCCCTCCCCCCACCCCCAAGAACAGAACAAAACAAAACAAAACAATTGCTTTCTTACATTTAACATGTCAGGATGGTGCCAGACACTATTCATGGAGAGTCAAAAATCTCTTTTGTTTCTGTGTAAAAGGGAGGTCCTTTCAAGTCGTGAATGTTTCAGAACTTTCATTTATTTGGAAATGACCTAGCTATTCAATACACTGTCGTCACAAGGATAGAAACTCGGGTAACCAAAACACCTGGAGAAACGTTTGTTAGTTCAGTTCAGTTCAGTTGCTCAGTCGTGTCTGACTCTTTGGGACCCCGTGGCCTGAAGGACACTAGGCTTCCGTGTCCGTCACCAACTCCAGGGGCTTGCTCAAACTCATGTCCATCGAGTCAGTGATGCCATCCAACCATCGTATCCTCTGTCATCCCCTTCTCCTCTGCCTTCAATCAAGACTATGAGAGGCAGATATTTTAGAGTATAATTATTGTAAAGAGTTTGTCTAAAAGCTCATATCACATTTACATTTTTTACTTTTGTTGTTGTCGTTTCCAGGTAGTTTCTTGCTGACAAGCTTGTGACAGATATAACAATAGAGCAATTTTTACCTCAAAAGAAACCTAGGCACTATGAACATGTTGTGCTTAATGTTGTTGACTCTTAGACATGTCTATAATGGAGGAGCAAAACCAAAAATACTAGATATTTAATATTGACTAGTTCCCAGTTCACGGGACTCTGACATTCATTTAGGTCAATGTTTTCTTGTATTTCCAGCAGTTTGATTTGGAAGGGCTGCCTTGTCTTGAGACCTTTGAAATCAGAACACAGAACTTGAGCAATATTATCAAAAAACACAAGGCTCACACTGACACATACCTTAATCCAAACAGACAGACAAGACATCTTCCAGGTTTCCGCCTGAGATTTAAAATATTTCTTTGAGCCAGTCTTCTGGGGAGTGGGGGGATGGGGGTGACAGTAAGGCAGGCTTGGGTAACAAGCTAATTGTTGGTCATTGCATATGCAAAGAACCAGCTTTCCGGGTTCCAAGGAAAAAAGTTTCCTTGGTAACCAACTTTGTCTGGTTCTATAGAATATCATGGCCCTCCTAGGTCAGGTCATCTTGCCTTTCTGTAGTCCTCGTTTTATCCCTAAATCATAGACAGCTTGGATTGTCTCTGTGGGGTGTATGTATTGTCCTCATGTTTGACCTGGCGGCAGCAGCGAGGTCCGAGAGCCTCTCCTGGAACCGGGCGTGGGGACGGGGCTCACCGAGAGCCGCTGGTGAAGGTGGACAGCACCCCTGGAACGCGGCAGGGGCGGGGCGAACCCGGACGGCACAGGGCGGGTGTCGGCTCCTGGCGGGGGTAGGGGAGGGCTTCCCAGTTGTGCTCTCGGAGATGGCCACTGCGGCTGGAAACACGCCAGGAGCACAGCCAGGGTGGGGTAAACCTGGGCTGCACAGGTCGAGATTCCGCTCGCTGTGGGTGGGGGGTCGGTCCCTGTTGTGCTCCCGGGGGTCGCCAATGTGGCTGGGAACCCGCCGGGAGCCCAGCAGGGCCGGGGCAAAACCTGGCGGCGCAGGGCGGGGTGGGGGTCCGTTCGCAGCGGGGGTTGGCTCCTGGCGGGGGTGGGGGAGGGCTTTCCAGATGTGCTGTTGGGGGTCGCCATTGCGGCTGGAAATGCCCATTTCGTGAACTCCTGGATCCCCAAGGATCGGCATCCATTGGCCACAGCAGAGGGGTGCGGAACACAGGTAAGGGAACGGGGACTGCGTGGAGCAGGGAACCATGTATTCCGCCCTGTGTTGGCACAGTCTCAGAGCTCCCCAACCTGGCGGTCGCAGGAAGGCCTCGTCTTTGGGGTCAAGGCCTTTACCACTCCACCCCTCTGCTGAAAAACCTCAGAGTCTGCGCGGTTTTCCCAAGCAGCCTAGTGTCCGCTGGAAGTCCAAGGGACAGAACCCTGAATTCTGGCCGGCTGGCCCAGCCCTGCTTCTGGTACTTTGTAGGCCAGCGGGCCCTGGAGCACCTGCTAGGATGGGAAAGGGAAGGGTACGCGAATTGCACCCTGGTGGCCGCCGAGGCAGCAAAGAAGGGGGGAGGGCACCTTACTGCCCTTTAATGGCAGACAGAATCTGTGGCTGTCCTGCTGCGTGGGCCTTTTCATGTGGACCTTGTGCAATAAAAGTTTACCAGTGACCTTAGGGAACTTCCCAGTGTGCTTCTGACAGATGAGGGATGCTGTGGAGTTGGAGGGGCCTCTCAGGACTACGCTGGGTTTGGCGCAATGGAAGAGGGCCTCATCTCCAGGGAAGGCAGGAACCTCAGGCTTCCTCTCCGTTTCGGACTCCGACCGCAGGGTCCCTGCAGAGTTGGGACAGGAGAGTCAGGAATCGTCTTGTCTGAGGAAGGGAACTCCGCTTGCCTGTCGAGGTGTTCAGGGGGTCTCAGGCCCCTTGTTCAGCTGTGTGTGGAACCTGCGGGTGTTTCCGGATGATGCACGACGGTGACAGTGCCCCTTCGTGTTGTGCCTTCACCCACTGGGTTGCCTTCAAAGAGGTGTCCGGGCCTCGGGTTCTTTTCAAGAGCGGACAGGGAAATCGGGGTCTTTCGGCATGTGGGACCACCCACGGGGCTAGTCTCAAATTTCCTAGTGAGGCCGGCTACATCCTGAGGTATGCCGGGAAGGCCGGGGAGCCTTCCAGACAACGCAGGGGGATCGACTCTCCTGTCGCCATCAGGAGGGGAGAAGGGGCTCAGATGAAGTGGGGCCAGAACCCTCGGTGTTACCCTCGAGGGAACCCGGCGTGTCGAGGAACTTTTGGGGGTCGCAGGAAGGCTGTAAGGGACCGTTTCGCCCTTCAGGGCGGAACAGGGGACTTCCCTTCAGACGCCGTCGCGGGCAAGGGCGTCATCTTGTGAAGACGTGGGAACCATGTGGTTTTTCTCGAGTTGCGGCGGATTCTTGAGTTACGACGGGGATCTCAGCCTTCCTCTTGGGTTGGCCCTGCGAAGCCCAATCTTCCCCTCGAGTTGCGAGGGAAACCTGGGGGTTGCGCTCGAGTCACTGCAGGGCCCAAGACACCTCACCTAGGCGTGTGTCCGGGACCTAATATTCCTCTACAGGGAAGGCAGGGATCTCGGGGTTGCATTCCAGGTTACCCCGGGGAGTCAGGGCTCATCTCGAGGGGAAGCCAAGGACTCCGCTCTCCCCTTGAATCGCGACCCGGATCTCTTGGAGTCCCCTGAGCGGACTCAAGGGAGTCCAGCCTCCTCTTCCGTTTGGAGAGAGGACCCGGGATTGCTCTCCAGGCCATGCAGGAACAGAACGCCCTCAGCTCGCGAGGACGGGTGCGTCTCAGGGGTTTCCTCGAGCTGCGGCGCCCGTGGGGGTTTTCTCCCGAGGCACGACGAGAATCTCAGGGAGCCTCTCGTGCGGCGCCAGGGAAGTCAGGTCTCCATGCGCGTGGCGAGGGGGAGCACGTCATGGCTCTCGAGTCATGGGAGGGGACTAGGGCCTCGAGACACGTTGAAGAAGGACTCTCGAGGTCTTTCTCGGGTGGCGGCAGGAAACCCTCGTTTCGCTCGCCTTCTGCCGGGGACCTTAGGGAACTTCCCAGGGTGCCTCTGAGAGGTGAGGGATCCTGTGGAGTTGTCGGGGCCTCTCGGGACTCCGCTGGGTCTGGCGCAACGGAAGAGGGCCTCACCTAGAGGGGAGGCAGGCAACTCAGGCTTCCTCTCCGTTTTGGACTCCGACCGCAGGGTCCCTGCAGAGTTGGGACAGGAGAGTCAGGCCTCGTCTTGTCTGAGGAAGGAAACCCCGCTTGCCTCTCGAGTTGTTCAGGGGGTCTCAGGCCCCTCGTCGAGCTGTGTGTGGAACCCGCGGGTCTTTGCGGACGATGCACGGCGGTGTCAGTGCCCCTTCGTGTTGTGCCTTCACCCACAGGGTTGCCTTCGAAGAGGGGTCCGGGCCTCGGGTCCTTCTCAAGAGCGGACCGGGGAATCGGGGGCGTTCGGCATGTGGCCCCACCCACGTGGCTCGTCTCGAATTTCCTCGTGAGACCGGCCTCATCCTGAGGTGCGCCGGGAGGGCCGGGAACCCCTTCCGGACCACGCAGGGGAATCGACTCTCCTGTCGTGATCAAGAGGGGAGAAGAGTCTAAGATGAAGCGGTGCCGGGACTCTCGGTGTTCCCTTCGAGGGAACCCGGGGTGTCGGGGAACTTTTGGGGTTCCAACGAAAGGTGTCAGGTACCGTTTCGCACTTCAGGGCGGAACAATGGACTTCCCTTGAGACGCCGTAGTGGGCAAGGGCCTCATCTTGCGAAGACGTTGGAACCACGTGTTTTTTCTCGAGTTGCGGCGGCATTGTCGAGTGACGACGGGGAATTCAGGCTTCCTCTTCAACTGGCCCAGGGAAGTCCAGTTTTCATTCGAATTTCGAGTTAGAACTGGGGATTGCTCTCGAGACACTGCAGGGCCAAATAGAGCTCATCTAGGCTTGTGTCCAGGACCTAATGTTCCTCTGCTGGGGCGACAGCTATCTCGGCATTGCATTCTCGACTCACCCGGGGAATCAGGCCTCGTCTCGAGGGGAAGCCAAGGACACTGCTCTCCTGTGAAGTTGCGACGGGTATATCTTGGAGCTCACTGTGTGGCCTAAAATGAGTCAAGCCTCCTGTGGAGTTTGGAGAGAGGACTCAGGATTGCTCTCCAGGCCATACAGCAAAAGAAGGCCCTCATCTCGTGAGGACTGGGGTGTCTCGTGGGTATTCTCGAGCTGCGGCTCCAGTGTGGTGTTGCTCACGAGGTATAATGGGGAGCTCAGGGAGCCTCTCCTGTGGCGCCAGGGAAGTCAGGTTTCTATGCGCGTGTCTAGGGGGAGCGCGTCATTGCTCTCGAGTCATGGTAGGGGAATCGCACCTCAAGACGCGTTGAAGAAGGACTCTCGAGGTCTTTTACGGGTTGGGGCAGGAAACCCTTGGTTCCCTCGACTTGTGCCGGTGATCTCAGGAAGGTCTAAGGGTGCCTCTGAGAAGTCAGGGATACTGTGCAGTTGGGAGGGGCCTCTCGGGACTCCACTGGGTTTGGTGCAATTGAAGAGGGCCTCATCTCGAGTGGAGGCAGGAAACTCATGTTTCCTCTCCTGACTTCTCCTGGGCCAGATCTGACTCGGATCGCAGTTTCACTGCAGAGTTCGAACAGGAGAGTCAGGCCTCATCTTGTGTGGAGGAATGGAACTCTGCTTGCCTCTCCAGTTGTTCACGGGGTGACAGGTCACTTCTCGAGCTGTGTGTGGTACCTGTGGGTTTCTGCAGACGATACCCGGGGGTGTCAGTGCCCCTTCGTGTTGTGCCTTCATCAAAAGGGTTATCTTCAAAGAGGTGTCCGGGCATTGGGATCTTATCAAGAGCGGACCGGGAAATCGGGGTCTTTTGGCATGTGTCACCATCCACGTGGATATGTCTCGAATATCCTCGTGAGATCGGCCTCATCCTGAGATGCACCGGGAAAGGCTGGAACCCCTTCAAGACAAAACAGGGGAATCGACCCTCCTGTCGCGATCAGGAGGGGAGAAGGGGCCCAGATGTAGTGGTGCCGGGAACCTCGGTGTTCACCTTGAGTCAGACTGGTGTGGCGAGGAACTTTTGAGGTCGCATCAAGGGTGCCAATACCGTTTCGCACTTCAAGACGGAACGTGGGAATTCTCTTGAGACGCTGTAGGGGGCAAGGGCCTCATCTTGCGATGACGGGGGAACCACGTGGCGTTTCTCGAGTTGTGGCGGGATTCTCGAGTTTTGACAGGGAATACAGTCTTCCTCATGTGTTGGCCCAGGGAAGTCCTATCTTCCATTCGAGTTTCAAGGGAGAGCTGGGGATTGCCCTCGAGTCACTGCAGGGCAAAATAGACCTCATCTAGGCTTGTGTCCAGGACTTAATGTTCGTCCCTAGGGGCGACAGTGATCTCGGGCTTGCATACCAGACTCACCCGGGGAATCAGGCCTCATCTCAAGGGGAAGCAAAGAACTCTGCTGTCCTTTTGGGTCGCGATGGGTATCTCTTGGAGTCCACTGTGTGCCATAAAGGGAGTCAAGCCTCCTGTGGTGTTTGGATAGAGGACTCGGGATTCCTCTCCAGGCCATGCAGGAAAAGAAGGCCCTCATCTCGCGATGATGGCGGCGTCTCGTGGGTTTTCTAGACTGCCGCGCTAGTGCCGGGTTTCTGACGAGGTACGAGAGGGAGCTCAGGGAGCCTCTCGTGTGGCGCCAGGGAAGTCAGGTCCCCATGAGATGGCTAGGGGGAGATCGTCATTGCTCTCGAGTCATGGTAGGGTAATCGGGCCTCAAGACGGGTTGAAGAAGGACTCTCGAGGTCTTTCTTGGGTCACTGCATAAAACCCAGGGTTCCCTTGACTTGTGCCTGCGACCTCAGGGAGCTTCTCAGAGTGCCTCTGAGAAGTCAGGGATACTGTGCAGTTTGGAGGGGCCTCTCGAGACTCCTCTGCATTTGGTGGAATGTAAGAGGGACTCATCTCGAGTTGAAGCAGGAACCTCAGTGTTCCTCTCCATTTCTGACTCAGATCGCAAGGTCCCTGCATGTTGGTACAGGAGAGTCAGGCCTCGTCTTTTCTGGAGGATGGGACTCCTCTTGCCTCTCGAGTTGTTCTCGAGGTGACAGGCCACTTGTCGAGCTGTGTATGTAACCTGCCCGTTTTTCCGGATGATGCACAGGTGTGTTAGTGCCCCTTCGTGTTGTACCTTCATACTCAAGGCTGCCTTCCAAGAGGTGTCCAAGCATCGGATTCTTATCAAGAGCGGACCGGGAAATTGGAGTCTTTCAGCAAGTGGCACCACCCACAAAGCTACGTATTGAATTTCCCCATGAGACCGGCCTCATCCTGAGTTGTGCAGGGAAGGTCGGGCCCCCTTGCAGACAAAGCAGGGGAATCGACCCACCGGTCACGATCAGGAGGGGAGAAGGGGCTTAAATGAAGTGGTGCCGGGAACCTCGGTGTTCCCCTTGAGTGAGACCGGCGTGTTGGGGGACTTTTGGGGTCGCATCAAGGGTGCCAAGTACCGTTTCGCATTTCAAGATGGAACCTGGGACATCTTTTGAAACGCTGTAGCGGGCAAAGGCCTCATCTTACGATGACGGGAGAACCACGTGGTTTTGCTCAAGATGCGGCGGGATTCTCGAGTTATGACCGGGAATTTAGGCTTCCTCTTGTTGGCCTTGAAATCCAATCTTCCATTCGGGTTGCGAGGGGGAGCTGGGGATTGCGCTAGAGTCACTGCAGGGCAAAAGAGACCTAATCTAGGCTTGTGTCCAGGATCTAATGTTGCTCTCCAGGGGCGACAGGGATCTCGGGTTTGCATTCCAGACTCATCCGGGGAGTCAGTTCTCACCTCGAGGGTAAGCAAAGAATTCCGCTCTCGTCTCGAGTCGTGATGGGTATCTCTTGGAGCCCAATGTGTGTACTAAAGGGAGTCAAGCCTCCTGTGGAGTTTGGAGAGAGGACTCGGGATTGGACTCCAGGCCATGCAGGAAAAGAAGGCCCTCATCTCGAGATGACGGTGGCGTCTCATGGGTTTTCTCGAGCTGCGGCGCCAGTGTGGGGTGTCTCATGAAGTACCACGGGGATCTTAGGGAGCGTCTTGTGTGGCGCCCGGAAAATCCAGTATTCCATTCGAGTTGCGAGTTAGAACTGGGGATTGCTCTCCAGTCACTGCAGGGCAAAATAGACATCATCTACGCTTGTGTCCAGGACCTAGTGTTCCACTACTGGGCTGACAGGGACCTCAGGGTTGCATTCTCGACTCACCCGGAGAGTCAGGCCTCGTCTTGAGGGGAAAAAAAGGACTCCGCTCTCCTGTCAAGTCGCGACGGGTATCTCTTGGAGCCCACTGCGTGGCGTAAAGGGAGTGAAGCCTCCTATGGAGTTTGGAGAGATGACTCGGGATTGTTTTCCTGGCCATGCAGGAAAAAAGGCCCTCATCTTGCGATGACGGGGGCGTCTCGTGGGTTTTCTCCAGCTGTGGCGCCAGTATCAGATTTCTCACGAGGTACAACGGGGAGCTCAGAGAGCCTCTCGTGTGGTGCTAGGGACGTCAGGTCTCCGTGCGTGTGGTGAAGGGGAGTGCGTGATTGCTCTCGAGTCATAGTAGGCGAATCGGGCCTCAAGACGCATTGAAGAAGGACTCTCGAGGTCTTTCTCGGGTTGCGGCAGGGAACCCTGGGTTCCCTCGAATTGTGTCGGTGACCTCAGGCAACTTCTCAGGGTGCCTCTGAGAAGTCAGGGACACTGTGGATTTGGGAGGGGCCTTTCGTTACTCAACTGGGTTTGGTGCAATTGAAGAGGGCCTCATCTCGTATGCAGGCAGGAACCTCAGGGGTCCTCTCCATTTCTGACTCGGGTCGCAGAGTACATGCAGAGTATGGACAAGAGAGTCACGCCTCGTCTTCTGTGGAGGAATGGATCTCCGCTTTCCTTGCGAGTTGTTCATGGAGTGACAGGCCTCTTGTTGAGCTGTGTGTGGAACCTGTGGGTTTTTCCGGATGATGCAGAGGGGTGTCAGTGCCCCTTCGTGTTGTGCCTTCATCCACAGGGTTGCCTTCAAAGAGGTGTCCGGGCATCGGGTTCTTTTCAAGAGTGTACCAGAAAATTGGGGTCTTTCAGCATGTGGTACCACCCACGAGGCTACATCTCGAATTTCCTCAGGAGACTGGCCTCATTCTGAGGTTCGCCGGGAAGGTAGGGAACCCCTTGCAGACAAAGCAGGGGAATCGACCCACCGGTCGCGATCAGAAGGGGAGAAGGGGCTCAGATGAAGTGGTGCCAGGAACTTCGGTGGTCCCCTCGAGTGAGACCGGTATGTCACGGCACTTTTGAGATCGCATCAAGGGTGCCAAGTACAGTTTCGCACTTCAAGACGGAACGTGGGAATTCTCTGGAGATGCTCTAGCGGGCAAGGGCCTCATATTGCGATGACGAGCGAAACACGTGGTTTTTCTCGAGATGTGGCGGGATTCTCGAGTTACGACGGGGAATTCAGGCTTCCTCTTGTGTTGGCCCAGCAAGTCCAATCTTCCATTCAACTTGTCAGAGAGAGCTGGGGGTTGCTCTTGAGTCACTTCAGGGCAAAGAGTCCTCATCTAGGCTTGGGTCCAGGACGTAGTATTGCTCTCCAGGGGCAACAGGGATATCGGGGTCGCATTCCAGTCTCACCCGGTGGGTCACGCCTCGTCTCGAGTGGAAGCAAAGGACTCCACTATCCTCTCGAGTCGCAACATGTAACTCTTGGAGCCCAATGAGTGGCCTAAAGGGAGTCAAGCGTCCTGTGTAGCTTGGACAGAAGGTTCACGCTTGATCTGCATACCATGCAGTTAAAGATGGCCCTCCTCTCGTGATGACGGGAGTGTCTCATGGGTTTTCTCGAGCTGCGGCGCCAGTGTGGGGTTTCTCACGAGATATGATGGGGAGATCAGGGAGCCTCTCGTGCAGCGCCAGAGAAGTCAGACCTCCATGCGTGTGGCCAGGCAGATCTCTTCATTGCTCTGGAGTCATGGGAGGTACTAGGGCCTCAAGACGCATTTAAGAAGGACTCTCGAGGTCTTTCTTGGGTTGGGGTGGGAAACACTCGTTTCCCTCGACCTCTACCGGGGACCTTAGTGAACTTCCCAGGTGCCTCTGAGAGGTGAGGGATACTGAGGAGTTAGAGGGGCCTCTCGGGACTCCACTAGGTTTGACGAAATGAAAGAGGGCCTCATCTAGATTGGAGGCAGGAACCTCAGCTTCCTCTCCATTTCTGACTCCGACCGCAGGGTCCCTGCAGGGTTGGGACAGGAGAGTCAGGCCTCATCTTGTCTGAGTAATGGAACTCTGCTTGCCTCTCGAGTCGTTCAGTGGGTCTCAGGCCCCTTGTCGAGCTGTGTGTGGAACCTGCGGGTGTTTCCAGAAGATGCACGGGGGTGTCATTGCCCCTTCATTTTGTGTCTTCCCCCACAGGGTTGCCTTCAAAGAGGTGTCCAGGTATCGGGTTCATTTCAAGAGCGGACCGGGAAATCGGGGTCGTTCGGCATGTGGCACCACACACGTGGCTCATCTCGAATTTCCTCGTGAGACCAGCATCATCCTGAGGTGCGCCGGGAAGGCCGGGAACACCTTCCACACAAAGCACGGGAATCGAATCTCCTGTCGCGATCAGGAGGGGAGATGGGGCTCAGATGAAGTGGGGCCGGGACTCTAGGTGTTCCACTCGAGGGAACCCGGCGTTTCAGGGAACTTTAGGGGTCGCATCAAGGGAGCCAAGTACCGTTTCCCACTTCAGGACGGAACATGGGACTTCCCTGGAGACGCTGTAGCGGGCAAGGGCCTCATCCTGTGAAGACGTTGGAACCACGTCGTTTTTCTCGAGTTGCGTCTGGATTCTCGAAAACGACGGGGATTTCAGGCTTCCTCTTGGGTTGGCCCTGGGAAGCCCAATCTTCCCCTGGAGTTGCGAGGGAAAGCTGGGGGTTCTGCTCGAGTCACTACAGGGCCAAAGAGACCTCATCGAGGCATGTGTCCAGGACCTAATATTCCTCTCAAGGGAAGACAGGGATCTCGGGTTTGCATTCCAGACTCCCCCGGGGAGTCAGGCCTCGCCTCGAGGGGAAGCAGAGGACTCCGCTTTCCTCTCAAGTCGCGACACGGATCTCTTGGAGCCCAATGAGTGGACTCAAGGGTGTCGAGCCTCCTCTTCAGTTTGGAGAGAGGACTCGGGATTGCTCTCCAGGCCAGGCAGGAAGAGAAGGCCCTCAGCTCGCGAGGACGGGGGCATCTCATGGGTTTCCTCAGGCTGCAGCGCCCGTGGGGGTTTTCTCATGAGGCATGACGAGGACCTCAGGGAGCCTCTCGTGCGGCGCCAGGGAACTCATGTCTCCATGCGCATGGCGAGGGGGAGCTGGTCATCACTCTCAAGTTATGGGAAGTGACTAGGGCCTCAAGACGCGTTGAAGAAGGACTCTCGAGGTCTTTCTCGGGTGGCGGCGGGAATCCCTCGTTTCCCTCGACTTCTGCAGGGGACTATAGGGAACTTCCCAGGGTGCCTCTGAGAGGTGAGGGATGCTGTGGAGTTGGCGGGGCCTCTCGGGACTCTGCTGGGTTCGTCGCAATGGAAGAGGGCCTCATCTCGAGGGGAGGCAGGAACCTCAGGCTTCCTCTCCGATTCTGACTCCGACTGCACGGTCCCTGCAGTGTTGGGACAGGAGAGTCATGCCTCGTCTTGTCTGAGGAATGGAATTCTGGTTGCCTCTCGAGTTGTTCCGGGAGTCTCAGGCCCCTTGTCGAGCTGTGAGTAGACCCTGCGGGTTTTTCCGGATGATGCACGGGGGTGTCACTGCCCCTTCGTGTTGTGCCTTCACTCACATTGTTTCCTTCGAAGAGGTGTCCGGGCATCGGGTTCTTATCAAGAGCGGACCGGAAAATCGGGGTTGTTCGGCATGTGGCACCTCACACATGGCTAGTCTCGAATTTCCTCCTGAGACCGGCCTCATCCTGAGGTGCACCAGGAAGGCCGGGAACCCCTTCCAGAGAAAGCAGGGGAATCGACTCTCCTGTCGCGATCAGGAGGGGAGAAGGGGCTCAGATGAAGAGGTGCCGGGACCCTCGGTGTTCCCCTCGAGGGAACCCAGCGTGTCGGCGAACTTTTGCGGTCGCATCAAGGGTGTCAATTACCGTTTCGCACTTAAGGACGGAACATGGGACTTCCCTGGAGACTCCAGGAACTTCGGTGTTCCCCTGGAGTGAGACCGGTATGTTGGGGAACTTTTGGGTCGCATCAAGGGTGCCAAGTAGCATTTTGAACTTTAAGATGGAACGTGGGGCTTCTCTTGAGACTCTAGCTGGCAAGGGCCTCATATTGCGATGAAGGGGGAACCACATGGTTTTTAAGACTTGAGGCTGAATTCTCGAATTACGATGGGAAATTCAGACTTCCTCTTGTGTTGACCTTGGGAAGACCAATCTTCCATTCAAATTGTGAGGGAGAGATGGAGGTTGCTCTCGAGTCACTGTAGGGCAAAATAGACCTCATCTAGGCTTGTGTCTAGGACATAATGTTCCACTCCAGGGGCGACAGGGATCTCGGGGTTGCATTCCAAACTCACCCGGGGAGTCAGGCCTCGTCTCGAGGGAAGCAAAGGACTCCGCTCTCCTCTCGAGTCGCACCGGGTATTTCTTGGACCCAACTGAGTGGCCTAAAGGGAGTCAATCCTCCTGTGAAGTTTGGAGAGAGGACCAGGGATTGCTCTCCAGGTCAGGCAGGAAAAGAAGGCCCCCATCTCTCCTTGATGGGGGCATCTTGTGGTTTTTCTCGAACTGCGGCGCCACTGTGGGTTTTCTCACGAGGTACGATGGGGTACTCAGGGAGCCTCTTGTGTGGTACTAGGGAAGTCAGTTTTCGTGCTTGTGGCGAGGGGAGCGCGTCCTTGCTCTGGAGACATGGTAGGGGAATCGGGCATCAAGAGACGTTGAAAAAGGACTCTCCAAGTCTTTCTCGGGTTACTTCAGGAAACTCTGGGTTCCCTCGACTTGTGCCAGTGACCTCAGGTAGCTTCTCAGGGAGCCTCTGAGAATTCAGGGATACTGTGGTGTTGGGAGGGGCCTCTCGGGACACCACTGAGTTTGGTTCAATGGAAGAGGGCCTCTTCTCTAGTTGAGGCAGGAACCTCAGGGTTCCTCTCCATTTCTGACTCCGATCGCAGGGTCCCTGAAGAGTTGGGCCATGAGAGTTAGGCCTCGTCTTGTGTGAAGGAATGCAACTTCACTTGCCTCTCGAGTTGTTCACGGGGTGACAGTCCACATTTGGAGCTGTGAGTGGAATCGGCGGGTTTTTCCAGACGATGCATGGGGATGTCAGTGTCCCTTCGTCTTGTGCCTTCATCCACAGGGTTGCCTTCAAAGAGATGTCCGGGCGTCAGGTTCTTATCTAGAGTGGACCAGGAATTCGGGATCTTTCAGCATATGGCACCAACCATGAGGCTACTTTTCGAATTTCCTCATGAGACCGGCCTCATCCGGAGGTTCGAGGGGAACGTCGGGAACCCCTTGCAGACAAAGCATGGGAATCGACCCTCCTGTCGCGATCAGGAGAGGAGAAAGGCCTCAGATGAAGTGGTGCCGGAAACTTCAGTGTCCCCTCTAGTGAGATCGGTATATAGGGGAACTTTTGGGGTCGCATCAAGGGTGCCAAGTACTGTTTTGCACTTCAAGACGGAATGTGAGACTTCTCTTGAGATGCTGTAGGGGGCAAGGGCCTCATCTTGCAATACGGGGAACCACATGATTTTTCTCGATTTGCGGCGGGTTTCTCGCATTACGACTGGAAATTCAGGCTTCCTCTTGTGTTGGCCCAGAAAGGCCAATCTTCTGTTCGAGTTGCAAAGGAAAACTAGGGGTTGCGCTTGAGTCACTGCAAGGCCAAAGAGACCTCCTCTAGGCTTTTGTCCAGGACCTAAGGTTCCTCTCCAGGGGCGACAGGGATCCAGGGTTGCATTCCAGTCTCACCCTCGTAGTCAGGCCTCATCTCGAGGGGAAGCAAAGGACACCGCTCTCCTCCTGAGTATCGACGAGTATCTCTTGGAGCCCACTGAGTGACCTAAAGGGAGTCAGCCTCCTTTGGAGTTTGGAGAGAGGATTCGGGATTGCTCTTCAGGTCATGCAGGAAAGAAGGCCCTCATTTCACCATGACAGGGGCGTCTCGTGGGTTTTCTCGAGCTGCGGCGCCAGTGTGGGGTTTCTCACGAGGTACGATGGGGAGCTCAGGGAGCCTCTCATGTGGTGCCAGGGAAGTCAGATCTTCATGCGCGTGGTGAGGGGGAGCACGTCATTTTTCTCCAGTCATGGTAGGGGAATCGGGCATCAAGACGCGTGAAGAAGGACTCTCGAGGTTTTTCTCAGGTTATGGCAGGAAACCCTGGGTTCCCTCGACTTATGCCCGTGACCTCAGGGAGCTTCTCAGAGTGCCTCTGAGAAGTCAGGGATACTGTGCAGTTGGGAGGGGCCGCTCCGAACTCCACTGGGTTTGGTGCAGTAGAAGAGGGCCTTATCTCGAGTTGAGGCAGGAACCTCAGTGTTCCTCTCCATTTCTGAATCGGATCTCAGTGTCCATGCAGAGTTGGGACAGGAGAGTCAGGCCTCGTCTTGTGTGGAGGAATTGAACTCCTCTTGCCTCTCGAGTTGTTCATGGGGTGACAAGCCACTTGTCGATCTGTATGTGGAACTTGCGGGCTTTTCCAACGATGCATGAGGGTGTCAGACCCCTTCGTTTTGTGCCTTCGTCCACAGGATTGCCTTCGAAGAGGTGTCCTAGCATTGGGTTCTTATCAAGAGCGGACCGGGGAATCGGGGTCTTTCAGCATGTGTTACCACCCATGAAGCTACGTCTCAAATATTCTCGTGAGACCGGCCTCATCCTGAGGTGCGCCGGGAAGGTTGGGAACCCCTTCCAGACAAAGCACGGGAGTCGACCCTCCAGTCGCAATCAGGAGGGGAGAAGTGACTCAGATGAAGTCGTACCGGGAACCTCAGTGTTCCCCTCGAGAGAGACCAGGGTGTCGGGGAACTTTTGGAATCGCATCAAGGGTGCCGAGTTTTCACACTTGAAGTGTGAAAACACTTCAAGAAGAAACGTGGGACTTCTCTTTAGACGCTGTAGCGGGCAAGGGCCTCATCTTGCGATGACGGGGTAACCATGTGGTTTTTCTCGAGTTTCGGCGGGATTCTCGAGTTATGATGGGGAATTCAGGCTTCCTCTTGTGTTGGCCCAGGGAAGTCCAATCTTCCATTAGAGTTGCGAGAGAGAGCTAGGGATTGCTCTCGAGTCACTTCAGGGCAAAAGAGACCTCATCTAAGCTTGTGTCCAGGACCTAATGTTCCTCTCCAGGGGCGACAGAGATCTCGGGGTTGCATTTTAGACGCACCCGAGGAGTCAGTCCTCATCTCGAGAGGAAGGAAAGGACTCTGCTCTGCTCTCGAGTCCCGACGGGTATTTCTTGGAGACCACTGAGTGGCCTAAAGGGAGTCAAGCCTCCTGTGGATTTTTTTTTTAAATTTTATTTTATTTTTAAACTTTACATAATTGTATTAGTTTTTCCAAATATCAAAATGAATCCGCCTCAGGTATACATGTGCTCCCCATCCTGAACCCTCCTCCCTCCTCCCCCCCATAGCATCCCTCTGGGTCGTCCCAGTGCACTAGCCCCAAGCATCCAGTATCATGCATCAAACCTGGACTGGCAACTCTTTTCATACATGATATTTTACATGTTTCAATGCCATTCTCCCAAATCTTCCCACCTTCTCCCTCTCCCACAGAGTCCATAAGACTCTTCTATACCTCAGTGTCTCTTTTGCTGTCTCGTCCTCAGGGTTATTGTTACCGTCTTTCAAAATTCCATATATATGTGTTAGTATACTGTATTGGTGTTTTTCTTTCTGGCTTACTTCACTCTGTATAATAGGCTCCAGTTTCATCCACCTCATTAGAATTGATTTATTCTATTCTTTTTAATGGCGGAGTAATACTCCATTGTATATATGTACCACAGCTTTCTTATCCATTCATCTGCTGATGGACATCTAGGTTGCTTCCATGTCCTGGCTATTAGAAACAGTGCTGCGATGAGCATTGGGGTACACGTGTCTCTTTCCCTTCTGGTTTCCTCAGTGTGTATGCCCAGCAGTGGGATTGCTGGATCATAAGGCAGTTCTATTTCCAGTTGTTTAAGGAATCTCCACACTGTTCTCCATAGTGGCTGTACTAGTTTGCATTCCCACCAACAGTGTAAGAGGGTTCCCTTTTCTCCACACCCTCTCCAGCGTTTATTATTTGTAGACTTTTGGATTGCAGCCATTCTGACTGGCGTGAAATGGTACCTCATAGTGGTTTTGATTTGCATTTCTATGATAATGAGTGATTTTGAGCATCTTTTCATGTGTTTGTTAGCCATCTGTATGTCTTCTTTGGAGAAATGTCTATTTAGTTCTTTGGCCCATTTTTTGATTGGGTCATTTATTTTTCTGGAGTTGAGCTGTAGGAGTTGCTTGTATATTTTTGAGATTAGTTGTTTGTCAGTTGCCTCATTTCCTATTATTTTCTCCCATTCCGAAGGCTGTCTTTTCACCTTGCTAATAGTTTGCTTTGATGTGCAGAAGCTTTTAAGGTTAATTAGGCCCCATTTGTTTATTTTTGTTTTTATTTCCAATATTCTGGGAGGTGGGTCATAGAGGATCCTGCTGTGATGTATTTCAGAGAGTGTTTTGCCTATGTTCTCCTCTAGGAGTTTTATAGTTTCTGGTCTTACATTTAGATCTTTAATCCATTTTGAGTTTATTTTTGTGTATTGTGTTAGAAAGTGTTCTAGTTTCATTCTTTTACAAGTGGTTGACCAGATTTCCCAGCACCACTTGTTAAAGAGATTGTCTTTAATCCATTGTATATTTTTGCCTCCTTTGTCAAAGATAAGGTGTCCATATGTGTGTGGATTTATCTCTGGGCTTTCTATTTTGTTCCACTAATCTATATTTCTGTCTTTGTGCCAGTACCATACTGTCTTGATAACTGTGGCTTTGTAGTGGAGCCTGAAATCAGGTAGGTTGATTCCTCCAGTTCCATTCTTCTTTCTCAAGTTTGCTTTGGCTATTCGAGGTGTTTTGTATTTCCATACAAATTGTGAAATTATTTGTTCTAGCTCTGTGAAGAATACTTTTGGTAGCTTGATAGGGATTGCATTGAATCTATAAATTGCCTTGGGTCGTATACTCATTTTCACTATATTGATTCTTCCAATCCATGAACATGGTATATTTCTCCATCTATTAGTGTCCTCTTTGATTTCTTTCACCAGTGTTTTATAGTTTTCTATGTATAGGTCTTTAGTTTCTTTAGGTAGGTATATTCCTAAGTATTTTATTCTTTCCATTTCAATGGTGAATGAAATTGTTTCCTTAATTTCACTTTCTGTTTTCTCATTATTAGTGTATAGGAATTCAAGGGATTTCTGTGTGTTGATTTTATATCCTGCAACTTTACTATAGTCATTGACTAGTTCTAGTAATTTTCTGGTGGAGTCTTTAGGGTTTTCTATGTAGAGGATCATGTCATCTGCAAACAGTGAGAGTTTTACTTCTTCTTTTCCAATTTGGATTCCTTTTGTTTCTTTTTCTGCTCTGATTGCTGTGGCCAAAACTTCCAAAGCTATGTTGAATAGTAATGGTGAAAGTGGGCACCCTTGTCTTGTTCCTGACTTTAGAGGAAATGCTTCCAATTTTTCACCATTGAGGATAATGTTTGCTGTGGGTTTGTCATATATAGCTTTTATTATGTTGAGGTATGTTCCTTCTATTCCTGCTTTCTGGAGAGTTTTTATCATAAATGGATGTTGAATTTTGTCAAAGGCTTTCTCTGCATCTATTGAGAAAATCATATGGTTTTTATTTTTCAATTTGTTAAGGTGGTGTATCACATTGATTGATTTGTGGATATTGAAGAATCCTTGCATCCCTGGGATAAAGCCCACTTGGTCATGGTGTATGATCTTTTTAATGTGTTGTTGGATTCTGATTGCTAGAATTTTGTTAAGGATTTTTGCATCTATGTTCATCAGTGATATTGTCCTGTAGTTTTCTTTTTTTGTGGGATCTTTGGCAGGTTTTGGTATTAGGCTGATGGTGGCCTCATAGAATGAGTTTGGAACTTTACCTTCCTCTGCAATTTTCTGGAAGAGTTTGAGCAGGATAGGTGTTAGCTCTTCTCTAAATTTTTCGTAGAATTCAGCTGTGAAGCCGTCTGGACCTGGGCTTTTGTTGGCTGGAAGATTTTTGATTACAGTTTCAATTTCCGTGCTTGTGATGGGTCTGTTAAGATTTTCTATTTCTTCCCTGGTCCAGTTTTGGAAAGTTGTACTTTTCTAAGAATTTGTCCATTTCTTCCACGTTGTCCATTTTATTGGCATATAATTGTTGATAGTAGTCTCTTATGATCCTTTGTATTTCTGTGTTTTCTGTTGTGATCTCTCCATTTTCATTTCTAATTTTATTGATTTGAATTTTCTCCCTTTGTTTCTTGATGAGTCTGGCTAATGGTTTGTCAATTTTATTTATCGTTTCAAAGAACCAGCTTTTGATTTTGTTGATTTTTGCTATGGTCTCTTTTGTTTCTTTTGCATTTATTTCTGCTCTAATTTTTAAGATTTCTTTCCTTCTACTAACCCTGGGGTTCTTCATTTCTTCCTTTTCTAGTTGCTTTAGGTGTAGAGTTAGGTTACTTATTTGACTTTTTTCTTGTTTCTTGAGGTGTGCCTGTATTGCTATGAACTTTCCCCTTAGGACTGCTTTTACCGTGTCCCACAGGTTTTGGGTTGTTGTGTTTTCATTTTCATCCGTTTCTATGCAAATTTTGATTTCTTTTTTGATTTCTTCTGTGATTTGTTGGTTATTCAGCAGCGTGTTGTTTAGCCTCCATATGTTGGAATTTTTAATAGTTTTTCTCCTGTAATTGAGATCTAATCTTACTGCATTGTGGTCAGAAAAGATGCTTGGAATGATTTCTATTTTTTTGAATTTACCAAGGCTAGCTTTATGGCCCAGGATGTGATCTATCCTGGAGAAGGTTCCATGTGCACTTTAGAAAAAGGTGAAATTCATTGTTTTGGGATGAAATGTCCTATAGATATCAATTAGGTCTAACTGGTGTATTGTATCATTTAAAGTTTGTGTTTCCTTGTTAAATTTCTGTTTAGTTGATCTATCCATAGGTGTGAGTGGGGTATTAAAATCTCCAACTATTATTGTGTTAGTGTTAATTTCTCCTTTCATACTTGTTAGCATTTGTCTTACATACTGTGGTGCTCCCGCGTTGGGTGCATATATATTTATAATTGTTATATCTTCTTCTTGGATTGATCCTTTGATCATTATGTAGTGACCTTCTTTGTCTCTTTTCACAGCCTTTGTTTTAAAGTCTATTTTATCTGATATGAGTATCGCTACTCCTGCTCTCTTTTGGTCCCTATTTGCATGGAAAATCTTTTTCCAGCCCTTCACTTTCAGTCTGTATGTATCCCCTGTTTTGAGGTGGGTCTCTTGTAGACAACATATGTAGGGGTCTTGTTTTTGTATCCATTCAGCCAGTCTTTGTCTTTTGGTTGGAGCATTCAACCCATTTACGTTTAAGGTAATTACTGATAAGTATGATCCCATTGCCATTTACTTTATTGTTTGGGGTTCGAATTTATACACCGTTTTTGTGTTTCCTGTTTAGTATTTGTTGGAGAGCTGGTTTGGTGGTGCAGAATTCTCTCAGCTTTTGCTTGTCTGAAAAGCTTTTGATTTCTCATTCATACTTGAATGAGATCCTTGCTGGGTACAATAATCTGGGCTGTAGGTTATTTTCTTTCATCATTTTAAGTATGTCTTGCCATTCCCTCCTTGCTTGAAGAGTTTCTATTGAAAGATCAGCTGTTATCCTTATGGCAATTCCCTTGTGTGTTATTTGTTGTTTTTCCCTTGCTGCTTTTCATATTTGTTCTTTGTGTTTGATTTTTGTTAATGTGATTAATATGTGTCTTGGGGGGTTTCGCCTTGGCTTTATCCTGTTTGGGACTCTCTGGGTTTCTTGGACTTGAGTGGGTATTTCCTTCCCCATTTTAGGGAAGTTTTCAACTATTATCTCCTCAAGTATTTTCTCACGGTCTTTCTTTTTGTCTTCTTCTTCTGGGACCCCTATGATTCGAATGTTGTAGCGTTTAATATTGTCCTGGAGGTCTCTGAGATTGTGCTCATTTCTTTTAATTCGTTTTTCATTTATCCTCTCTGATTCATTTATTTCTACCATTCTATCTTCGAATTCACTAATCCTATCTTCTGCCTCTGTTATTCTACTATTTGTTGCCTCCAGAGTGTTTTTAATTTCATTTATTGCATTATTCGTTATATATTGACTCTTTTTTTTTTCTTCTAGGTCCTTGTTAAACCTTTCTTGCATCTTCTCAATCCTTGTCTCCAGGCTATTTATCTGTGATTCCATTTTAATTTCAAGATTTTAGATCCATTTCACTATCCTTATTCGGAATTCTTTATCAGGTAGATTCCCTATCTCTTCCTCTTTTGTTTGGTTTGGTGGGCATTTATCCTGTTCCTTTATCTGCTGGGTATTCCTCTGTCTCATCTTGTTTAAATTGCTGAGTTTGGGGTGTCCTTTCTGTATTCTGGCAGTTTGTGGAGTTCTTTACTGTGGCATTTCCTCGCTGTGTGTGGGTTTGTACAGGTGTCTTGTCAAGATTTCCTGGTTAGGGAAGCTTGTGTCCGTGTTCTGGTGGGTGGAGCTGTATTTCTTCTCTCTGGAGTGCAATGAAGTGTCCAGTAATGAGTTATGAGATGTCTGTGGTTTTGGTGTGACTTTGGGAAGCCTGTATCTTGAAGCTCAAGGCTGTGTTCCTTTGTTGCTGGAGAATTTGCTTGGTATGTCTTGCCCTGGAACTTGTTGGCTCTTGTGTGGTGCTTGATTTCAGTGTTGGTATGGAGGCATTTGATGAGCTCCTGTCAATTAATGTTCCTTGGAGTCAGGAGTTCCCTGGAGTCAGGGTTTGGACATAAGCCTCCTGCTTCCAGTTATCTGTCTTACTTTTACAGTAGTTTCAAAACTTCTCCTTCTATACAGCACCATTGATAAAACATCTACGTTAAAGAAGAAAAGTTTCTCTACTGTGAGGGCCACTCAGAATGGTTCACAGCGTTACATGGAGAAGAGAAGAGGGAGGAGGGAGTTAGAGGTGACCCAAATGAGATGAGGTGGAATCAATAGTGGAGAGAGTGGGCTGGCCAGTCGTCACTTCCTTATGTGCACTCCACAACTGGACCGCTCAGAGATGTTCACAGAGTTATACAGAGACGAGAAGAAGGAGGAAGGAGACAGAGGTGGCCAGAAGGATAAAAGTGGGGAATGAAAAGAAGGGAGACAGATCCAGCCAGTAATCAGTTCCCTAAGTGTTCTCCACCGTCTGGAATACACAGAAATTCACAGAGTTGGGTAGAGTAGAGAGGAGTTAGGGAGGAGACACAGGCGACCCGGTGGAGAAAAAGGAGAGTCCAAAGGGAGAGAGAGCAGTCAAGCCAGTAATCTCGCTCCCTAGTGAAAAATGGGTACTGAAGATTGGGTTCTTAAAGGTACAAAATTGGTAACAAATACATAAAAGCAAAAATTAAAAATCTAGAGTAGAGTTTGGAATTTCAAAAATACGATGTTAAAGAAAAGAAGAAGGAAAAGAAAGAGAGAAAAAACGAACAAAGAAAAACAAACAAGGTCGCAAAAATTATCAAGAAAATACAGGTACAAAATTGATAACTAATATCAAAAAGCAAAAATTAAAAATCTAGAGTAGAGTTTGGAATTTCAAAAATACAATGTTAAAAAAAAGGAAGAAGAAAACTAAAGAGAAAACAAACAAACAAAAACAAGCAATGTCGCAAAAATTATAAAGAAACTACAGGTACAAAATTGATATCAAATACCAAAAAGCATAAATTAGAAATCTAGAGTAGAGTTTGGAATTTCAAAAATATAATGTTAAAAGAAGAAAAAAAAAACAAAACAAAAAAACAAGGTCAAAAAATTATTTTATATATATATATATATATATATATGAAGTTTGCTGAAGAAGAAAAAAATAGGGTCTTTTTTTTTGCAAAGTAATAGGTTATAAAAGTGAAAATTAAAGGAACAATAGAGGACTTAAAATTAAAAAAATTAAAAAAAAGAAAGAATGATCATAAAAATATATCTAGGACTTTCTCTGGTTTTGTTGTGAGTATCGTGGGTTCAGTTCATTTTTGGCTAGTTCCTTGGTCCGACTTATATTTCTCAAGATCTATAGGCACCTTCCTATGTAGTCCTAGTAACCACAGGGTTTTAATCTATTGCCTGTAGCTTCCAAGGCGTTTCCCTCTGTTATAGCTTCTTTTGTTTGCTGGTCTCTTCAGTGTCTGGTTTACGCCCTGACACAAAGGGGACGGTGGAGGACACTTTTTTTTTTAGGCTCACTTGTTCAGTTGCACTGTGGGGAGGGAGGGAGGGATGCTGCAAACAAATAACACTGGCGTGCGGTCACAGTGCCTCAGCCACACTGGGTCTGCCCCCGCTCACGGCACGTGTAGCCTCCCTGCCCACACTGCTCGGGCTCTAGGTTGTTCCACCGGGAACAATCCGAGGCTGGCCCTGGGCTGCATGCACCTCCCAGGTCCAAGCCACTCAGGTTCAGGCACTCGGGTAGTCCTCAGAGGCACAGGCTCGGTTGGGCCTGCGTTTTGTGCTCTTCCCAGGTCCGAGCAGCTCAGGTAATGAGATGTTTGGCGAGCGCCAATGTTGTGACTTATCGCCTCCCTGCCACTCGGTTATCTGGGTGTAAAACAGGCGCACCTTCTCAGGCAGATGTTGACCGTCCAGATCCCCAAGAAGTTTTAGTTAGCAAAGAAGCCTGCTTACAGTTTTATAGATAATGTCTCTCTGGGGCTGCGATTGCCCCCTTCCGGCTCTGGCTGCCTGTCACCAGAGGGGGAAGGTCTGCAGCCGGCTATCTCTGTTCAGTCCTTTGTTCCGTGCGCGGGCCTGGCGGTGTCTTAGGTTAGGGCTGGCTTTTTGCGTGGTAGATATCCCAGAGTCTGGTTTGCTAGCCCAAGTTATTTCGTTCAGATAGCGCTCATGGTATTCAGGCCAGATTCTTACTCTAAGCGATGCAGCCCGCGCCGCGCCTCCCTGCCCAGCCCCTGCTTGCTAATGGTGTGAGCAGGCGTCTGCACTGCTTCGCGGCTGGGGGAGTTACCGTAGGGCTTGCAATCTGCGAGTTTTAATTGTTTATTTATTTTTATCCCCCTTATGTTGCCCTTTGTGCTTCCAAAGCTTGGCAAAGGTTTGGCAGTGAAAAGCTTTCCTGGTGTTTGGAAACTTTTCTCTTTTTAAGACTATCTTCCCGGGACGGAAATCCCTCCCTCCCTCTTTTGTCTCTTTTTTTGTCTTTTATACTTTTTCCTACCTACTTTCCAAGAGTTGGGTTGTTTTTCTGGGTGCCTGATGTCCTCTGGCAGCATTCATAAGTTGTATTGTGGAATTTACTCGACGTTTAAATGCTCTTTTGATGAAATTGTTTGGGGGGGAAAAGAGTTCTCCCTGTCCTACTCCTCAGCAATCTTGGCTCCTCTCTTGTGGAGTTTGGAGAGAGCACGCGGGATTGCTCTCCAGGCCATGCAGGAAAAGAAGGCCCTCATCTCGCGATGTCGGGGGAGTCTCGTGGTTTTTCTGGAGCTGCGGTGCCAGTGTGGGGTTTCTCACAAGGTACGACCGGGAGCTCAGGGAGCCTCTCGTGTGGTGTCAGGGAAGTCAAGTCTCCATACGAGTGGCGAGGGGGCGCACGTCATTGCTCTCGAGTCATGGTAGTGGAATCAGGGCTCAACGCAATGAAAAAGGACGCTCGAGGTCTTTCTCGGGTTGCGGCAGGAAACCCTGTGTTCCCTCGACTTGTGCCTGTGACCTCAGGTAGCTTCTCAGGGTGCCTCTGAGAAGTCAGGGATACTATGGAGCTGGGAGAGGCCTCTTGGGACTCCACTGGGTTTGCTGCAATGGAAGAGGGCCTAATCTCGAGATCAGGAAGGAACCTCAGGATTCCTCTCCATTTCTGACTCAGATCGCAGGGTCCCTGCAGAGTTGGGACAGGAGAGTCAGGCCTCGTCTTGTGTGGAGGAATGGAACTCCGCTTGCCTCTCGAGTTGTTCAAGGAGTGACAGGCCACTTGTCGAGCTGTGTGTGGAACCTGCGGTTTTTTCCAGACAATGCACGGTGGTGTCAGTGCCCCTTCGTGATGTGCTTTCATCCACAGGGTTGCCTTCGAAGTGGTGTGCGGGCATCGGGTTCTTATCAAGAGAGGACCGGGAAATCGGGGTCTTTTGGAATGCGGCACCACACACGAGGCTACGTCTCGAATTTCCTCGTGAGACGGGCCTCATGCTGAGGTGTCCCTGGAAGGTCGGGAAAGCCTTCCAGACAAAGCAGGTTAATCGACCCTACTGTCGTGATCAGGAGGGGAGAAGGGGCTCAGATGAAGTGGTGCCGGGAACCTCGGTGTTCCCCTTGAGTGAGACCGGTATGTCAGGGAACTTTTGGGGTCTCATGAAGCTTGCCAAATACTGTTTCAAACTTCAAGACGAAACGTGGGACTTCTCTTGAGACGCTGTGGTGGGCAAGGGCCTCATCTTGTGATGAAGGGGAAACCACGTGGTTTTTCTCGAGTTGCGATGGGATTGTTGACTTACGACAGGGAATTCAGGCTTCCTCTTGTGTTGGCCCAGGGAAGTCCATTCTTCCATTCGAGTCGCCAGGGAGAGCTGGGTGGGAATTGCTCTCGAGTCACGGCAGGTCAAAATAGACCTCATCTAGGCTTGTATCCAGGACCTAATGTTCCTCTCCAGGGGCGATAGGGATCACGGGGACGCATTCCAGACTCACCCAGTGAGTCAGGCCTCGGCTCGAGGGGAAGCAAAGGATTCTGATATCCTCCTGGGTCGCGATAGATATCCCTTGGAGCCCACTGAGTGGCCTCCAGGGAGTCAAGCCTCCTGTGGAGTTTGGAGAGAGGACTCCGGATTGCTCTCCAGGGTATGCAATATAAGAAAGCCCACATCTCGCAATGACGTGGACGTCTCGTGGGTTTAATCCAGCTGGGGCGCCACGTTGTGTTTCTCACGAGGTACGATGGAGAGCTCAGGGGGCCTCTCGTGCAGCACCAGGGAAGTCAGGTCTCCATGCCCGTGGTGAGGGGGAGCGGGTAATTGCTCTCGAGTCATGTTAGGGGAATCCGGCCTCAAGACGCGTTGAAGAAGATCTTTCGAGGTCTTTCTGGGGTTGTGGCAGGAAACGCTGGGTTCCCTCGACTTCTGCCGGTGACCTCAGAGAGCTACTCAGGTTGCCTCTGAGAAGTCAGGGATACTGTGGAGTTGGGAGGGGCCTCTCGGGACTCCACTGGGTTTGGTGCAATGGAAGAGGGCCTCATTTAGAGTTGATGCAGGAACCTTACTGTTTCTCTCCATTTCAGACACCGATTGCAGCGTCCCTGCTGAGTTGGGACAGGAGACTCAGGGCTCGTGCTGTGTGGAGGAATGGAACTCTGCTTGCCTCCCAAGTTGTTCACGAGGTGACAGGCCACTTGTCGAGCTGTATGTGGAACCTGTGGGTTTTTCCAGATGATGCACGGGGTTGTCAATGCCCCTTCGTGTTGTGACTTCATCCACAGGGTTGCCTTCGAAGAGGTGTCCGGGCATGGGTTCTTGTGAAGAGAGGACCAGAGAATCGGGGTCTTTTGGCATGTGGCACCACACACGAGGCTACCTCTCGAATTTCCTCTTGAGACTGGGCTCATCCTGAGGTGCGCTGGGAAGGTCGAGAAAGCCTTCCAGACAAAGCAGGTTAATCGACCCTCCTGTCGCGATCAGGAGGGGAGAAGGGGCTCAGATGAAGTGGTGCTGGGAACCTCGGGGTTCCCCTCGAGTGAGACCGGTATGTCAGGGAACTTTTGGAGTCTGATGAAGGGTGCCAAGTAATGTTTCAAACTTCAACATGAACGTGAGACTTTTCTTGAGACGCTCTAACGTGAAAGGGCTTCATCTTGAGATGAGGGGGGAACTACGTGGTTTCCTTCGAGTTGCAGCAGGATTCTCGCGTTACAACGGGGAATTCGGGCTTCCTCTTGTGTTGGTCCAGGGAAGTCCAATCTTCCATTCGAGTTTCGAGGGAGAGCTGGGATTTCTCTCGAGTCACTGCAGGGCAAAATATACTTCATCTAGGCCTGTGCCCAGGACTTAATTTTCCTCTCCAGGGGTGACAGGGATCTCGGAGTTGCATTCCAGACTCACACAGGGAGTCAGGCCTCTTCTCGAAGGAAAGCAAAGGACTCCAGTCTCTTCTCGAGTCGCGTCGGGTATGACTTGGAGCCCACTGAGTGGCCTACTCGGAGTAAAGCCTCCTGTGGAGTTGTAGAGAGGACTCGGGATTGCTCTCCAGGCCATGCAGGAAGAGAAGGCCCTCAGCTCGCAATGACGGGGGCGTCTTGTGGGTTTTCTCGAGTTGGGGCACAATTATGAGTTTTCTCACGAGGTACGATGGGGAGCTCAGGGAGCCTCTCGTGTGGCGCCAGGAAAGTCAGGTCTCTATGTGTGTGACGAGGGGGAGCCCATAAATGTTCTCGAGTCATGGTAGGGAAATCGGGACTCAAGACGCGTTGAAGAAGGAGTCTCGAGGTCTTTCTCAGGTTGCGGCAGGAAACCCTGGGTTCCCTCGACTTGAACCGGTGACCTCAGGGAGCTTCTCAGGGTGCCTCTGAGAAGTCAGGCATACTGTGGACTTGGGAGGGGCTCTCGGAACTCCACTGGGTTTGGTGCAATGGCAAAGGTTCTCATCTCAAGTTGAGGCAGGAACCTAAGGGTTCCTCTCCATTTCAAACTCCGACCACAGGGTCCCTGAAGAGTTGGGACAGGAGAGTCAGGCCTCGTCTTGTGTGGAGTAATGGAACTCCGCTTGCCTCTCGAGTTGTTCACAGGATAACAGACCATTTGTCGAGCTGTGAGTGGAATCTTCAGTTTTTTCCGTAAGATGCATGAGGGAGTCAGTGCCCCTTCGTGTTGTGCCTTCATCCACAGGGTTGCCTTCAAAGAGGTGTCCGGACATCGGGTTCTTATCAATAGCAGAGCAGGAAATCGGGGTCTTTCAGAACGTGGCACCATCCATGAGGCTACGTCTCGAATTTCTTCGTTAGACTGGTGTCATCCTGAGGTGCACCATGAAGATCGGGAACCCCTTCCAGACAAAGCAGGGGAATCGACCATCTTGTCACGATCAGGAGAAGTGAAAGGGCTCAGTTGAAGTCGTGCCGGGAACCTCGGTGTTCCCCTCGAGTGGGACCGGTGTGTCGGGAAACTTTTCGGGTCACTTCAAGGGTGCCAAGTACCGTTTTGCACTTCAAGACGGACTTGGGGCTTCTCTTGAGACGCTGTAGAGGGCAAGGGCCTCATCTTGGGATGATGGGGGAATCACGTGGTTTTTCTCAAGGTGCGGCGGGATTCTCGAGTTACGACGGGGAATTCAGGCTTCCTCTTGTGTTAGCCCAGGGAAGTCCAAACTTCCATTCGAGTTGCGAGGGATAGCTGGGGGTTGCGCTCGAGTCACTGCAGGGCAAAAGAGACCTCATCCAGGCTTGTGTCTAGGACCTAATGTTCCTCTCAAGGGATGACTGGGAACTTGGGATTGCATTCCAGACTCACCCGGGAGTCAGGCGTCGTCTCGAGGGGAAACAAAGGCCTTCTCTCTCTTCTCGAGTCACGACGGGTATTTCTTGGAGCCCACTGAGTGGACTAAAGGGAGTCAAGCCTCCTCTGGAGTTTGGAGAGAGGACTCGGGATTGCACTCCAGGACATGCAGGAAAAGAAGGCCCTCATCTCACGAAGACAGGGGGGTCTCGGTGGTTTTACCGAGCTGCAGCGCCTGTGTTGGTTTCTCAGGGGGTACGAAGGGGAGCTCAGGGAGCCTCTTGTGTGGCGCCAGGGAAGTTAGGTCTCGATGCGTGTGGCGAGGGGGAGCGCGTCTTTGCTCTCGAGTCATGGTAGGGGAATCAGGCCTCTAGACGCATTGAAGAAGGACTCTCAAGATCTCTCTCAGGTCTTGGCAAGAATACCTGGGTTCCCTCGACTTGTGCCGGTGACCTCAGGGAGATTCTCCGGGTGCCTCTGAGAAGTCAGGGATACTATGGAGTTGGGAAAGACCTCTCGGGACTCCACTGGGTTTGGTGAAATGGAAGGGGGCCTCATCTCGAGGGGAGGCAGGAACCTCAGGGTTCCTCTCCATTTCTGATTCCGATCGCAGCCCCCTGCATAGTTGGGAGAGGTGAGTCAGGCCTCGTCTTGTGTGCAGGAATGGACCTCCGCTTGCCTCTCGAGTTGTTCACTGGGTGACAGGCACTTGTTGAGCTGTATGAGTAACCTGCGGTCTTTTCCGGACGATGCACGGGGGTGTCAGTGCCCCTTCGTGTTGTGCCTTCATCCACACTATCTTCGAATAGGTGTCTGGGCATCGCGTTCTTATCAAGAGCAGATCGCGAAATCGCGGTCTTTTGGCATGTGGCACCACCATCGAGGCTACTTCTCGAATTTCCTCGTGAGACAGCCTCATCTGAGGTGCGCGGAGAAGGTCGGGAAACCCTTGCAGACAAAGCAGGGGAATCGACCCTCCTTTCGCGATCAGGAGGGGAGAAGGGGCTCAGATGAAGTGGTGCCAGGAACCTCGGTGTTCGCCTCGAGTGCGACCCATATGTCGGGGAACTTTTGGGGTAGCATTAAGGGTGCCAAATATCATTTCGCACTTCAAGACGGAACGTGGGACTACTCTTGAGACGCTGGAGCAGGCAAGGGCCTCATCTTGCAATGACGGGGGAACCACGTGGTTTTTCTCAAGTTGAGGCGGAATTCTCGAATTACTACTGGGAATTCAGGCTTCCTCTTGTGTTGGCCCAGGGAGGTCCAATCTTCCATTCGGGTTGCGAGGGAAAGCTGGGGAGTGCTCTCGAGTTACTGCAGGGCAAAAGCGACCTCATCTAGCCTTGTGTTCAGGACCCAATGATCCTCTCCAAGGGCGACAGGGATCTCGGGTTTGCATTACAGACTCACCCGGGGAGTTAGGCCTCGTATCGAGGGGAAGCAAAGGACTCGGCTCTCCTCTCGAGTTGCGACGTGTATCTCTTGGAGCCCACTGACTGGTCTAAAGGGAGTCAAGCCTCCTCTTCAGTTTGGAGAGAGGACTCGGTATTGCTCTCCAGGCCATGCAGGAAAAGAAGGCCCACATCTTGAGATGACGGGGGCGTCTCGTGGGTTTTCTCGAGCAGTGGCGCCAGTGTGGGGTTTCTCACGAGGTACGACGGGGAGTTCAGGTAGCCTCTCGTGTGGCAACAGGGAAGTCAGGTCTCCATGGGCGGGGCAAGGGGGAGCGCGTCATTGCTCTCAAGTCAGGGTAGGGGAATCGGGCCTCATGACGGGTTGAAAAAGGACTCTCGATGTCTTTCTAGGGTTGCGGCAGGAAACCCTGGGTTCCCTTGACTTGTGCTGGTGACCTCAGGGAGCTTCTCAGGGTGCCTCTGAGAAGTCAGGGATACTGTGGATTTGGGAGAGGCCTCTCGGGACTCCTCTGGGTTTGGTGCAATGGAAGAGGGCCTCATCTCGAGTTGAGGCAGGAACCTCAGGGTTCTGCTCCTGACTTCCTGGAGCCGGATCTGACTCAGATCGCAGGGTCCCTGCTGAGTTTGCTCAGGAGTGTCAGGTCTCGTGTTCTGCGGAGGAATGGAACTCCGCTTACATCTCAAGTTTTTCAAGGATGACACCACTTTTCTTGATGTGTGTGGAACCTGCAGGTATTTCGGAGATGCACGGGGGTGTCAGTGCTCCTTCCTGTTGTGCCTTCATCCACAGGGTTGCCTTCGAAGAGTTGTCCGGGCATCGGGATCTCCTCAAGTGCGGACCGGGAAATCGGGGTCTTTCAGCATGTTGCACCACCCACGAGGCTACGTCTCGAATTTCCTCGTGAGACCGGCCTCATCCTGAGGCGCGCAGGAAAGTCCGGGAACCCTTTCCAGACAAAGCAGGGGAATCGACCCTCCTTTCGGGATCAGGAGGAGAGAAAGGGCTCAGATGAAGTAGTGCCAGGAACCTCGGTGCTCCCCTTGAGTGAAACTGGTAAGTCGGGTAACTTTTCGGGTTGCATCAAGGGTGCCAAGTACCGTTTCGCACTTCAAGACGGAACCTGGGACTTCTCTTGAGACGCTGTAGTGGGCAAGGGCCTCATCTAGCGCTGACGAGGGACCCACGTGTTTTTTCTCGAGTTGCGGCAGGATTCTTGAGTTACGACGGGGAATACAGGTTTCCTCTTGTGTTGGCCCAGGGAAGTCCAATCTTCCATTCGAGTTGCAAGTGAGAGCTGGAGATTGCTCTCGAGTCACTGCAGGGCAAAATAGAGCTCATCTAGGTTTGTGTCCAGGACCGAGTTTTTCTCTCCAGGGGCGACAGGGATCTCGGGGTTGCATTCCAGACTCACCCGGGGAGTCAGGCCTCGTCTCGAAGGGAATGAATGGACTCCGCTCTCCTCTCGAGTCGCGACGGGTATCCTTTGGAGCCCAAGAGTGGCCTAAATGGAGTTAAGCCTCCTGTGGAGTTTGGAGAGAGGACTCGGGATTGCTCTCTAGGCCATACAGGAAAAGAAGGCCCTCATCTCGCGATGACGGGGCGTCTCGTGGGTTTTCTCAAGGTGCAGTGCCTGGTTGGGGTTTCTCACGACATAGGACGGGGAGCTCAGGGAGACTCCTGTGGTGCCACGGAAGTCAGGTCTCCATGGACATGGCGAGGGGGAGCGCCTCATTTCTCTCGAGTCATGGTAGGGGAATCGAGCCTCAAGACGCTTCGAAGAAGAACTCTCGAGGTCTTTCTCGGGGTGTGGCAGGAAACCCTGGGTTCCCTCGACTTGTGCCCATGACCTCAGGGAGCTTAGCGGGGTGCCTCTGAGAAGTCAGGGATACTGTGGAGTAGAGAGGGGCTTCTCGGGACATCACAGGGACTGGTGCAATTGAAGAGGACCTAATCTCGGATTGAGGCAGTAACGTCAGGGTTCCTCTCCATTTCTGACTCGGATAGCAGGGTCCCTGCAGAGTTGGGACAGGAGAGTCAGACTTCGTCTTGTGTGGAGTAGTGGAACTCTGCTTGCCTCTCGAGTTGTTCACGGGATGACAGGCCACCTATCGAGTTGTATGTGGAACCTGCGGTTTTGGGGGACGATGCACAGGGGTGTCAGTGCCCCTTCGTTTTGTGCCTTCATCCACAGGGTTACCTTCAAAGAGGTGACCGGGCATCGGGATCTTATCAATAGCGGACCAGGAAATCGGGGCCTTTCGGCATGTGGCACAACCCACGAGGCTACGTCTCGAATTCCCTCGTGAGACTGGCCTCATCCTGAGGTTCGCCGGGAAGTCTGGGAACCCCTTCCAGACAAAGCAGGGGAATTGACCCTCCTGTCGCCATCAGGAGGGGAGAAGAGGCTCAGCTGAAGCTGTGCTGGGAACCTCCATGTTCTCCTCGAGTGAGACCGGGGTGTCAGGGAAATTTGGGGGTCGCATCAAGGGTGCCAAGTACCGTTTCACACTTCAAGACGGAACATGGGACTTCCCTGGAGACGCTATAGCTGACAGGGGCCTCATATTTCGATGACAGAGGAACCACGTTGTTTTTCTCCAGTTGCCACGGGATTCTCGAATTACAACGGGGAATACAGGCTTCCTCTTGTGTTGGCCCAGCGAAGTCCAATCATCCATTCGAGTTGCGAGGGAGAGCTGGGGATTGCACTTGAGTCAATGCAGGACAAAAAAGACCTCATTTAGGCTTGTTTCCAGGACCGAGTTTTCCTCTACAGGGGCGACACGGATCTCGGGATCCCATTCCAGACTCACCCAAGTAGTCAGGCCTCGGCTCGAGGGGAAGCAACAGACTCCGCTCTCCTCTAGAGTAGCGACGTGTATCTCTTGGAGGCTACTGAGTGGCCTAAAGGGAGTCAGGCCTCCAGTGGAGTTTGGAGAGTGGACTCGGGATTGCTCTCTAGGTCATGTAGGAAAAGAAGGCCCTCATCTTACGATGACGGGGGCGTCTCGTGAGTTTTCTCGAGCGGCGGTGCCAGTGTGAGGTTTTCATGAGGTAGGACGGGGAGCGCAGGGAGCCTCTCGTGTGGCACCAGGGAAGTTGGGTTTCCATGGGCGTGGCGAGGGGAATGCGTCATTGCTCTCCAGTCATGGTAGGGTATCGGGCCTCAAGACGCGGTAAAGAGGGACTCTCGAGGTCTTTCTCAGAATGCAGCAGGAAACCCTGGGTTCACTCGACTTGTGCCAGTGACCGCAGAGAGCTTCTGAGGGTGCCTCTGAGAATCAGGGATACTGTGGAGTTGGGAGGGGCCTCTCGGCACTCCACTGGGTATGGCGCAATGGAAGAGGGCCTCATTTCGAGTTGATGCAGGAACGTCAGGTTTCATCTACATTTCTGACTCCGATCACACGGTCCCTGCAGAGTTGGGAAATGAGAGTCAGGCCTTCTCTTGTGCGGAGGAACGGAACTCCGCATGCCTCTCTAGTGCTTCAAGGGATGACAGGACACTTGTCGATCTGTGTTTGGAATCTGCGTGTTTTTCCGTATTATGCATGGGGATGTCAGTACCCCTTCGTGTTGTGCATTCCTCCACAGGTTTGATTTCGAAGAGGTGTCCGGGCATTGGGTTAAGAGCGGACCGGGAAATCGGGGTCTTTCTGCATGTGGCACCACCCACCAGGCTACGTCTCGAATTTCCTAGTGAGAACGGCCTCAACCTGAGGTGCGCCGCGAAGGTCGGAACCCCTTGCAGACAAAGCAGGGGAATCGACCCTCCTGTCTCGATCAGGAGGGGAGAAGGGGCACAGATGAGGTGATGCCGGGAACCTCGGTGTTCCCCTCCAGTGAGACCAGTGTGTTGGGGAACTTTTGGTGTCGCATCAAAGGTGCCAAGTACCGTATCGCACTTCAAAATGGAACGTAAGACTTCTTTTGAGACGCTGTAGCGGCAATGGCCGCATCTTGCGATGAAGAGGGAATGACGTGGTTTTTCTCGAGTTGTGGCGGGATTCTTGAGTTACAATGGGAAATTCAGGCTTCCTCTTCTGTTGGCCCAGGGAACTCCAGTCTTCCATTCGAGTTTCGAGAGAGAGTTGGGGATTGCTCTCGAGTCACTGCAGGAAAAAAGAGACCTCATCTAGGCTTGTGTCCAGGATCTAATGTTTCTCTCCAGGGGCGACAGGGATCTCCGGTTCCCATATCAGACTCAGCCGAGGAGTCAGGCCTCGCCTCGAGGGGAAGGAAAAGACTCCGCTCTCCTCTCGAGTCGCGACGGGTATGTCTTGGAGTCCACTGAGTGACCAAAAGGGAGTCAAGCCTACTGTGGAGTTTGGAGAGAGGACTCAGGATTGCTCTCCAGGCCATGCTAGAAAAGAAGGCCGTCATGTCGCGAAAACGGGGGCGTCACTTGGGTTTTCTCTATCTGCGGCGCCAGTGTGGGGTTTCTCACGAGGTATGACGGGGAGCTCAGGGAGCCTCTCGTGTGGCGCCAGGGAAGTCAGGGCTTCATGAGTGTAGCAGAGGGAGCGTGTCATTGCCCTCGAGTCATGGTAGGGGAATCAGGCCTCAAAACGCGTTGAAGAAGGACTCTTGAGTTCTTTCTATGGTAGCGGCAGTAAACCCTGGGTTCACTCGAATTGTGCTGGTGGCCTCAGGGAGCTTCTCAGGGTGCCTCTGAGAAGTCAGGGATACTGTGGAGCTGGGACGCGTCTCTCGGGACTCCACTGGGTTTCGTGCAATGGAAGAGGTCCTAAACTCGAGTGGAGGCAGGAAGCTCAGCGATCCTCTCGTGACTTCACTGGCGCTGGTCTGAATCAGATTGCAAAGTCCCTGCAGAGTTGGGACAGGAGGGTCAGGCCTCGTCTTGTGTAGAGGAATGAAACCCCACTTGCCTCTCGAGTTCTTCAGGGGTGACAAGCCACTTGTTGAGCTGTATGTGGAACCTGCGGGTTTTTCCGGACGATGCACGAGGGTCTCAGTGCCCCTTTGTGTTGTGCCTTCATCCACAGGGTTGCCTTCGAAGAGGTGTCCAGGCATGAGGTTCTTATGAAGAGCGTACCGGGAAATCATAGTCTTTTGGCATGTGGCACCACCCGCGAGCTACGTCTCGAATTTCCTCGTGAGACCGGCCTCATCCTGAAGTGCCCCGTGAAGGTCGGGAACCCCTTACAAACAAAGCAGGGGAAGTGACCCTCCTATCACGAACAGGAGGGGGAAGGGGCTCAGATAAACTGGTGCCGGGAAACTCGGTGTTCACCTCGAGTGAGACCGATATTTTGAGGAACTTTTGGGGTCACATCAAGGGTGTCAAGTATCGTTTCGCACTTCAGGACGGAACGTGGGACTTTTCTTGAGAAGCTGTAGCGGGCAAGGGCCTCATCTTGCCAAGAGGTGGGAACCACGTGGTTTTTCTCGAGTTGCGGCGGGATTCTCGAGTTACAACGGGGATCTCAGGCTTCCTCTTGGGTTGGCACTGGGAAGCCCAATCTTCCCCTCGAGTTGCGAGGGAAAGCTGGGGGCTGCGCTCGGGTCACTGCAGGGCCGAAGAGACCTCACCTAGGCGTGTGTCCGGGACCTAAGATTCCTCTCCAGGGAAGGCAGGGATCTCGGGGTTGCATTCCAGGCTCCCCCGGGGAGTCAGGCCTCGTCTCGAGGGGAAGCCAAGGACTCCGCTCTCCTCTCGAGTCGCGACTCGGGTCTCTTGGAGCCCCCTGAGCGGCCTCAAGGGAGTCCAGCCTCCTCTTCCGTTTGGAGAGAGTACCCGGGATTGCTCTCCAGGCCATGCAGAAAAAGAAGGCCCTCAGCTGGCGAGGACGGGGGCGTCTCAGGGGTTTCCTCGAGCTGCGGCGCCCGTGGGGGTTTTCTCCCGAGGCACGACGAGGATCTCAGGGAGCCTCTCGTGCAGCGCCAGGGAAGTCAGGTCTCCTTGCGCGTGGCGAGGGGGAGCGCGTCATGGCTCTCGAGTCACGGGAGGGCACTAGGGCCTCGAGACGCATTGAAGAAGGACTCTCGAGGTCTTTGTCGGCGGGCGGCGGGAAACCCTCGTTTCCCTCTCCTTCTGCCGGGGACTTTAGGGAACATCCCAGGGTGCCTCTGAGAGGCGAGGGATCCTGTGGAGATGGCGGGGCCCCTCGGGACTCCGCTGGGTCTGGCGCAACGGAAAAGGGCCTCACCTCGAGGGGAGGCAAGAACCTCAGGCTTCCTCTCCGTTTTGGATTCCGACCGCAGGGTCCCTGCAGAGTTGGGACAGGAGAGTCAGGCCTCGTCTTGTCTGAGGAAGGGAACCCCGCTTCCCTCTCGAGTTGCTCAGGGGGTCTCAGGCCCCTCCTTGAGATGTGTGTGGAACCCACGGGTCTTTGCGGACGATGCACGGGGGTGGCAGTGCCCCTTCGTGTTGTGCCTTCACCCACAGGGTTGCCTTCGAAGAGGGGTCCGGGCCTCGGGTCCTTCTCAAGTGCGGGCCAGGGAATCGGGGGCATTCGGCATGTGGCACCACCCACGTGGCTCGTCTCGAATTTCCTCGTGAGAACGGCCTCATCCTGAGGTGCGCCGGGAAGGCCGGGAACCCCTTCCAGACCACGCAGGGGAATCGACTCTCCTGTCGCGATCAGGAGGAGAGAAGGGGCTCCGATGAAGCGGTGCCGGGATACTCGGTGTTCCCCTCGAGGGAACCCGGCGTGTCGGGGAACTTTTGGGGGTCGCAGGAAGGCTGTCAGGGACCGTTTCGCCCTTCAGGGCGGAACAGGGGACTTCCCTTGAGACGCCGTGGCGGGCAAGGGCCTCATCTTGCCAAGAGGTGGGAACCACGTGGTGTTTCTCGAGTTGCGGCGGGATTCTCGAGCTACGACTGGGATCTCAGGCTTCCTCTTGGGTTGGGCCTGGGAAGCCCAATCTTCCCCTCGAGTTGTGAGGGAAAGCTGGGGTTTGCGCTCGAGTCACTGCAGGGCCGAAGAGACCTCACCTAGGCGTGTGTCCGGGACCTAATATTCCTCTCCAGGGAAGGCAGGGATCTCGGGGTTGCATTCCAGGCTTCCCCGGGGAGTCAGGCCTCGTCTCGAGGGGAAGCCAAGGACTCCGCTCTCCTCTCGAGTCGCGACGCGGATCTCTTGGAGCCCCCTGAGCGGCCTCAAGGGAGTCCAGCCTCCTCTTCCGTTTGGAGAGAGGACCCGGGATTGCTCTCCAGGCCATGCAGGAAAAGAAGGCCCTCAGCTCGCGATGACCAGGGTGTCTCATGTGTTTCCTTGAGCTGCCGCGCCAGTGTGGGTTTCCTCACGAGGTACGATGAGGATCTCAGGGAGCCTCCAGTGCAGTGCCAGGTTAGTCAGGTCTCCATGCGCGTGGCGAGGGGGAGCGTGTCATGGCTCTTGAGTCATGGTAGGGGAATCGCGACTCAAGACATTTTGAAGCACTCTCGAGGTCTTTCTCGAGTTGCGGCAGAAAACCCAGGGTTCCCTCAACTTGTTCCTGTGTCCTCAGGGAGCTTCTCATTGTGCCTCTGAGAACTCAGGGATGCTGTGGAGTTGGTAGGGGCCTCTCGGGACTCCACTGGGTGTGGTGCAATGGAAGAGGGCCTCATCTCGAGTGGACGCAGGAACCTCAGGCTTCCTCTTCGTTTCTGACTCGGATCCCATGGTCCCTGCAGAGTAGGTACAAGAGAGTCACACCTAGTCTTCTGTTGAGGAATGGACCTTCGTTTGCCTTTCGAGTTGTTTACAGGGTGACAGGCCACTTGTCGAAATGTCTGTGGGACCTGCGGGTTTTTCTGGATGATGCACGCGGGTGTCAGTGCCCCTTCGTCTTGTGCCTTCATCCACAGGTTTTCCTTCAGAGAGGTGTGCTGGCATCGGGTTCTTTTCAAGAGTGGACCGTGAAATTGGGGTCTTTCGGCATGTGGCACCACCCACGAGGCTACGTCTCGAACTTCCTCATGAGACCGGCCTCATCCTGAGGTGCGCCCGGAAGGTCGGGAACCCCTTGCAGACAGAGAAGGGGAGTCGACCCTCCTGTCGCAATCAGGAGAGGAGAAGGGGCTCAGATGAAGTGGTGCCGGGAACCTCGGTGTTCCCTTTGAGTGAGTCTGGTATGTCGCGGAACTTTTGGGGTCGCATCAAGGGTGCCAAGTACCGTTTCGCACTTCAGGATGGAACGTGGGACTTCTCTTGAGATGCTGTAGCGGACAAAGGGCCTCATCTTGCGATGACGAGGGAAGCACGTGGTTTTTCTCGAGTTGCGGTGGGATTCTCGAGTTACGACGGGGAATTCAGGCTTCCTCTTGTGTTGGCCCAGGAAGTCTAATCTTCCATTTGAGTTGCCAGGGAGAGCTGGGGATTGGGCTCCATTCACTGAAGTGCAAACTAGACCTCATCTAGGCTTGTATCCAGGATTTAATGTTCCTCTCCATAGGCGACAGGGATTTGGGGTTGCATTCCATACTCACCCAGGGAGTCAGGCCTCATCTCGAGGGGAATCAAAGGACTCCACTCTTCTCGAGTCGCGACAGGTATCTCTTGGAGCCCACTGAGTGGTCTTTGCTCTGTAGGAGAGCTCTAGTGTACATAAGCCTGTACATAAGTGAACACAGACACTCTGAGTGCATGTTGCTGCATACCCAAAATAGGGCCACAAGGAGCCTCATGCTCTCCATGCGGCGCGGAAGCTGTGCAGCCACGCAGCAGCTGAAGAATCCAACCAATTGCTCTTTTCTTACCTCTGACAGAGCTCGCATTGCTGTAGCCCTTGGCAGTTTGGAAACACTGGACCCTAACCCCTCTCAAAGTAGGCCTGGGTTCTAGTTCGAATAGAAAGTCAATAGCGGAGCTGAGGACAGGAACGCGGCAGTCATTTATCACACGCTCCTGCAGCCTGCTACTACAGGGACACTAACGCTAGAAGCTAGGAATGTCTTTGCAAGGTGCGCAAAGGACAAGGGAGAACCTCGACCCTGACTCTAGTATTTCAGTCCCCTGAGCAGATCTGAGGTTCTCCCGCTGTAGAAGCTAACCCATTCCTTTCAAATACAGGCTTCCTAACACAGGGCCAGTTGGCTGCTTGCTCTTCCACGAAGCAGGCTTCCTTAACTTGCAAACTGCGAATTACGCTTAACAGCCTGGAGGAAAATCGCTTCTTGGAAGATTTTTTTCAGAGGCTGTATCCCCGGAGCTGGGGCCAAGCTAGGGGACCCATACTGAAAATGGAAGGCAAAACCACATCCAATGTCTTTGCTCTGGAGGACAGCTTTGGTGAGCCTAAGTCTTTCAGGAATATTTCTGGCTCCAACAGAGTCAAATTCTGTGTGTGAAGCTGCACAGCCAAAATAGGGGAACAGAGAGCCTGATTCTCTCTGTGTAGCTTTGAAGCTGTCATTCAAACAACAGCTTGAGAATCCATACAATGCTCTCCCTTACTGCTAAGAGAATTCTCATTGCTGTCGTCCTTGACAGTTTGTAGAAATCTGCACCCTAACCCTTCTCCAAGTAGGCCTGGGTCCTAGCTCGGAACAACAGGCAACGGCGGAGCTGAGGCCAGTAAGGCACAAGTGAGGTCTCACACACTCTTGCAGCCTGATCGTCCAGGAGCAGTAAGGCCTCTTTTTCCCTGCAGGAGGCTCGCTTGCCTTGCCTCCTGTGAACTGCATTTCCCAGCCTGGGCGCAAAGCTGTTCCTGGAGATTTTTTCTCAGGGGCTGTTTCCCTGGAGCTGGGTCGGACCTCGGGGGCCCAACTCACAGGGGAAGACAAAACCACATGGACAGGTCTATGCTCTGTAGGAGAGCTCTAGTGAACCTCATCTCTCAGGAACATTCTTGGCTTCTACAGAGACACCTCTGTGCATGAAGCTACACATCCAACATAGTGGCAAAGGGAGTCTGATTCTCTCCGTGGGTGCTGATGCTTTGTGGCAAAGCACCTGCTAAGAATCCATCCACATAGGCTTCCCTCACCTTGACAGAGGTCTCATTGCTGTAGTCCTTGGCAGTTTGGAAAGAAGCTGACCCTTACCCTTCACCAAGTAGGCCCTTGTCCTTGTTTGAATGGAAAGGCAGTAGCTGAGCTGAGGTCAGTAAGGCGCCAGTCAAGTCTGACATATTCCCGATGCCTGGTCCTTCATGGAAAATAACGTTAGAATCTGGGAATGTCTTTGCAAGGCTGGCAAAGGGCAGTCAGGAACCTCGACCCTGCCTCTGGAATTTCTATCTTCTCAGCACATCTGGCGGTCTCGGTCAGGAGAAACTAACCCATTCCTTGCAAATATAGGCTTCCAAACACAGGCCGGTTGGCTGTCTCTTCTTGCCGAAGGAAGCTTGCTTATCCCACCTCCTGCGAACTCCGCTTCCCAGCCTGGGGGATAAGAGGTTCTTGGAGATCTTTTCTCAGAGGCTGTTTCCACGGAGCAGGGGCTGATCCCAGAGACCCACACGCACAGGGGAAGGGAAAACCGCATGGATAAGTCTTTGCTCTCTAGGAGTGCTCTAGTGAACCTCACTCTATGGGGAATGTTCTTGGCTCCAACGGGGACATCTCTGTGTGGGAAGCTGCATAGCCAACATAGAGACACAGAGACCTGATTCTCTCTGTGCAGCTTTGACGCTGTCGTTCAAACAACAAATTGAGAATCCACACAATGCTCTCCCTTACCACTGAGAGAGTTATCATTGCTGTAGCCCTTCGCAGTTTCTGGAAATCGGCACACAAACACTTCTCCAAGTAGGCCTGGGTTCAAGTTCAGATGAACATGCAATAGCGGAGCTGAGGCCAGTAAGGCACCAGTCAGGTGTCACACACTCTGGCAGCCTGCTCCTCCAGGGACAGTAAGGCCTCTATTTCCCTTCAGGAGGCTCGCTTGCCTTACTTCCTGTGAACAGCGTTTCCCAGCCTGGGCGGAAAGCAGTTCCTGGAGATCTTTTCTCAGGGGCTGTTTCCCCGGAGTTGGGGCGGACCTCGGGGACCCAACTCACAGGGGAAGGCAAAACCAAATGGACAGGTCTATGCTCTGTAGGAGATCTCTAGTGAACTGCCGGGGTCCAGCCCCAGCTGATCCAGGGTATTCGAAGCAGAGACGGCGTAGGCGAGGGTCAGGGAACAACTGCTTAATTAAACGTTAATTAAGGATATAAAGAGTAATAAAATGAGGATAGCTCAGTAGGAAAATTCAGTGGAGAAAAGAGGCTGAGTAGCTTGGTTTACGCGGGGGACCAATAAAACTTCAAGACAAGAAGCTTGCACCACTTACGTAGGCCGCAGGCGTCCTTCCGTTCTCCCGAAGGAGAGGAGACACTGAGGCCTCCCCGGTCGGATCTTAGAAGCCCAGGCAAAATTAGTAAGCTTGGTGGGTTCCGCGCTCCAGATGGAGACTCAACCAGAGTGAGAGAGAGAGAGAGAGACATGGGGAGACCAGTATTTCGAGAAACTGATCCCAATTCTTTATTTTCCATGGTCTACTTTTATACACTGAGATGTTATGCAAAAGTCACGTGGGGTCAGCAGTCCTGACTTTTATCAAAGTCAGGTGCTTCATACAAAAGTATACAGAGGTCTTACGGGTGTTACATCATCTTCTGGCCGGGGGGCCTGCTGACAATTTACGACCCTCTCCTTGTGACAGCGGTCAGTCAACCAGGACACTTATTTCTCCAGGGGTGATTATTCTTAAAACAGACGCCACCCAAATAAAGTTACATTCCTATAGGGTGAGGGTGTAGTGGGTTTTAGTTAAGGAAAGAATTTACTTAGCCTAAGGTCTAACGTGATTTATATCAAAGGTTAATACTTATTTCTTCTATATATTCATTAATGTGTATAAGGGCAGGGGATGTGGAGACTTAGCAGTAAACATCAGCTCAACAAATGAAAAACCCTTCACCAATATGATTTCTAATCAGCCCATTATACTTATACTAATAATTTTCTAACTTTTCTAAGGAACCTGTTTTTAGAAGGTTTAAAGCATCTCGTGCCTCTCATGGTTGGGAGGCTGTGAGCAATCACATGTGGCCGGACAAGCCTGTCAGGCAGGCTAGAGAACCTTCAGAGGAGTTTGTAGGTTAAAACACTCTTGTCACACCCAGGGGTTTTTATCAACTGGAGCTCTAGGTTAACTCCTTCTCCGAAAGAGGTGGTGGGGGACAGCCCCCCGTAAAGTCAGAGGTGTAGGTGAGAGCACAAAATAGTAAGGTAGGCAGGCTCTGGTGATGGGGGTAGATGCTCGAGGATTTCCAGGGGGACTCCTGAGGCTCGATCCCGCCTTTGCGTATGTCGAGCCTCCTTCTTCATGACCTTTGCCATGGGCGGAGTGCCTCACTCTGGCCCCCAACAGTGAACCTCCTCTCTCAGGAACATTCTTGGCTCCTATCGAGACACCTCTGGTGTGTAGCTACACACGCAACGTAGGGGCAAAGGGAGCCAGATTCTTTCCGTGGGGTGCTGATGCTTTGTGGCAAAGCACCTGCTTGAGAATCCATCAGCTTACGCTTCCCTCGCCTTGACAGGGGTCTCATTGCTGTAGCCCTTGGCAGTTTGGAAAGAAGAGGACCCTTACCTTTCATAAAGTGGGCCCTTGTCCTAGTTTGAAAGGAAAGGCAAGAGCTGAGCTGAGGCCAATAAGGCGCCAGTCAAGTCTGACATATTCCCGAAGCCTGCTCCTTTATGGAAAATAACGCTGGAATCTAGGAATGTCTCTGCAAGCCTGGCAAAGGGCAGTCAGGAGCCTGCACCCTGCCCCTGGAATTACCGATTTCTGAGCAGATCTGGAGGTCTACTTTAGGAGAATCTAACTCATTCCTTCCATATTGAGACTTCCAAAAACAGGCCGGTCGGCTGCCTCTTCGTGCCCGAAGGAGGCTTTCTTTTCCTGCCTCCTATGAACCCAGCTTCCCAGGCTCTGGGAAAAGTGGATCTTGAAGATCTTTTCTCAGGGGTTGTTTCCATGGAGCTGGGGCTAAGCCTGGAGACCCAAACTCACAGGGGAAGAAAAACCACATGGACAAGTCTTTGCTCTCTAGGAGAGCTCTAGTGAACTTCACTCTGTCACGAACATTCTTGATTCATATGGAGACACCCCTATGTGCGAAGCTGCGTACCCAACATGGGGGCACAGAGAGCCTGATTCTCTCTGTGTAGCTTTAAAGATGTCGTTCAAAAAACACCTTGAAAATCCATACAATGCTCTTCCTTACCCGTGACAGAGTTCTCATTGCTGTAGCCCTTGGCAGTTTTTAGAAATCCGCACCCAAACCCTTCTCCAAGTAGTCCTGGGTCCTAGTTCGGAGGAACATGCAATGGCGGAGCTGAGGCCAGTAAGGCACCAGTCAGGTTTCACACACTCTGGCAGCCTGATCGTCCAGGGACAGTAAGCCCTCTTTTTCCCTGCAGGAGGCTCACTTGACTTCCCTCCTGTGAGCTGCATTTCCCAGCCTGGGGGAAAAGGGGTCCCTGGAGATCTTTTCTCAGGGGCTCCTTCCCCAGAGCTGGGGAGGACCTCGAGGACCCAACTCACAGGGGAAGGCAAAACCATATGGACAGGTCTATGCTCTGTAGCAGACTTCTAGTGAACCTCATCTCTCAGGAACATTCTTGGCTCCTATAGAGACACTTCTGTGTGTGAAGCTGCGTACCTAACATAGGGGCACAGAGAGCCTGATTCTCTCAATTCATTTTGACGCTGTCGTTCAGAAAACAGCTTGAGAATCCATAAAATGCTCTCCCTTACCGCTGAGAGAATTCTCACTGCTGTAGCCCTTGGCACTTTGTAGAAATCCGCACCCAAACGCTTCTCCAAATAGGCCTGGGTCCTAGTTCGGAGGAACAGGCAATGGTGGAACTGAGGCCAGCAAGGCAACAGTCAGGTTTCACACACTCTGGCAGCCTGCTCCTCCAGGGACAGTAAGGCCTCTTTTTCTCTGCAGGAGATTCGCTTGCCTTACTTCCTGTGAACAGTGTTTCCCAGCCTCAGCGAAGCGGTTCCTGGAGATCTTTTCTCAGGGACAGTTTCCCCGGAGGTGTGGCGGACTTCGGGGACCCAACTCACAGGGGAAGGAAAAACCACATGGACAGGTCTATGCTCTGTAGGAGAGGTTTAGTGAACCTAATCTCTCAGGAACATTCTTGGCTCCTATAGAGACAACTCTGTGTGTGAAGCTACACTCCCAACATTGGGGAACAGGGATCTTGGTTCTCTCCGTGGGGTGCTGATGCTTTGTAGTAAAGCACCTGCTTGAGAATCCGTCCTCTTAGGCTTCCCTCGCCTTGACAGAGGTCTCATTGCTGTAGCCCTTGGCAGTTTCAAAGAAGAAGACCCTTACCCTTCATAAAGTAGGCCCTTGTCCTAGTTTGGATGGAAAGGCAATAGCTGAGCTGAGGCCAATAAGGAGCCAGTCCCCTCTGACACATTCCCGAAGCCTGCTCCTTCATGGAATATAACTCTAGAATCTTGGAATGTCTTTGCAAGGCTGGCAAAGGGCAGTCAGGAACCAGCACCCTGCCTCTGGAATTACCGACTTCTGAGCAGATCTGGAGGTCTCCTTTAGGAGAAGCTAACCCATTCCTTCCAAATAGAGGCTTCAAAACACAGGCAGGTTGGCTGCCTTTCGTGCCCGAAGGAGGCTTGCTTTTCTCTCCTCCTATGAACCCCAGTTCCCAGCCTCTGGGAAAAGCGTATCTTGAAGATATTTTCTCAGGGGTTCTTTCCACGGAGCTGGGGCCGAGCCCAGGGCCCAAAGGCACAGGGGAAGGCAAGACCACATGGACAGGTCTATGCTCTGTAGCAGACCTCTAGTGAACCTCATCTCTCAGGAGCATTCTTGGCTCCTATAGAGACACCTCTGTGTATGAAGCTGCGTACCTAACATAGGGGCACAGAGAGCCTGATTCTCTCTGTTCATTTTGACGCTGTCGTTCAGAAAACAGCTTGAGAATCCATAAAATGCTCTCCCTTACCGCTGAGAGAATTATCACTGCTGTAGCCCTTGGCACTTTGTAGAAATCTGCACCCAAACGCTTTTCCAAGTAGGCCTGGGTGCTAGCTCGGATGAACAGGCAATGGCGGAGCTGAGGCCAGTAAGGCAACAGTCAGGTTTCACACACTCTGGCAGCCTGCTCCTCCAGGGACTGTAAGGCCTCTTTTACTCTGCAGGAGATTCGCTTGCCTTACTTCCTGTGAACAGCATTTCCCAGCCTCGGCGAAGCGGTTCCTGGAGATCTTTTCTCAGGGACAGTTTCCCCGGAGGTGTGGCGGACCTCGAGGACCCAACTCACAGGGGAAGGCAAAACCACATGGACAGGTCTATGCTCTGTAGGAGAGGTTTAGTGAACCTAATCTCTCAGGAACATTCTTGGCTCCTATAGAGACAACTCTGTGTGTGAAGCTACACTCCCAACATTGGTGCTCAGGGAGCTTGATTCTCTCCGTGGGGTGCTGATGGTTTGTGGCAAAGCACCTGCTTGAGAATCCATCCTCTTAGGCTTCCCTCACCTTGACAGAGGTCTCATTGCTGTAGCCCTTGGCAGTTTGCAAAGAAGAAGACCCTTACCCTTCATATAGTAGGGACTTGCCCTAGTTTGAATGGAAAGGCAATAGCTGAACTGAGGTCAATAAGGAGCCAGTCCCGTCTGACACATTCCCGAAGCCTGCTCCTTCATGGAAAATAACTCTAGAATCTAGGAATATCTTTGCAAGGCTAGCAAAGGACAGTCAGGAACCAGTACCCTGCCTCTGGAATTACCGACTTCTGAGCAGATCTGGAGGCCTCCTTTAGGAGAAGCTAACCCATTCCTTCCAAATAGAGGCTTCAAAACACAGGCAGGTTGGCTGCCTTTTCGTTCCTGATGGAGGCATGCTTTTCTCTCCTCCTACGAACCCCGGTTCCCAGACACTGGGAAAAGAGTATCTTGAAGATATTTTCTCAGGGGTTGTTCCCACGGAGCTGGGGCCGAGCCTGGAGACCCAAAGGCACAGGGGAAGGCAAGACCACATGGACAAGCCTTTGCTCTTTAGTATAGCTCTAATGAACCTCACTCTGTCAGGATCTTTCTTGATTCCTACGGAGACACACCTGTGTGTGAAGCTGCGGCCACAGAGAGCCTGATTACCCCTGTGCAGCGCTGAGTCTGGGCGGCTAAACAACAGCTTGGGAATGCAGCCTGGGGCGCTTCCCTTCTCTCTGACAGAGCTCTCCTTTGGGCCCTAAGCCCTCTGCAAGGAGGCATGGATCATAGGTGCAAAGGGAAGGGAAGAGCGGAGCTGAGGCCAGTAAGGCGCCCGCCAGTCACGTCTCCCCCACCTCCGCAGTCTGTTCCTTCCCCTGCGCGAAAGCTAGAAGCTGGGAAGGGCTTGGCGAGGCTCGCCCAGGCAGAGCAGCCTCTAGGCCGGGGCTCTGCGATATCGCGCCTGGGTGCAGATCTGGAGCTCCGCCGGAGTGGAAGCTCATTCGGTCCTTCCCAATACAGGCTTTCAAGCACCCGACGGCGGCCTGACTCTATTCTCCCGCGTGCTGGGAGTGGGCTTCCAATCCAGGGCACAGAGCACTGCCTGGAGCTCTCTGCTCAGGGGCTGGTTCCCCTGCGCTAGGACTGTGCTAGGGAGCCCAAAGGCACAGGGGAAGGCCCCAAACCACATGCACACGACTCTGCTCTGGAGCTGAGCTCTGGGGAAGCCCAGTCTGTAAGGCGGTTTCTGAACACAAACGGAGGAACACTCTGGCTGTGGAGCTCCCTCCCCATGACAGGGGCACTGGGACCCTGATTCCCTCCGTTCAGCGCTGAGTCTGGGCTACCAAGCAACAGCTTGGGAATGCAACCTGGGGCATTTCCCTTCCCTCAGACAGAGGTCTCCCTGCGGGAGGCTTTCGCAGTTTGCACACCCCCGTGCCCTAAGCCGTCTGCAAGGAGGCCTGGCTCCTAGGTCCAAAGGGAAGGCAAGAGCGGAGCTGAGGCCAGTCAGGAGCCAGTCATGTCGCCCACACTCCCGCAGCCTGCTCCTTTGCAGGCGCAAACGCTAGAAGCTGGGAAGGGCTTGGCGAGGCTCGCCCAGGCAGAGCAGCCTCTCGACAGGGGCTCTGTCCTATCGCACCTGGGCGCAGGTCTGCAGCTCCGCCGGTGTGGAAGCTCACTCGGTCCTTTCCAATACAGGCTTGCAAGGACCCGCCGGCAGCCTAACTCATCTCTCCCGCGTGCTGGGACTGGGCATCCAGGCCTGGGCACAAAGCACTGCCTGGAGCTCTTTGCTCAGGGGCTGGTTCCCCTACGCTGGGGCTGTGCTAGGGAGCCCAAACGCACATGTCAAGGCCCCAAAACACATCCACACGTCTCTGCTCTGCAACAGAGCTCCGGGGAAGCCCAGTCTGGCAGGCGCTTTCTGGGCACAAAGGGAGGAACACTCTGGTTGTGGAGCTTCCTCCCCAAGACAGGGGCACTAGGACCCTGATTCCCTCCATTTACTGCTGAGTCTGCATTGCCAAGCAACAGCTTGGGAACGCAGCCTGGGGCGCTTCCCTTCCCTCGGACAGAGCTCTCCTTGCGGTAGGCCTTGGTAGTTTGCATACAATGGGGCCCTAAGCCCTCTGCAAGTTGGCCTGGCTCCTAGGTCCAAAGGGCAGGCCAGAGCGGAGCTGAGGCTGTCAGGCTCCAGACACATCTCCCATACTCCTGCATCCTGATCCTACCCGGGCGTGAACGCTAGAAGCTGGGAAGGTACCTGGACCGTGCAGGGGCGGTGCGAACGCGGGCGGCGTGGGGCGGGGTTCGGCTTCTGGCGGGGGTGGGGGCGGGCTTCCCAGTTGTGCTCTCGGAGGTGGACACTGAGGCTGAAAACGCGCCGGGAGCGCACCCGGGACTGGGTAAACCCGGGCTGCGCGGGTCGAGATTCCAATGGCTTTAGGTGGGGGTCGGTCCCAATTGCGCTCTCGGGGGTTGCAACTGCGGCTGGGAACGCCCATTTCGTCCGCTCCTGGGTCCCCAAGGATCGCCATCCCGTGGGTGCAGCGGAGGGCTGCGGACCACAGGTAAGGGAACTGGGACTGCGTGGAGCAGGGAACCACGTATTCCGCCCTCTGTTGGCACATTCTCGGAGCTCCCCAACCTGGAGGTTGCAGAAAGGCCTCGCCCTTGGTGGCAAGGCCTTTACCGCTCCACCCCTTTGCTGAAGAATCTCAGTCTGCACGGTTTTCCCAAGCAGCCTAGTGTCCCCTGGAAGTCCAAGGGACAGAACCCTGAACTCTGGCCGGCTGGCCCAGCCCTGCTTCTGGCACTTTGTAGGCCAGCGGGCCCTGGAGCACCTGCTAGGATGAGAAAGGGAAGGGTCCGCGAATTGCACCCTAGAAAGTTAGTAGGGTGCATGGATTTCAAACCCTGGTGGCCGCCCAGGCAGCAAAGAAGGGGGGAGGGCACCTTGCTGCCCTTTCATGGCAGAATCTGTGGCTGTCCTGATGCGTGGGCCTTTTCATGGGGACCTTGTGCAATAAAAGTTTGGTGTTTTGGTACTGAATAATTAGAAATTGTAAAAAGTTTAAATTATGTGGTGGTGTAATTAAAAAACAAAACAAAACAAAACCAAGCCCCAAGTGTTTGGCACAGGGAGGTTTACGTATTGAAGGCCTGTTTTCCTTGCACTGTGGCATTCTATCAAGAAGTGTGCAGGATTTTTTTTTTTTTAAGAAAAGTTTTCGAAGTGAGGGAAACAGGAAACCCAGAGGTGCCCCTGTATTTTGGGGAAGGCCTTAGGAGGTCACTTGGAAATGCTGCTGGCTGTGGGGGAGGGGGGCAGATGGGCTGTGCAGGCTTGTCCTTTGCATTCATGTTCTTGTGTGTAGAAACCCAGCTCGGAGCCATCTCCTGATGTGTAAGAATTTCGCAGACAAACCTTGAGCTAAGCAATGCATTTGTTCCTGAGGAAATGTTTGTCTTAAGCGATGTAAATATCCTATGTATATCCGCTGGACTCTGGCTTCAGGTTGGTTCCCCCAGTAGGCTCAGAAGCGACTTGAACAAAACAGTATATTTTCCTCGTACCTTGTTCTCCTAATCTATGTTAAGGAAATGATATATTTGCCTGGAATACTGCCTTTCTTCAAGATTCATGTCAATCAGTTTTTGGCCCAGGATGACTCACCTGCTGCCAATGTGACCTCAAGGCATGTCGTGGGGGAGGGGCCTGGTGCCATTCCCTGAGACAGTGCCTTTCTTTCCTTAGCTGACTGCTAGTGCCTGTAGAATATCTGGCTAGAGACCAGCAGGGCGCACACCCCGCCTTGAGTCTAAGTCAGCAGCTTTCTCTATCTCATTTATACTTTAATAACAATTGATGACACAAAAGCTCTGAGCGATCAAATCATATCAAATCTTCATTTCAGATTGAAGATGCATTCCATGGTATTGCCATCTTAAGTCTTTCCATTGTTATGGAATATCTGTCCATGTATTCAGGATAGTTTTCAGCCAGGGTGTATAATTTCCAGTGTGCCAGTCTTGTCATCCTCGTTACATCCATGGCAAAGTGTTGTATTCATGTTGACATTATTGAAAGGGAATTTTTTTAAATTCCTTTTCAGATTATTATCTGCTAATATATACAGAAAAAACTGTGTAATCTTTCGTTTTTATCAGTTTGGACAGCTTGATAATTGTCTTTAATTTCTTTCCTTTCTCATACTTTAAGATTTTCTGGGCACCGTACATGTACTGCCTCACCCCTAATCTCAGTCATGTGTTCAAAGAAATTCTGTCCTTTGTTTGTTTACTTATTTTTTGCAACATTGAATTCGTTTTGACTATGCTGGGTCTCTGCTGCAAGATGGAAGTTGCTAGGACCTCTGGACTGCAGTCTTCCATCTTTTATTGACCTCTTGTTGACCTCTGCAGAATCCTGGTTGGCGGGAGCTTGTTAGTTCCTTGTTCCTTACCAGGACCTCCTGTGGTAAGTGTTTTTCTCTTCTCTGTTGCCTGGTAAGGGTGGATGGTCATTGGCATCCCAAAGCTAGCGAGAAGGCAATGGCACCCCACTCCAGTACTCTTGCGTGGAAAATCCCATGGATGGAGGAGCCTGGTAGGCTGCAGTCCATGGGGTCGCTAAGACTCGGACACCACTGAGCGACTTCACGTTCACTTTTCACTTTCATGCATGGGAGGAGGAAATGGCAACCCACTCCAGTGTTCTTGCCTAGAGAACCCCAGGGACTGCGGGGCCTGGTGGGCTGCCTTCTATGGGGTCGCACAGAGTCGGACACGACTGAAACGACTTAGCAGCAGCGGCGGCGGTAGCAGCAGCAGAAGCAGTGCATCGATATCAAAAGGGCTGCAAACAGTCAGGAAGGATCACATATGTCACCGTGAAACACTACTTCTCCACTTAGCCAAAGCTAACCAAAGATTTCTGTTCTAGGTCAACCTAGAAGAGTTCACTTAAGAGGTAAAGAAACTTAAACTCCATTAGCAAAGGCAGTTCGACATCTCAAGAAAACTTGTGCTAGGCACAGAACTCTTTTCTGGGGGTCCACTTTCCCTACAACCTCCTTATCCCATTCTGTACCCATTCCCTTGCTTCTCCCATCCTGAAACTGCCACCTGTAAGACAGAACTACTTCGTTTTCCTTCCTCAAGTGCCATTGCATTCCACATACTTTCTTGTAATAACAAGTCATACATTTCCCTTCAGCAACCAAGAACTGACTTTTATATTGGCATTCGCTATAGCCCGCCCCCCTCCCCCCACCCCCAAGAACAGAAGAAAACAAAACAATTGCTTTCTTACATTTAACATGTCAGGATGGTGCCAGACACTATTCATGGAGAGTCAAAAATCTCTTTTGTTTCTGTGTAAAAGGGAGGTCCTTTCAAGTCGTGAATGTTTCAGAACTTTCATTTATTTGGAAATGACCTAGCTATTCAATACACTGTCGTCACAAGGATAGAAACTCGGGTAACCAAAACACCTGGAGAAACGTTTGTTAGTTCAGTTCAGTTCAGTTGCTCAGTCGTGTCTGACTCTTTGGGACCCCGTGGCCTGAAGGACGCCAGGCTTCCGTGTCCGTCACCAGCTCCAGGGGCTTGCTCAAACTCATGTCCATCGAGTCAGTGATGCCATCCAACCATCTTATCCTCTGTCATCCCCTTCTCCTCTGCCTTCAATCAAGACTATGAGAGGCAGATATTTTAGAGTATAATTATTGTAAAGAGTTTGTCTAAAAGCTCATATCACATTTACATTTTTTACTTTTGTTGTTGTCGTTTCCAGGTAGCTTCTTGCTGACAAGCTTGTGACAGATATAACAATAGAGCAATTTTTACCTCAAAAGAAACCTAGGCACTATGAACATGTTGTGCTTAATGTTGTTGACTCTTAGACATGTCTATAATGGAGGAGCAAAACCAAAAATACTAGATATTTAATATTGACTAGTTCCCAGTTCACGGGACTCTGACATTCATTTAGGTCAATGTTTTCTTGTATTTCCAGCAGTTTGATTTGGAAGGGCTGCCTTGTCTTGAGACCACTGAAATCAGAACACAGAACTTGAGCAATATTATCAAAAAACACAAGGCTCACACTGACACATACCTTAATCCAAACAGACAGACAAGACATCTTCCAGGTTTCCGCCTGAGATTTAAAATATTTCTTTGAGCCAGTCTTCTGGGGAGTGGGGGGATGGGGGTGGCAGTGAGGCAGGCTTGGGTAACAAGCTAATTGTTGGTCATTGCATATGCAAAGAACCAGCTTTCCAGGTTCCAAGGAAAAAAGTTTCCTTGGTAACCAACTTTGTCTGGTTCTATAGAATATCATGGCCCTCCTAGGTCAGGTCATCTTGCCTTTCTGTAGTCCTCGTTTTATCCCTAAATCATAGACAGCTTGGATTGTCTCTGTGGGGTGTATGTATTGTCCTCATGTTTGACCTGGCGGCAGCAGCGAGGTCCGAGAGCCTCTCCTGGAACCGGGCGTGGGGACGGGGCTCACCGGGAGCCACTGGTGAAGGTGGGCAGCGCCCCTGGAGCGCGGCAGGGGCGGGGCGAACCCGGGCGGCGCAGGGCGGGTGTCGGCTCCTGGCGGGGGTGGGGGAGGGCTTCCCAGTTGTGCTCTCGGAGATGGCCACTGCGGCTGGAAACGCGCCGGGAGCGCACCCAGGGCGGGGTAAACCTGGGCTGCACAGGTCGAGATTCCGCTCGCTGTGGGTGGGGGGTCGGTCCCTGTTGTGCTCCCGGGGGTCGCCAATGTGGCTGGGAACACGCCGGGAGCCCGGGAGGGCCGGGGCGAAACCTGGCGGCGCGGGGCGGGGTGGGGGTCCGTTCGCAGCGGGTGTCGGCTCCTGGCGGGGGTGGGGGAGGGCTTTCCAGATGTGCTGTTGGGGGTCGCCATTGCGGCTGGGAATGCCCATTTCGTGAACTCCTGGATCCCCAAGGATCGGCATCCATTGGCCACAGCGGAGGGGTGCGGAACACAGGTAAGGGAACGGGGACTGCCTGGAGCAAGGAACCATGTATTCCGCCCTGTGTTGGCACAGTCTCAGAGCTCCCCAACCTGGCGGTCGCAGAAAGGCCTCGTCTTTGGGGTCAAGGCCTTTACCGCTCCACCCCTCTGCTGAAAAACCTCAGAGTCTGCGCGGTTTTCCCAAGCAGCCTAGTGTCCGCTGGAAGTCCAAGGGACAGAACCCTGAATTCTGGCCGGCTGGCCCAGCCCTGCTTCTGGCACTTTGTAGGCCAGCGGGCCCTGGAGCACCTGCTAGGATGGGAAAGGGAAGGGTACGCGAATTGCACCCTGGTGGCTGCCCAGGCAGCAAAGAAGTGGGGAGGGCACCTTACTGCCCTTTAATGGCAGACAGAATCTGTGGATGTCCTGCTGCGTGGGCCTTTTCATGTGGACCTTGTGCAATAAAAGTTTACCGGTGAACTTAGGGAACTTCCCAGTGTGCTTCTGACAGATGAGGGATGCCGAGGAGTTGGCGGGGCCTCTCAGAACTCCGCTGGGTTTGGCGCAATGGAAGAGGGCCTCATCTCCAGGGAAGGCAGGAACCTCAGGCTTCCTCTCCGTTTCGGACTCCGACAGCAGGGTCCATGCAGAGTTGGGACAGGAGAGTCAGGAATCGTCTTGTCTGAGGAAGGGAACTCCGCTTGCCTCTCGAGGTGCTCAGGGGGTCTCAGGCCCCTTGTTGAGCTGTGTGTGGAACCTGCGGGTGTTTCCGGACGATGCACGACAGTGACAGTGCCCCTTCGTGTTGTGCCTTCACCCACTGGGTTGCCTTCGAAGAGGTGTCCGGGCCTCCGGTTCTTTTCAAGAGCGGACAGGGAAATCGGGGTCTTTCGGCATGTGGGACCACCAACGGGGCTAGTCTCAAATTTCCTAGTGAGGCCGGCTTCATCCTGAGGTGTGCCGGGAAGGCCGAGGACCCTTCCTGACAACTCAGGGGGATCGACTCTCCTGTCGCCATCAGGAGGGGAGAAGGGGTTCAGATGAAGTGGGGTCGGAACCCTCGGTGTTACCCTCGAGGGAAACCGGCGTGTGAGGGACTTTTGGGGGATGCATGAAAGGAGTCAGGTACCCTTTCGCAGTTCAGGACAGAACCTAGGACTTCCCTTGAGACGCCGTAGCGGGCAAGGGCCTCATCTTGCGAAGACGTTGGAACCATGTGGATTTTCTCGAGTTGCGGCGGGATTCTCGAGTTACGACGGGGATTTCAGGCTTCCTCCTGTATTGGCCTGGGAAGCCTAATCTTCCATTCGAGTTGCGAGGGAAAGCTGGGGGTTGCACTCGAGTCACTGCAGGGCCAAAGAGACCTCATCTAGGTCTGTGTCCGGGACTTAAGGTTCCTCTCAAGGGAAGACAGGGATCTCTTGGTGGCGTTCCAGACTCCCCCGGGGAGTCAGGCCTCGTCTTGAGGGCAAGCAAAGGATGCCGCTCTCCTCTCAAGTCGCGACGCAGATCTCTTGGAGCCCACTGAGTGGCCTCAAGGGAGTCAGGCCTCCTCTTCAGTTTGGAGAGAGGACTCGGGATTGCCCTCTGGGTAAGGCAGGAAAAGAAGGCTCTCACCTCGCGAGGACGGGGCCTTCTCATGGGTTTCCTCGAGCTGCGGCGCCCGTGGGGGTTTTCTCACAAGGCAAGATGAAGATCTCAGGGAGCCTCTCGTGCGGTGCCAGGGAAGTCAGGTCTCCGTGCCCGTGGCGAGGGGGAGCGCGTCATGGCTCTCGAGACATGGGAGAGGACTAGGGCCTCCAGAGGCATTGAAGAAGGACACTCGAGGTCTTTCTGGGGTTGGGGCGGGAAAGCCTCGTTTCCCTCGACTTCTGCCGGGGATCTTAGGGAACTTCCCATGGTGCCTCTGACAGGTGAGTGATCCTGAGGAGTTGGCGGGGCCTTTCGGGACTCCGCTGGGCTTGTCGCAAAGGAAGAGGGCCTCACCTCGAGGGGAGGCAGGAACCTTAGGCTTCCTCTCCTTTTCGAACTCCGACCACAGGGTCCCTGCAGAGTTGGGACAGGAGAGTCAGGCCTCGGCTTGTCTGAGGAAGGGAACTCCGCTTGCCTCTCGAATTGCTCAGGGTGTCTCAGGCACCTCGTAGAGCTGTGTGTGGAAACCGCGGGGTATCCCGGACGATGCACGGGGGTGTCAGTGCCCCTTCGAGTGGTACCTTCACCCACAGGGTTGCCTTCGAAGAGGTGTCCGGGAATCGGGTTCTTATCCAGAGTGGACTGGGAAATCGGGGTCGTTCGGCATGTGGCACCACCCATGGGGCTCGTCTCGAATTTCCTCGGGAGGCCGGCCTCATCCTGAGGTGTGCCGGGAAAGCCAGGAACCCCTTCCAGACCACGCAGGGGAATCGACTCTCCTGTCGCGATCAGGAGGGGAGAAGGGGCTCAGATGAAGCGGTAACGGGACCCTCGGTGTTCCCCTCGAGGGAACCCGGTGTGTCGGGGAGCTTTGGGGGTCGCATGAAAGCTGTCAGGGACCCTTTCGCCCTTCAGGGCGGAACAGGGGACTTCCCTTGAGACGCCGTCGCGTGCAAGGGCCTCATCTTGCGAAGAGGTGAGAACCACGTGGTTTTTCTCGAGTTGCGGCGGGATTCTCGAGTTATGACGGGGATCTCAGGCTTCCTCTTTTGTTGGCCCTGGGAAGCGCAATCTTCCCCTCGGGTTGCGAGGGAAAGCTGGGGGTTGCGCTCGAGTCACTGCAGGGCCGAAGAGACCTCACCTAGGCTTGTGTCCGGGACCTAATATTCCTCTCCAGGGAAGGCAGGGATCTCGGGGTTGCATTCCAGGCTCCCCCGGGGAGTCAGGCCTCGTCTCGAGGGGAAACCAAGGGCTCCGCTCTCCTCTCGAGTCGCGACGCGGGTCTCTTGGAGCCCCCTGAGCGGCCTCAAGGGAGCCCAGCCTCCTCTTCCGTTTGGAGAGAGGACCCGGGATTGCTCTCCAGGCCATGCAGGAAAAGAAGGCCCTCAGCTCGCGAGGACGGGTGCGTCTCAGGGGTTTCCTCGAGCTGCAGCACCCGTGGGGGTTTTCTCCCGAGGCACGACGAGGATCTCAGGGAGCCTCTCGTGTGGCGCCAGGGAAGTCAGGTCTCCATGCGCGTGGCGAGGGGGAGCGCGTCATGGCTCTCAAGTCACGGGAGGGGACTAGGGCCTCGAGACGCTTTGATGAAGGACTCTCGAGGTCTTTCTTGGGGGGCGGCGGGAAAACCTCTTCTCCCTCGTCTTCTGTCGGGGACCTTAGGGAACTTCCCAGGCTGCCTCTGAGAGGCGAGGGATCCTGTGGAGTTGGCGGGGCCTCTCGGGACTCCGCAGGGTTTGGCGCAATGGAAGAGGGCCTCATCTCGGGGGGAGGCAGAAACCCCAGACTTCCTCTCTGTTCGGACTCCGACATCACGGTCCCTGCAGAGTTGGGACAGGAGAGTCAGGCTACGTCTTTTCTGAGGAATGGAACTCCGCTTGCCTCTCGAGTTGTTCATGGGGTTTCAGGCCCCTTGTCAAACTGTGTGTGGAATCTGCAGGTTTTTCCAGACGATGCACGGGGGTGTCAGTGACCCTTCGTTTTTTGTCTTCATCCACAGGGTTGCCTTCGAAGTGGTGTCCGGGCATCGGGTTCTTATGAAGAGCGGACCGGGAAATCGGGGTCGTTCAGCATTTGGCACCACCCACGTGGGTAGTCTCGAATTTCCTCATGAAACCGGCCTCATCCTGAGGTGTGCCGCGAAGGTCATGAAACTCTTCCAGAAAAAGCAGAGGAATCGACCCTCCTGTGGCGATCAGGAGGGGAGAAGTGGCTCAGATGAAGTGCTGCTGGGAACCTCGGTGTTTCCCTCAAGTGAGACAGGTATGTCGGGTAGCTTTTGGGGTCGCATAAAGCGTTCCAAGTACCGTTTCGCAATTGAAAATGGAAAGTTGGACTTCTCTTGGGGTGCTCCAGCGGGCAAGGGCCTCATTTTGGAATGACTGCGGAACCACTTGGTTTTTCTCGAGTTGCGGTGGGATATTTGAGTCACCACAGGGAATTCATGCTTCCTCTTGTGTTGGCCCACAAAAGTCTTATCTTCCATTCGAGATTCGAGGGATAGCTGGATGTGCGCTCTAGTCACTGAAGGCAAAAGAGACCCCTCCAAGGCTTGTGTGCAGGACCTAATGTTCATGTCAAGGCTCGACAGAAATCTCGGGGTTGCATTACAGACTCACCTTGGAGTCAGGCCTCGTCTGGAGGGGAAGCAAAAGACTCCGCTCTCCTCTCGAGTCGCGACACGGGTCTCTTGGAGCCCACTGAGTGGCTTAAAGGGAGTCAAACCTCCTCTGGTGTTTGGAGGGAGGACACGGGATTGCTCTCCAGGCAATGCATGAAATGAAGGCCCTCATCTCCCGATGACTGGGGCATCTCGTAGGTTTTCTCGAGCTGTGGCGCTAGTGTGGGGTTTCTCACGAAGTAAGACTGGGAGCTCAGTGAGCCTCTCACGTGGTGCCAGGGCAGTCAGGTCTCTATGCACGTGGTGAGAGGGAGCCCATCATTGTTCTCGAGTCATGGTAGGGGATTGGGCCTGAAGACGGGTTAAAGAAGGACTCTCGAGGTCTTTCTTGGGTTGCAGCAGGAAACCCTGGGTTCCATCGACTTGTGCCAGTGACCTCAGGAAACTTCTCAGCGTGCCTCTGAGAAGTCAGGGTCACTGTGGAGTTGGGAGGGGCCTCTCGGAACTCCACTGGGTTTGGTGCAATGGAAGAGGGCCTCATGACAAGTTGAGGCAGGAACCTCAGGGTTCCTCTCCTGGCTTCGAATGCACCAGATCTGACTCGGATCGCAGAGTCCCTGCAGAGTTGGGACAGGAGAGTCAGGCCTCGTCTTGTGTGGAGGAATGGAACTCTGCTTGACTCTCGCGTTGTTCATGGGGTGACAGGCCACTTGTCGATTTGTATGTGGAACTTGAGGGTTTTTCTGGACGAGGCACCGGGGTGTCACTGCCCCTTCGTGTTGTGCCTTGATCCACAGGATTGCCTTCGAGTTGGGTTCTGCCATCGGGTTCTTATCAAGAGCGGACCAGGGAATCGGGGTCTTTTGGCATGCCGCACCACCCACGAGGCTATGTCTCGAATTTCCTCGTGAGACTGGCCTCATCTTGAGGTGCGCCAGGAAGGTCGGGAACGCCTTCCAGACAAATCAGGGGAATCGAACCTCCTGTCGCGATCAAGAGGGGAGAAGAGTCTCAGATGAAGTGGTGCCGGGAACCTCGGTGTTCTCCTCAAGTGAGAATGGTATGTCGGGAAACTTTTGGGGTCGCATCAAGGGTTCCAAGTAACTTTTCGCTCTTCAATAAGGAATGTGGGACTTCTCTTGAGACGCTGTAGCGGGCAAGGGCCTCATCTTTCGATGACGGGGGAACCACGTGGTTTTTCTTGAGTTGGGGCGGGATTCTCGAGTTACGACGGGGAATTCAGGCTTCCTCTTCAACTGGCCCAGGGAAGTCCAGTTTTCATTCGAATTGCGAGTTAGAACTGGGGATTGCTCTCGAGACACTGCAGGGCCAAATAGACCTCATCTAGGCTTGTGTCCAGGACCTAATGTTCCTCTGCTGGGGCGACAGCGATCTCGGCATTGCATTCTCGACTCACCCAGGGAATCAGGCCTCGTCTCGAGGGGAAGCCAAGGACACCGCTCTCCTGTCAAGTCGCGACGGGTATATCTTGGAGCTCACTGTGTGGCCTAAAATGAGTCAAGCCTCCTGTGGAGTTTGGAGAGAGGACTCAGGATTGCTCTCCAGGCCATACAGCAAAAGAAGGCCCTCATCTCGTGAGGACTGGGGCGTCTCGTGGGTATTCTCGAGCTGCGGCTCCAGTGTGGTGTTGCTCACGAGGTATAATGGGGAGCTCAGGGAGCCTCTCCTGTGGCGCCAGGGAAGTCAGGTTTCTATGCGCGTGGCTAGGGGGAGCGCGTCATTGCTCTTGAGTCATGGTAGGGGAATCGCACCTCAAGACGCGTTGAAGAAGGACTCTCGAGGTCTTTTACGGGTTGGGGCAGGAAACCCTTGCTTCCCTCGGCTTGTGCCGGTGATCTCAGGAAGGTATAAGGGTGCCTCTGAGAAGTCAGGGATACTGTGCAGTTGGGAGGGGCCTCTCGGGACTCCACTGGGTTCGGTGCAATGGAAGAGGGCCTCATCTCGAGTGGAGGCAGGAAATTCATGTTTCCTCTCCTGACTTCCCCTGGGCCAGATCTGACTCAGATCGCAGTTTCGCTGCAGAGTTCAAACAGGAGAGTCAGGCCTCGTCTTGTGTGGAGGAATGGAACTCTGCTTGCCTCTCCAGTTGTTCACGGGGTGACAGGTCACTTATCTAGCTGTGTGTGGTACCTGCGGGTTTCTCCGGACGATACCTGGGGGTGTCAGTGCCCCTTCGTGTTGTGCCTTCATCAAAAGGGTTATCTTCAAAGAGGTGTCCGGGCATTGGGATCTTATCAAGTGTGAACCGGGAAATCGGGGTCTTTCGGCATGTGTCACCATCCACGAGGCTATGTCTCGAATATCCTCGTGAGACCGGCCTCATCCTGAGATGCACCGGGAAAGGCGGGAACCCCTTCAAGACAAAACAGGGGAATCGACCCTCCTGTCGCGATCAGGAGGGGAGAAGGGGCCCAGATGTAGTGGTGCTGGGAACCTCGGTGTTCTCCTCGAGTCAGACCGGTGTGTCGAGGAACTTTTGTGGTCGCATCAAGGGTGCCAATACCGTTTCGCACTTCAAGACGGAACGTGGGACTTCTCTTGAGACGCTGTAGGGGGCAAGGGCCTCATCTTGCGATGACGGGGGAACCACGTGGCGTTTCTCGAGTTGTGGCGGGATTCTCGAGTTTCGAAGGGGAATACAGTCTTCCTCATGTGTTGGCCCAGGGAAGTCCTATTTTCCATTCGAGTTTCAAGGGAGAGCTGGGGATTGCCCTCGAGTCACTGCAGGGCAAAATAGACCTCATCTAGGCTTGTGTCCAGGACTTAATGTTCATCCCTAGGGGCGACAGGGATCTCGGGCTTGCATACCAGACTCACCCGGGGAATCAGGCCTCGTCTCGAGGGGAAGCAAAGAACTCCGCTGTCCTTTTGAGTCGCGATGGGTATCTCTTGGAGCCCACTGTGTGCCCTAAATGGAGTCAAGCCTCCTGTGGTGTTTGGATAGAGGACTCGGGATTCCTCTCCAGGCCATGCAGGAAAAGAAGGCCCTCATCTCGCGATGACGGCGGCATCTCATGGGTTTTCTAGACTGCCGCGCTAGTTCCAGGTTTCTGACGAGGTACGAGAGGGAGCTCAGGGAGCCTCTCGTGTGGCGCCAGGGAAGTCAGGTCCCCATGAGATGGCTAGGGGGAGCTCGTCATTGCTCTCGAGTCATGGTAGGGTAATCGGGCCTCAAGACGGGTTGAAGAAGGACTCTCGAGGTCTTTCTCGGGTCACTGCATAAAACCCAGGGTTCCCTTGACTTGTGCCTGCGACCTCAGGGAGCTTCTCAGAGTGCCTCTGAGAAGTCAGGGATACTGTGAAGTTTGGAGGGGCCTCTCGAGACTCCTCCGCATTTGGTGGAATGTAAGAGGGACTCATCTCGAGTTGAAGCAGGAACCTCAGTGTTCCTCTCCATTTCTGACTCAGATCGCAAGGTCCCTGCATGTTGGTACAGGAGAGTCAGGCCTCGTCTTTTCTGGAGGATGGGACTCCTCTTGCCTCTCGAGTTGTTCTCGAGGTGACAGGCCACTTGTCGAGCTGTGTATGTAACCTGCCCGTTTTTCCGGATGATGCACAGGTGTGTTAGTGCCCCTTCGTGTTGTACCTTCATACTCAAGGCTGCCTTCCAAGAGGTGTCCGAGCATCGGATTCTTATAAAGAGCGAACCGGGAAATTGGAGTCTTTCGGCAAGTGGCACCACCCACAAAGCTACATATCGAATTTCCCCATGAGACCGGCCTCATCCTGAGTTGTGCAGGGAAGGTCGGGCCCCCTTACAGACAAAGCAGGGGAATCGACCCACCGGTCACGATCAGGAGGGGAGAAGGGGCTTAAATGAAGTGGTGCCGGGAACCTCGGTGTTCCCCTTGAGTGAGACCGGCGTGTTGGGGGACTTTTGGGGTCGCATCAAGGGTGCCAAGTACCGTTTCGCATTTCAAGACGGAACCTGGGACATCTTTTGAAACGCTGTAGCGGGCAAGGGCCTCATCTTGCGATGACGGGAGAACCACGTGGTTTTGCTCGAGTTGCAGCGGGATTCTCGAGTTATGACCGGGAATTTAGGCTTCCTCTTGTTGGCCTTGAAATCCAATCTTCCATTCGGGTTGCAAGGGGGAGCTGGGGATTGCGCTAGAGTCACTGCAGGGCAAAAGAGACCTAATCTAGGCTTGTGTCCAGGATCTAATGTTGCTCTCCAGGGGCGACAGGGATCTCGGGTTTGCATTCCAGACTCATCCGGGGAGTCAGTTCTCACCTCGAGGGTAAGCAAAGAATTCCGCTCTCGTCTCGAGTCGCGATGGGTATCTCTTGGAGCCCAATGTGTGTACTAAAGGGAGTCAAGCCTCCTGTGGAGTTTGGAGAGAGGACTCGGGATTGGACTCCAGGCCATGCAGGAAAAGAAGGCCCTCATCTCGAGATGACGGTGGCGTCTCGTGGGTTTTCTCGAGCTGTGGCGCCAGTGTGGGGTGTCTCATGAAGTACCACGGGGATCTCAGGGAGCCTCTTGTGTGGCGCCAGGAAAATCCAGTATTCCATTCGAGTTGCAAGTTAGAACTGGGGATTGCTCTCCAGTCACTGCAGGGCAAAATAGACACCATCTAGGCTTGTGTCCAGGACCTAGTGTTCCACTACTGGGCCGACAGGGATCTCAGGGTTGCATTCTCGACTCACCCGGAGAGTCAGGCCTCATCTTGAGGGGAAAAAAAGGACTCCGCTCTCCTGTCGAGTCGCGACGGGTATCTCTTGGAGCCCACTGCGTGGTGTAAAGGGAGTGAAGCCTCCTATGGAGTTTGGAGAGATGACTCGGGATTGTTTTCCTGGCCATGCAGGAAAAAAGGCCCTCATCTCGCGATGACGGGGGCGTCTTGTGGGTTTTCTCCAGCTGCGGCGCCAGTATCAGATTTCTCACGAGGTACGACGGGGAGCTCAGAGAGCCTCTCGTGTGGTGCTAGGGACGTCAGGTCTCCGTGCGTGTGGTGAAGGGGAGTGCGTGATTGCTCTCGAGTCATAGTAGGCGAATCTGGCCTCAAGACGCATTGAAGAAGGACTCTCGAGGTCTTTCTCGGGTTGCGGCAGGGAACCCTGGGTTCCCTCGACTTGTGTCGGTGACCTCAGGCAACTTCTCAGGGTGCCTCTGAGAATTCAGGGACACTGTGGATTTGGGAGGGGCCTTTCGTTACTCAACTGGGTTTGGTGCAATCGAAGAGGGCCTCATCTCGAATGGAGGCAGGAACCTCAGGGGTCCTCTCCATTTCTGACTCGGGTCGCAGGCTACCTGCCGAGTATGGACAAGAGAGTCACGCCTCATCTTCTGTGGAGGAATGGATCTCCGCTTGCCTTTCGAGTTGTTCACAGAGTGACAGGCCACTTGTTGAGCTGTGCGTGGAACCTGCGGGTTTTTCCGGACGATGCACAGGGGTGTCAGTGCCCCTTCGTGTTGTGCCTTCATCCACAGGGTTGCCTTCAAAGAGGTGTCCGGGCATCGGGTTCTTTTCAAGAGCGTACCAGAAAATTGGGGTCTTTCAGCATGTGGTACCACCCACGAGGCTACGTCTCGAATTTCCTCGGGAGACCGGCCTCATCCTGAGGTGAGCCGGGAAGGTAGGGAACCCCTTGCAGACAAAGCAGGGGAATCGACCCACCGGTCGCGATCAGAAGGGGAGAAGGGGCTCAGATGAAGTGGTGCAGGGAACCTCGGTGGTCCCCTCGAGTGAGACCGGTATGTCACAGCACTTTTGAGGTCGCATCAAGGGTGCCAAGTACAGTTTCGCACTTCAAGACGGAACGTGGGAATTCTCTGGAGATGCTCTAGCGGGCAAGGGCCTCATATTGCGATGACGAGGGAAACACGTGGTTTTTCTCGAGTTGCGGCGGGATTCTCGAGTTACGACGGGGAATTCAGGCTTCCTCTTGTGTTAGCCCAGGAAGTCCAATCTTCCATTCAACTTGTCAGAGAGAGCTGGGGGTTGCTCTCGAGTCACTTCAGGGCAAAGAGTCCTCATCTAGGCTTGGGTCCAGGACGTAGTGTTCCTCTCCAGGGGCAACAGGGATATCGGGGTCGCATTCCAGTCTCACCCGGTGGGTCACGCCTCGTCTCGAGTGGAAGCAAAGGACTCCACTATCCTCTCGAGTGCGACGTGTAACTCTTTGAGCCCAATGAGTGGCCTAAAGGGAGTCAAGCGTCCTGTGTAGCTTGGACAGAAGGTTCACGCTTGATCTGCATACCATGCAGTTAAAGATGGCCCTCCTCTCGTGATGACGGGAGCGTCTCATGGGTTTTTCTCGAGCTGCGGCGCCAGTGTGGGGTTTCTCACGAGATATGATGGGGAGATCAGGGAGCCTCTCGTGCAGTGCCAGAGAAGTCAGGCCTCCATGCGTGTGGCCAGGCAGATCGCGTCATTGCTCTGGAGTCATGGGAGGGACTAGGGCCTCAAGACGCATTTAAGAAGGGCTCTCGAGGTCTTTCTTGGGTTGGGGCGGGAAACACTCGTTTCCCTCGACCTCTACCGGGGACCTTAGGGAACTTCCCAGGTGCCTCTGAGAGGTGAGGGATACTGAGGATTTAGAGGGGCCTCTCGGGACTCCACTAGGTTTGACGAAATGAAAGAGGGCCTCATCTCGATTGGAGGCAGGAACCTCAGGCTTCCTCTCCATTTCTGACTCCGACCGCAGGGTCCCTGCAGGGTTGGGACAGGAGAGTCAGGCCTCGTCTTGTCTGAGTAATGGAAATCTGCTTGCCTCTCGAGGTGTTCAGTGGGTCTCAGGCCCCTTGTCGAGCTGTGTGTGGAACCTGCGGGTGTTTCCAGAAGATGCACGGGGGTTTCATTGCCCCTTCATTTTGTGCCTTCCCCCACAGGGTTGCCTTCAAAGAGGTGTCCGAGCATCGGGTTCATTTCAAGAGCGGACCGGGAAATCGGGGTCGTTCGGCATGTGGCACCACCCACGTGACTCATCTCGAATTTCCTCGTGAGACCAGCATCATCCTGAGGTGCGCCGGGAAGGCCGGGAACACCTTCCACACAAAGCAGGGGAATCGACTCTCCTGTCGCGATCAGGAGGGGAGATGGGGCTCAGATGAAGTGGGGCCGGGACTCTAGGTGTTCCACTCGAGGGAACCCGGCGTTTCAGGGAACTTTAGGGGTCGCATCAAGGGAGCCAAGTACCGTTTCCCACTTCAGGACGGAACATGGGACTTCCCTGGAGACGCTGTAGCGGGCAAGGGCCTCATCCTGTGAAGACGTTGGAACCACGTCGTTTTTCGCGAGTTGCGTCTGGATTCTCGAAAACGACGGGGATTTCAGGCTTCCTCTTGGGTTGGCCGTGGGAAGCCCAATCTTCCCCTGGAGTTGCGAGGGAAAGCTGGGGGTTCTGCTCGAGTCACTACAGGGCCAAAGAGACCTCATCGAGGCGTGTGTCCAGGACCTAACATTCCTCTCCCGGGAAGGCAGGGATCTCGGGGTTGCATTCCAGGCTCCCCCGGGGATTCAGGCCTCGTCTCGAGGGGAAGCCAAGGACTCCGCTCTCCTCTCGAGTCGCACCGGGTATTTCTTGGACCCAACTGAGTGGCCTAAAGGGAGTCAATCCTCCTGTAAAGTTTGGAGAGAGGACCAGGGATTGCTCTCCAGGTCAGGCAGGAAAAGAAGGCCCCCATCTCTCCTTGACGTGGGCATCTTGTGGTTTTTCTCGAACTGCTTCGCCACTGTGGGTTTTCTCACGAGGTATGATGGGGTACTCAGGGAGCCTCTTGTGTGTTACTAGGGAAGTCAGTTTTCCAGCTTGTGGCGAGGGGAGCGCGTCCTTGCTCTGGAGTCATGGTAGGGGAATCGGGCATCAAGAGACGTTGAAAAAGGACTCTCCAAGTCTTTCTCGGGTTACTTCAGGAAACTCTGGGTTCCCTCGACTTGTGCCAGTGACCTCAGGTAGCTTCTCAAGGAGCCTCTGAGAATTCAGGGATACTGTGGTGTTGGGAGGGGCCTCTCGGGACACCACTGCGTTTGGTTCAATGGAAGAGGGCCTCTTCTCTAGTTGAGGCAGGAACCTCAGGGTTCCTCTCCATTTCTGACTCCGATCGCAGGGTCCCTGAAGAGTTGGGACAGGAGAGTAAGGCCTCGTCTTGTGTGAAGGAATGCAACTTCACTTGCCTCTCGAGTTGTTCACGGGGTGACAGTCCACATTTGGAGCTGTGAGTGGAATCGGCGGGTTTTTCCAGACGATGCATGGGGATGTCAGTGTCCCTTCGTGTTGTGCCTTCATCCACAGGGTTGCCTTCGAAGAGATGTCCGGGCGTCAGGTTCTTATCTAGAGTGGACCGGGAATTCGGGATCTTTCAGCATGTGGCACCAACCATGAGGCTACTTTTCGAATTTCCTCATGAGACCGGCCTCATCCGGAGGTTCACGGGGAACGTCGGGATCCCTTGCAGAAAAAGCATGGGAATCGACCCTCCTGTCGCGATCAGGAGGGGTGAAGGGGCTCACAGGAAGTGGTGCCGTGAACTTTGGTGTTTCCCTCGAGTGAGACCGGTATGTCAGGGAACTTTGGGGGTCGCATCAAGGGTGCCAAGTACCGTTTTGTACTTCAGGATGGAACGTGGGACTTCTCTTGATACGCTGTAGCGGCCAAGGGCCTCATCTTGCGATGACGGGGGAGCCACGTGGTTTTTTTCGAGCTGCGGCGGGATTCTCGAGTTACGACGGGGATTTCAGGCTTCCTCTTGTGCTGGGCCAGGGAAGTCCAATCATCCATTCGAGTTGCGAGGGAGAGCTGGGGGTTGCGCTCGAGTCCCTGCAGGACAAAGGAGACCTCATCTAGGCTTGTGTCCAGGACCTAATGTTCCTCTCCAAGGGCCACAGGGATCTCAGGTTTGCATTCCAGACTCACCCAGGGAGTCAGGCCTCGTGTCGAAGGGAAGCAAAGGACTCCGCTCTCCTTTCGAGTCGCGACGGGCACCTCTTGGAGCCCACTTTGTGGCCTAAAGGGAGTCAAGCCTCCTGTGAAGTTTGGAGAGAGGACTTGGGACTGCTCTCCAGGCCATGCAGGAAAAGATGGCCCTCATCTCGCGATGACGGAGGGGTCTTGTGGGTTTTCTCGAGCTGCGGCGCCAGTGTGGGGTTTCACACGAGGCACGACAGGGAGCTCAGGGAGCCTCTCATGTGGCGCCAGGGAAGTCAGGTCTCCATGTGCGTGGCGAGGGGGAGCGCGTTATTGCTCTCGAGCCATGGTAGGGGAATCTGACCTCAAGACGCATTGAAGAAGGACTCTCGAGGTCTTTCTTCGATTGTGGCAGGAAACCCTTATTTCCCTCGAGGTTTGCCGGTGGCCTCAAGGAGCTTCTCAGAATGCCTATGAGAAGTCAGGGATACTGTGGAGATGGGAGTGGCCTCTCGGGACTCCACTGGGTTTGTTTTAATGGAAGAGGGCCTCATCTCGGGTTGAGGCAGGAACCTCAGGTTTCCTCTCCATTTCTGACTCAGATCGAAGCGTGCCTGCAGAGTTGGGATTGGATACTCAGGCCTCGTCTTGTCTGAGGAAGGGAACTCCGCTTGCCTCTCTCGTTGTTTAAGGGGTGACAGGCCAGTTGTGGAACTGTATGTGGATCCTGTGGGATTTTCTGGACGATGAACAGGGTTGCCAGCGCCCCCTCGTGTAGTGCCTTCATCCACAGGGTTGCCTTAGAAGAGGTGTCCGGGCATCGGGTTCTTATCAAGAGCAAGACCGAGAAATCGTGGTCTTTCGGCACGTGGCACCAACACGAGGCTACATCTCGAATTTCTTCGTGAGACTGGCCTCATCCTGAGGTGCGCCATGAAGGTCGGGAACCCCTTCTAGACAAAGCAGGGGAATAGACCTTCCTGCCATGATCAGGAGGGGAGAAGGGGCTCAAATGAAGTGGTGCCAGGACCTTCAGTGAGACCGGTATATTGGGGAACTTTTGGGGTCGCATCAAGGGTGCCAAGTAGCATTTCGAACTTTATGACGAAAAATGGGGCTTCTCTTGAGACTCTGTAGCGGGCAAAGGCCTCATATTGCGATTAATGGGGAACCACGTGGTTTTTAAGAGTTGCGGCGGGATTCTCGAGTTAAGACGGGAAATTCAGGCTTCCTCTTGTGTTGGCCCAGGGAAGTCCAGTCTTCCATTCGAGTTGCGAGGGAGAGCTAGGGATTGCGCTTGAGTTACTGCAAGGCAAAAGAGACCTTATCTAGGCTTGTGTCCAGGACATCATGTTCGTCTCCAGGGGGGACAGGGATCTCGGGGTTGCTTTCCTGATGCACGCGGGGAGTCAGTCCTTGTCTCGAGGGGAAGCGAAGGACTCCGCTCTCCTCTCGAGTTGCGACGGGTATCTCTTGGAGCCCACTGAGTGGCCTAAAGGGAGTCAAGCCTCCTGTGGAGTTTGGAGAGAGGACTCGGGATTGCTCTCCAGGCCATGCAGGAAAAGAAGGCCATCATCTCGCGATGAAGGGGGCGTCTCGTGGGTTTTCTCGAGTTGCAGCGCCAGTGTGGGGTTTCTCATGAGGTAGTACGGGGAGCTCAGGGAGCCTCTCATGTGGCGCTTGGGAAGTCAGGTCTCCATGCGCATTGCGAGGGGGAGCGCGTCATTGCTCTAGAGTCATGGTAGGTATATCGGGCCTCAAGAACCGTTAAAGAAGGACTTTCAAGGTGTTTCTTGGGTCACGGCAGTAAACCCTGGGTTCCCTCGACTAGTGCCGGTGGCCTCAGGGAGCTTCTCAGTGTGCCTCTGAGAAGTCAAGGATACCCTGGAGTTGGGAGGGCCCTCTCGGGACTCCACTGGGTTTGGTGCAATAGAAGAGGGCCTCATCTCGAGTGGAGGCAGGAACCTCAGGGTTCATCTCCATTTCTGACTCTGATCGCAGGGTCCCTGCAGAGTTGGGACAGGAGAGTCAGGCCTCGTCTTGTAAGGAAGAATGGACCTCCGCTTGCCTCTCGAGTTATTCACGGGGTGACAGGCAACTTGTCGAACTGTGTTTGGAATCTGCGTGTTTTTCCGGACGATGCACGAGGGTGTCAGTGCCCCTTCGGGTTGTGCCTTCTTCCACAGGGTTGCCTTTGAAGAGGTGTCCAGGCATCGGGTTCTTATCAAGAGCGGACCGGGGAATCGGGGTCTTTCAGCATGTGTTACCACCCATGAAGCTACGTCTCAAATATTCTCGTTAGACCGGCCTCATCCTGAGGTGCGCCGGGAAGGTTGGGAACCCCTTCCAGACAAAGCACGGGAGTCGACCCTCCAGTCGCAATCAGGAGGGGAGAAGTGGCTCAGATGAAGTCGTACCGGGAACCTCGGTGTTCCCCTCGAGAGAGACCAGGGTGTCGGGGAACTTTTGGAGTCGCATCAAGGGTGCCAAGTTTTCACACTTGAAGTGTGAAAACACTTCAAGAAGAAACCTGGGACTTCTCTTTAGACGCTGTAGCGCGCAAGGGCCTCATCTTGCGATGACGGGGTAACCATGTGGTTTTTCTCAAGTTTCGGTGGGATTCTCGAGTTACGATGGGGAATTCAGGCTTCCTCTTGTGTTGGCCCAAGGAAATCCAATCTTCCATTGGAGTTGTGAGAGAGAGCTAGGGATTGCTCTCGAGTCACTTCAGGGCAAAAGAGACCTCATCTAAGCTTGTGTCCAGGACCTAATGTTCCTCTCCAGGGGCGACAGAGATCTCGGGGTTGCATTTTAGACGCACCCGAGGAGTCAGGCCTCATCTCGAGAGGAAGGAAAGGACTCTGCTCTGCTCTCGAGTCCCCACGGGTATTTCTTGGAGACCACTGAGTGGCCTAAAGGGAGTCAAGCCTCCTGTGGATTTTTTTTTAATTTTATTTTATTTTTAAACTTTACATAATTGTATTAGTTTTTCCAAATATCAAAATGAATCCGCCTCAGGTATACATGTGCTCCCCATCCTGAACCCTCCTCCCTCCTCCCCCCCATAGCATCCCTCTGGGTCGTCCCAGTGCACTAGCCCCAAGCATCCAGTGTCATGCATCAAACCTGGACTGGCAACTCTTTTCATACATGATATTTTACATGTTTCAATGCCATTCTCCCACATCTTCCCACCTTCTCCCTCTCCCACAGAGTCCATAAGACTCTTCTATACATCAGTGTCTCTTTTGCTGTCTAGTCCTCAGGGTTATTGTTACCGTCTTTCAAAGTTCCATATATATGCGTTAGTATACTGTATTGGTGTTTTTCTTTCTGGCTTACTTCACTCTATATAATAGGCTGCAGTTTCATCCACCTCATTAGAACTGATTCATTCTATTCTTTTTAATGGTGGAGTAATACTCCATTGTGTATATGTACCACAGCTTTCTTATCCATTCATCTGCTGATGGACATCTAGGTTGCTTCCATGTCCTGGCTATTAGAAACAGTGCTGCGATGAACATTGGGGTACACGTGTCTCTTTCCCTTCTGGTTTCCTCAGTGTGTATGCCCAGCAGTGGGATTGCTGGATCATAAGGCAGTTCTATTTCCAGTTGTTTAAGGAATCTCCACACTGTTCTCCATAGTGGCTGTACTAGTTTGCATTCCCACCAACAGTGTAAGAGTGTTCCCTTTTCTCCACACCCTCTCCAGCATTTATTATTTGTAGACTTTTGGATTGCAGCCATTCTGACTGGCGTGAAATGGTACCTCATAGTGGTTTTGATTTGCATTTCTATGATAATGAGTGATTTTGAGCATCTTTTCATGTGTTTGTTAGCCATCTGTATGTCTTCTTTGGAGAAACGTCTATTTAGTTCTTTGGCCCATTTTTTGATTGGGTCATTTATTTTTCTGGAGTTGAGCTGTAGGTGTTGCTTGTATATTTTTGAGATTAGTTGTTTGTCAGTTGCTTCATTTCCTATTATTTTCTCCCATTCTGAAGGCTGTCTTTTCACCTTGCTAATAGTTTGCTTTGATGTGCCGAAGCTTTTAAGCTTAATTAGGTCCCATTTGTTTATTTTTGTTTTTATTTCCTATATTCTGGGAGGTGGGTCATAGAGGATCCTGCTGTGATGTATTTCAGAGAGTGTTTTGCCTATGTTCTCCTCTAGGAGTTTTATAGTTTCTGGTCTTACGTTTAGATCTTTAATCCATTTTGAGTTTATTTTTGTGTATTGTGTTAGAAAGTGTTCTAGTTTCATACTTTTACAAGTGGTTGACCAGATTTCCCAGCACCGCTTGTTAAAGAGATTGTCTTTAATCCATTGTATATTTTTGCCTGCTTTGTCAAAGATAAGGTGTCCATATGTGTGTGGATTTATCTCTGGGCTTTCTATTTTGTTCCACTAATCTATATTTCTGTCTTTGTGCCTGTACCATACTGTCTTGATAACTGTGGCTTTGTAGCGGAGCCTGAAATCAGGTAGGTTGATTCCTCCAGTTCCATTCTTCTTTCTCAAGATCGCTTTGGCTATTCGAGGTTTTTTGTATTTCCATACAAATTGTGAAATTATTTGTTCTAGCTCTGTGAAGAATACTGTTGGTAGCTTGATAGGGATTGCATTGAATCTATAAATTGCCTTGGGTAGTATACTCATTTTCACTATATCGATTCTTCCAATCCATGAACATGGTATATTTCTCCACCTATTAGTGTCCTCTTTGATTTCTTTCACCAGTGTTTTATAGTTTTCTATATATAGGTCTTTAGTTTCTTTAGGTAGGTATATTCCTAAGTATTTTATTCTTTCCGTTGCAATGGTGAATGAAATTGTTTCCTTAATTTCTCTTTCTGTTTTCTCATTATTAGTGTATAGGAATTCAAGGGATTTCTGTGTGTTGATTTTATATCCTGCAACTTTACTATAGTCATTGGCTAGTTCTAGTAATTTTCTGCTGGAGTCTTTAGGGTTTTCTATGTAGAGGATCATGTCATCTGCAAACAATGAGAGTTTTACTTCTTCTTTTCCAATTTGGATTCCTTTTGTTTCTTTTTCTGCTCTGATTGCTGTGGCCAAAACTTCCAAAGCTATGTTGAATAGTAATGGTGAAAGTGGGCACCCTTGTCTTGTTCCTGACTTTAGAGGAAATGCTTCCAATTTTTCACCATTGAGGATAATGTTTGCTGTGGGTTTGTCATATATAGCTTTTATTATGTTGAGGTATGTTCCTTCTATTCCTGCTTTCTGGAGAGTTTTTATCATAAATGGATGTTGAATTTTGTCAAAGGCTTTCTCTGCATCTATTGAGAAAATCATATGGTTTTTATTTTTCAATTTGTTAAGGTGGTGTATTACATTGATTGATTTGCGGATATTGAAGAATCCTTGCATCCCTGGGATAAAGCCCACTTGGTCATGGTGTATGATCTTTTTAATGTGTTGTTGGATTCTGATTGCTAGAATTTTGTTAAGGATTTTTGCATCTATGTCATCAGTGATATTGGCCTGTAGTTTTCTTTTTTTGTGGGATCTTTGGCAGGTTTTGGTATTAGGCTGATGGTGGCCTCATAGAATGAGTTTGGAAGTTTACCTTCCTCTGCAATTTTCTGGAAGAGTTTGAGCAGGATAGGTGTTAGCTCTTCTCTAAATTTTTCGTAGAATTCAGCTGTGAAGCCGTCTGGACCTGGGCTTTTGTTGGCTGGAAGATTTTTGGTTACAGTTTCCATTTCCGTGCTTGTGATGGGTCTGTTAAGATTTTCTATTTCTTCCCTGGTCCAGTTTTGGAAAGTTGTACTTTTCTAAGAATTTGTCCATTTCTTCCACGTTGTCCATTTTATTGGCATATAATTGTTGATAGTAGTCTCTTATGATCCTTTGTATTTCTGTGTTTTCTGTTGTGATCTCTCCATTTTCATTTCTAATTTTATTGATTTGATTTTTCTCCCTTTGTTTCTTGATGAGTCTGGCTAATGGTTTGTCAATTTTATTTATCGTTTCAAAGAACCAGCTTTTGGTTTTGTTGATTTTTGCTATGGTCTCTTTTGTTTCTTTTGCATTTATTTCTGCTCTAATTTTTAAGATTTCTTTCCTTCTACTAACCCTGGGGTTCTTCATTTCTTCCTTTTCTAGTTGCTTTAGGTGTAGAGTTAGGTTATTTATTTGACCTTTTTCTTGTTTCTTGAGGTGTGCCTGTATTGCTATGAACTTTCCCCTTAGGACTGCTTTTACCGTGTCCCACAAGTTTTGGGTTGTTCTGTTTTCATTTTCATCCGTTTCTATGCAAATTTTGATTTCTTTTTTTGATTTCTTCTGTGATTTGTTGGTTATTCAGCAGCGTGTTGTTCAGCCTCCATATGTTGGAATTTTTAATAGTTTTTCTCCTGTAATTGAGATCTAATCTTACTGCATTGTGGTCAGAAAAGATGCTTGGAATGATTTCTATTTTTTTGAATTTACCAAGGCTAGCTTTATGGCCCAGGATGTGATCTATCCTGGAGAAGGTTCCATGTGCACTTTAGAAAAAGGTGAAATTCATTGTTTTGGGATGAAATGTCCTATAGATATCAATTAGGTCTAACTGGTCTATTGTATCATTTAATGTTTGTGTTTCCTTGTTAAATTTCTGTTTAGTTGATCTATCCATAGGTGTGAGTGGGGTATTAAAATCTCCAACTATTATTGTGTTAGTGTTAATTTCTCCTTTCATACTTGTTAGCATTTGTCTTACATACTGTGGTGCTCCTGCGTTGGGTGCATATATATTTATAATTGTTATATCTTCTTCTTGGATTGATCCTTTGATCATTATGTAGTGACCTTCTTTGTCTCTTTTCACAGCCTTTGTTTTAAAGTCTATTTTATCTGATATGAGTATCGCTACTCCTGCTTTCTTTTGGTCTGTATTTGCATGGAAAATCTTTTTCCAGCCCTTCACTTTCAGTCTGTATGTATCCCCTGTTTTGAGGTGGGTCTCTTGTAGACAACATATGTAGGGGTCTTGTTTTTGTATCCATTCAGCCAGTCTTTGTCTTTTGGTTGGAGCATTCAACCCATTTACGTTTAAGGTAATTACTGATAAGTATGATCCCATTGCCATTTACTTTATTGTTTGGGGTTCGAATTTATACACCGTTTTTGTGTTTCCTGTTTAGTATTTGTTGGAGAGCTGGTTTGGTGGTGCAGAATTCTCTCAGCTTTTGCTTGTCTGAAAAGCTTTTGATTTCTCATTCATACTTGAATGAGATCCTTGCTGGGTACAATAATCTGGGCTGTAGGTTATTTTCTTTCATCATTTTAAGTATGTCTTGCCATTCCCTCCTTGCTTGAAGAGTTTCTATTGAAAGATCAGCTGTTATCCTTATGGCAATTCCCTTGTGTGTTATTTGTTGTTTTTCCCTTGCTGCTTTTCATATTTGTTCTTTGTGTTTGATTTTTGTTAATGTGATTAATATGTGTCTTGGGGGGTTTCGCCTTGGCTTTATCCTGTTTGGGACTCTCTGGGTTTCTTGGACTTGAGTGGGTATTTCCTTCCCCATTTTAGGGAAGTTTTCAACTATTATCTCCTCAAGTATTTTCTCACGGTCTTTCTTTTTGTCTTCTTCTTCTGGGACCCCTATGATTCGAATGTTGTAGCGTTTAATATTGTCCTGGAGGTCTCTGAGATTGTGCTCATTTCTTTTAATTCGTTTTTCATTTATCCTCTCTGATTCATTTATTTCTACCATTCTATCTTCGAATTCACTAATCCTATCTTCTGCCTCTGTTATTCTACTATTTGTTGCCTCCAGAGTGTTTTTAATTTCATTTATTGCATTATTCATTATATATTGACTCTTTTTTTATTTCTTTTAGGTCCTTGTTAAACCTTTCTTGCATCTTCTCAATCCTTGTCTCCAGGCTATTTATCTGTGATTCCATTTTAATTTCAAGATTTTAGATCCATTTCACTCTCCTTATTCGGAATTCTTTATCAGGTAGATTCCCTATCTCTTCCTCTTTTGTTTGGTTTGGTGGGCATTTATCCTGTTCCTTTATCTGCTGGGTATTCCTCTGTCTCATCTTGTTTAAATTGCTGAGTTTGGGGTGTCCTTTCTGTATTCTGGCAGTTTGTGGAGTTCTTTAATGTGGCATTTCCTCGCTGTGTGTGGGTTTGTACAGGTGTCTTGTCAAGGTTTCCTGGTTAGGGAAGCTTGTGTCCGTGTTCTGGTGGGTGGAGCTGTATTTCTTCTCTCTGGAGTGCAATGAAGTGTCCAGTAATGAGTTATGAGATGTCTGTGGTTTTGGGGTGACTTTGGGCAGCCTGTATCTTGAAGCTCAGGGCTGCGTTCCTTTGTTGCTGCAGAATTTGCTTGGTATGTCTTGCCCTGGAACTTGTTGGCCCTTGTGTGGTGCTTGATTTCAGTGTCGGTATGGAGGCATTTGATGAGCTCCTGTCAATTAATGTTCCTTGGAGTCAGGAGTTCCCTGGAGGCAGGGTTTGGACTTAAGCCTCCTTCTTCCAGTTATCTGTCTTACTTTTACAGTAGTTTCAAAACTTCTCCTTCTATACAGCACCATTGATAAAACATCTACGTTAAAGAAGAAAAGTTTCTCTACTGTGAGGGTCACTCAGAAAGGTTCACAGCGTTACATGGAGAAGAGAAGAGGGAGGAGGGAGTTAGAGGTGACCCAAATGAGATGAGGTGGAATCAATAGTGGAGAGAGTGGGCTGGCCAGTAGTCACTTCCTTATGTGCACTCCACAACTGGACCGCTCAGAGATGTTCACAGAGTTATACAGAGACGAGAAGAAGGAGGAAGGAGACAGAGGTGGCCAGAAGGATAAAAGGGGGGAATGAAAAGGAGGGAGACAGATCCAGCCAGTAATCAGTTCCCTAAGTGTTCTCCACCGTCTGGAATACACAGAAATTCACAGAGTTGGGTAGAGTAGAGAGGGGTTAGGGAGGAGACACAGGCGACCTGGTGGAGAAAAAGGAGAGTCCAAAGGGAGAGAGAGCAGTCAAGCCAGTAATCTCGCTCCCTAGTGAAAAATGGGTACTGAAGATTGGGTTCTTAAAGGTACAAAATTGGTAACAAATACATAAAAGCAAAAATTAAAAATCTAGAGTAGAGTTTGGACTTTCAAAAATATGATTTTAAAGAAAAGAAGAAGGAAAAGAAAGAGAGAAAAAACGAACAAAGAAAAACAAACAGGGTCGCAAAAATTATCAAGAAAATACAGGTACAAAATTGATAACTAATACCAAAAAGCAAAAATTAAAAATCTAGAGTAGAGTTTGGAATTTCAAAAATACAATGTTAAAAAACGGAAGAAGAAAACTAAAGAGAAAACAAACAAACAAAAACAAGCAATCTCACAAAAATTATAAAGAAACTACAGGTACAAAATTGATATCAAATACCAAAAAGCATAAATTAAAAATCTAGAGTAGATTTTGGAATTTCAAAAATACAATGATAAAGAAAAGAAGAAAAAAAAAAAACAAAACAAAAAAACACGGTCAAAAAATTATTATATATATATATATATATATATATATATATATATATATATGAAGTTTGCTGAAGAAGAAAAAAATAGGGTCTTTTTTTTGCAAAGTAATAGGTTATAAAAGTGAAAATTAAAGGAACAATAGAGGACTTAAAATTTAAAAAAATTAAAAAAAAGAATGAATGATCATAAAAATATATCTAGGACTTTCTCTGGTTTTGTTGTGAGTATCGTGGGTTCAGTTCATTTTTGGCTAGTTCCTTGGTCCGACTTATATTTCTCAAGATCTATAGGTGCCTTCCTATGTAGTCCTAGTAACCACAGGGTTTTAATCTATTGCCTGTAGCTTCCAAGGCGATTCCCTCTGTTATAGCTTCTTTTGTTTGCTGGTCTCTTCAGTGTCTGGTTTACGCCCTGACACAAAGGGGACGGTGGAGGACACTTTTTTTTTTAGGCTCACTTGTTCAATTGCGCAGTGGGGAGGGAGGGAGGGATGCTGCAAACAAATAACACTGGCGTGCGCTCGCAGTGCCTCAGCCACACTGGGTCTGCCCCCGCTCACGGCGCGTGTAGCCTCCCTGCCCACACTGCTCGGGCTCTAGGTTGTTCCACCGGGAACAATCCGAGGCTGGCCCTGGGCTGCATGCACCTCCCAGGTCCAAGCCGCTCAGGTTCAGGCACTCGGGTAGTCCTCAGAGGCACAGACTCGGTTGGGCCTGCGTTTTGTGCTCTTCCCAGGTCCGAGCAGCTCAGGTGATGAGGTGTTTGGCGAGCGCCAATGTTGTGACTTATCGCCTCCCCGCCACTCGGTTATCTGGGTGTAAAACAGGCGCACCTTCTCAGGCAGATATTGACCGTCCAGATCCCCAAGAAGTTTTAGTTAGCAAAGAAGGCTGCTTACAGTTTTATAGATAATGTCTCTCTGGGGCTGCGATTGCCCCCTTCCGGCTCTGGCTGCCTGTCACCGGAGGGGGAAGGTCTGCAGCCGGCTATCTCTGTTCAGTCCTTTGTTCCGTGCGCGGGCCTGGCGGTGTCTTAGGTTAGGGCTGGCTTTTTGCGTGGTAGATATCCCAGAGTCTGGTTTGCTAGCCCAAGTTATTTCGTTCAGATAGCGCTCAGGGTATTTAGGCCAGATTCTTACTCTAAGCGATGCAGCCCGCGCCGCGCCTCCCTGCCCAGCCCCTGCTTGCTAATGGTGTGAGCAGGCGTCTGCACTGCTTCGCGGCTGGGGGAGTTACCGTAGGGCTTGCAATCTGCTAGTTTTAATTGTTTATTTATTTTTATCCCCCTTATGTTGCCCTTTGTGCTTCCAAAGCTTGGCAAAGATTTGGCAGTGAAAATCTTTCCTGGTGTTTGGAAACTTTTCTCTTTTTAAGACTATCTTCCCAGGACAGAAATCCCTCCCTCCCTCTTTTGTCTCTTTTTTTGTCTTTTATACTTTTTCCTACCTACTTTCCAAGAGTTGGGTTGCTTTTCTGGGTGCCTGATGTCCTCTGGCATCATTCATAAGTTGTATTGTGGAATTTACTCGACGTTTAAATGCTCTTTTGATGAAATTGTTTGGGGGGGAAAGAGTTCTCCCCGTCCTACTCCTCAGCAATCTTGGCTCCTCTCTTGTGGAGTTTGGAGAGAGCACGCGGGATTGCTCTCCAGGCCATGCAGGAAAAGAAGGCCCTCATCTCGCGATATCGGGGGAGTCTCGTGGTTTTTCTGGAGCTGCGGTGCCAGTGTGGGGTTTCTCACAAGGTACGACCGGGAGCTCAGGGAGCCTCTCGTGTGGTGTCAGGGAAGTCAAGTCTCCATACGAGTGGCGAGGGGGCGCACGTCATTGCTCTCGAGTCATGGTAGTGGAATCAGGGCTCAACACAATGAAAAAGGACGCTCGAGGTCTTTCTCGGGTTGCAGCAGGAAACCCTGGGTTCCCTCGACTTGTGCCTGTGACCTCAGGTAGCTTCTCAGGGTGCCTCTGAGAAGTCAGGGATACTATGGAGCTGGGAGAGGCCTCTCGGGACTCCACTGGGTTTGCTGCAATGGAAGAGGGCCTAATCTCGAGATCAGGAAGGAACCTCAGGGTTCCTCTCCATTTCTGACTCAGATCGCAGGGTCCCTGCAGAGTTGGGACAGGAGAGTCAGGCCTCATCTTGTGTGGAGGAATGGAACTCCGCTTGCCTCTCGAGTTGTTCAAGGAGTGACAGGCCACTTGGCGAGCTGTGTGTGGAACCTGCGGTTTTTTCCAGACAATGCATGGGGGTGTCAGTGCCCCTACGTGATGTGCTTTCATCCACAGGGTTGCCTTCGAAGTGGTGTGTGGGCATCGGGTTCTTATCAAGAGCGGACAGGGAAATCGGGGTCTTTTGGAATGCGGCACCACACACGAGGCTACGTCTCGAATTTCCTCGTGAGACGGGCCTCATGCTGAGTTGCCCCTGGAAGGTGGGGAAAGCCTTCCAGACAAAGCAGGTTAATCGACCCTCCTGTCGCGATCAGGAGGGGAGAAGGGTCTCAGATGAAGTGGTGCCGGGAACCTCGGTGTTCCCCTCGAGTGAGACCAGTATGTCAGGGAACTTTTGGGGTCACATGAAGCTTGCCAAATACTGTTTCAAACTTCAAGACGAAACGTGGGACTTCTCTTGAGACGCTGTGGCAGGCAAGGGCCTCATCTTGTGATGAAGGGGAAACCACGTGGTTTTTTTCGAGTTGCGATGGGATTGTTGACTTACGACGGGGAATTCAGGCTTCCTCTTGTGTTGGCCCAGGGAAGTCCATTCTTCCATTCGAGTTGCCAGGGAGAGCTGGGTGGGAATTGCTCTCGAGTCACGGCAGGTCAAAATAGACCTCATCTAGGCTTGTGTCCAGGACCTAATGTTCCTCTCCAGGGGCGATAGGGATCACAGGGACGCATTCCAGACTCACCCAGTGAGTCAGGCCTCGGCTCGAGGGGAAGCAAAGGATTCTGATATCCTCCTGGGTCTCGATAGGTATTTCTTGGAGCCCACTGAGTGGCCTCCAGGGAGTCAAGCCTCCTGTGGAGATGGAGAGAGGACTCGGGATTGCTCTCCAGGCCATACAGGAAGAGAAGGCGCTCAGCTCGCAATGACGGGGGCGTCTTGTGGGTTTTCTCGAGTTGGGGCGCAAGTATGAGTTTTCTCACGAGGTACGACGGGGAGCTCAGGGAGCCTCTCGTGTGGCGCCAGGAAAGTCAGGTCTCTATGCGTGTGATGAGGGGGAGCCCATAAATGCTCTCGAGTCATGGTAGGGAAATCGGGACTCAAGACGCGTTGAAGAAGGAGTCTCGAGGTCTTTCTCAGGTTGCGGCAGGAAACCCTGGGTTCCCTCGACTTGAACCGGTGACCTCAGGGAGCTTCTCAGGGTGCCTCTGAGAAGTCAGGCATACTGTGGACTTGGGAGGGGCTCTCGGAACTCCACTGGGTTTGGTGCAATGGCAAAGGTTCTCATCTCGAGTTGAGGCAGGAACCTAAGGGTTCCTCTCCATTTCAAACTCCGACCACAGGGTCCCTGAAGAGTTGGGACAGGAGAGTCAGGCCTCGTCTTGTGTGGAGGAATTGAACTCCGCTTGCCTCTCGAGTTGTTCACAGGATAACAGACCATTTGTCGAGCTGTGAGTGGAACCTTCGGTTTTTTCCGTAAGATGCATGAGGGGGTCAGTGCCCCTTCGTGTTGTGCCTACATCCACAGGGTTGCCTTCAAAGAGGTGTCCGGATATTGGGTTCTTATCAATAGCGGAGCAGGAAATCGGGGTCTTTCAGAACGTGGCACCATCCATGAGGCTACGTATCGAATTTCTTCATTAGACTGGTGTCATCCTGAGGTGCGCCATGAAGATCGGGAACCCCTTCCAGACAAAGCAGGGGAATCGACCATCTTGTCGCGATCAGGAGGAGTGAAAGGGCTCAGTTGAAGTCGTGCCGGGAACCTCGGTGTTCCCCTCGAGTGGGACCGGTGTGTCGGGAAACTTTTGGGGTCGCTTCAAGCGTGCCAACTACCGTTTTGCACTTCAATACGGACTTGGGGCTTCACTTGACATGCTGTAGAGGGCAAGGGCCTCATCTTGGGATGACGGGGGAATCACGTGGTTTTTCTCAAGGTGCGGAGGGATTATCGATTTACGACGGGGAATTCAGGCTTCCTCTTGTGTTGGCCCAGGGAAGTCCAATCTTTCATTCGAGTTTCGAGGGAGAGCTGGGGTTTGCTCTTGAGTCACTGCAGAGCAAAAGAGACCTCATCTAGGCTTGTGTCCAGGACCTAATATTCCTCTCCAGGGCCGACAGCGATCTCGGGGTTGCATTCCAGACGCATCCTGGGAGTCAGAGCCCGACTCGAGGGGAAGCAAAGGACCCCGCTCTCCTCTCGAGTCGCCACACGTGTCTCTTGGAGCCCACTGAGTGGCCTAAAGGGAGTCAAGCACCCTGTGGAGTTTGGAGAGAGGACTCAGGATTGCTCTCCAGGCCATGCAGGAAAAGAAGGCCTTCATCTCGCGATGACGGATGCGTATCGTGGGTTTTCTCGAGCTGGGGAGCCAGTGTGGGATTTCTCACGAGGTATGACGGGAAGTTCAGGAAGCCTCTCGTGTGGCGCCAGGGAAGTCAGGTCTCCATGGGCGGGGCAAGGGGGAGCGCGTCATTGCTCTCCAGTCAGGGTAGGGGAATCGGGCCTCATGACGGGTTGAAAAAGGACTCTCGATGTCTTTCTAGGGTTGCGGCAGGAAACCCTGGGTTCCCTTGACTTGTGCCGGTGACCTCAGGGAGCTTCTCAGGGTGCCTCTGAGAAGTCAGGGATACTGTGGATTTGGGAGAGGCCTCTCGGGACTCCTCTGGGTTTGGTGCAATGGAAGAGGGCCTCATCTCGAGTTGAGGCAGGAACCTCAGGGTTCTGCTCCTGACTTCCTGGAGCCGGATCTGACTCAGATAGCAGGGTCCCTGCTGAGTTTGCTCAGGAGTCAGGTCTCGTGTTCTGCGGAGGAATGGAACTCAGCTTACATCTCAAGTTGTTCAAGGATGACACCACTTTTCGTGATGTGTGTGGAACCTGCGGGTTTTTCGGAGATGCACGGGGGCGTCAGTGCTCCTTCCTGTTGTGCCTTCATCCACAGGGTTGCCTTCGAAGAGGTGTCCAGGCATCGGGTTCTCCTCAAGTGCGGACCGGGAAATCGGGGTCTTTCAGCATGTTGCACCACCCACTAGGCTACGTCTCGAATTTCCTCGTGAGATCGGCCTCATCCTGAGGTGCGCAGGAAAGTCTGGGAACCCTTTCCAGACAAAGCAGGGGAATCGACCCTCCTTTCGGGATCAGGAGAAGAGAAAGGGCTCAGATGAAGTAGTGCCGGGAACCTCGGTGCTCCCCTTGAGTGAAACTGGTAAGTCGGGTAACTTTTCGGGTTGCATCAAGGGTGCCAAGTACCGTTTCGCACTTCAAGATGGAACCTGGGACTTCTCTTGAGACGCAGTAGTGGGCAAGGGCCTCATCTAGCGCTGACGGGGGACCCACGTGTTTTTTCTCGAGTTGCGGCCGGATTCTTGAGTTACGATGGGGAATACAGGTTTCCTCTTGTGTTGGCCCAGGGAAGTCCAATCTTCCATTCGAGTTGCAAGTGAGAGCGGGAGATTGCTCTCGAGTCACTGCAGGGCAAAATAGAGCTCATCTAGGTTTGTGTCCAGGACCGAGTTTTTCTCTCCAGGGGCGACAGGGATCTTGGGGTTGCATTCCAGACTCACCCAGGGAGTCAGGCCTCCTCTCAAAGGGAATGAATGGACTCCGCTCTCCTCTCGAGTCGCGACGGGTATCCCTTGGAGCCCAAGAGTGGCCTAAATGGAGTTAAGCCTCCTGTGGAGTTTGGAGAGAGGACTCGGGATTGCTCTCTAGGCCATGCAGGAAAAGAAGGACCTCATCTCGCGATGACGAGGGCGTCTCGTGGGTTTTCTCAAGGTGCAGTGCCTGGTTGGGGTTTCTCACGAGATAGGACGGGGAGCTCAGGGAGACTCCTGTGGTGCCACGGAAGTCAGGTCTCCATGGACGTGGCGAGGGGGAGCGCCTCATTGCTCTCAAGTCATGGTAGGGGAATCGAGCCTCAAGACGCTTCGAAGAAAAACTCTCGAGGTCTTTCTCGGGGTGTGGCAGGAAACCCTGGGTTCCCTCGACTTGTGCCCATAACCTCAGGGAGCTTAGCGGGGTTCCTCTGAGAAGTCAGGGATACTGTGGAATTGAGAGGGACTTCTCGGGACTTCACAGGGACTGGTGCAATTGAAGAGGACCTAATCTCGGATTGAGGCAGTAACGTCAGGGTTCCTCTCCATTTCTGACTCGGATAGCAGGGTCCCTGCAGAGTTGGGACAGGAGAGTCAGACCTCATCTTGTGTGGAGTAATGGAACTCCGCTTGCCTCTCGAGTTGTTCACGGGATGACAGGCCACCTGTCGAGTTGTATGTGGAACCTGCGGTTTTGGGGGACGATGCACAGGGGTGTCAGTGCCCCTTCGTGTTGTGCCTTCATCCACAGGGTTACGTTCGAAGAGGTGACCGGGCATCGGGATCTTATCAATAGCGGACCAGGAAATCGGGGTCTTTCGGCATGTGGCACAACCCACGAGGCTACGTCTCGAATTCCCTCGTGAGACTGGCCTCATCCTGAGGTTCGCCGGGAAGTTTGGGAACCCCTTCCAGACAAAGCAGGGGAATCGACCCTCCTGTCGCCATTAGGAGGGGAGAAGAGGCTCAGCTGAAGCGGTGCTGGGAACCTCCATGTTCTCCTCGAGTGAGACCGGGGTGTCAGGGAAATTTGGGGGTCGCATCAAGGGTGCCAAGTACCGTTTCACACTTCAAGACGGAACATGGGACTTCCCTGGAGACGCTATAGCTGACAGGGGCCTCATATTTCGATGACGGAGGAACCACGTTGTTTTTCTCCAGTTGCCGCGGGATTCTCGAATTACAATGGGAATACAGGCTTCCTCTTGTGTTGGCCCAGGGAAGTCCAATCATCCATTCGAGTTGCGAGGGAGAGCTGGGGATTGCACTTGAGTCAATGCAGGACAAAAAAGGCCTCATTTAGGCTTGTGTCCAGGACCGAGTTTTCCTCTACAGGGGCGACACGGATCTCGGGATCCCATTCCAGACTCACCCAAGTAGTCAGGCCTCGGCTCGAGGGGAAGCAACGGAATCCGCTCTCCTCTAGAGTAGCGACGTGTATCTCTTGGAGGCTACTGAGTGTCCTAAAGGGAGACAGGCCTCCAGTGGAGTTTGGAGAGTGGACTCGGGATTGCTCTCTAGGTCATGTAGGAAAAGAAGGCCCTCATCTTACGATGACGGGGGCGTCTCGTGAGTTTTCTCGAGCGGCGGTGCCAGTGTGGGGTTTTCATGAGGTACGACGGGGAGCGCAGGGAGCCTCTCGTGTGGCACCAGGGAAGTTAGGTTTCAATGGGCGTGGCGAGGGAAATGCGTCATTGCTCTCAAGTCATTGTAGGGTATCGGGCCTCAAGACGCGGTAAAGAAGGACTCTCGAGGTCTTTCTCAGAATGCAGCAGGAAACCCTGGGTTCACTCGACTTGTGCCAGTGACCGCAGAGAGCTTCTGAGGGTGCCTCTGAGAAGTCAGGGATACTGTGGAGTTGGGAGGGGCCTCTCGGGACTCCACTGGGTATGGCGCAATGGAAGAGGGCCTCATTTCGAGTTGATGCAGGAACGTCAGGTTTCATCTACATTTCTAACTCCGATCGCACGGTCCCTGCAGAGTTGGGAAAGGAGAGTCAGGCCTTCTCTTGTGTGCAGGGACGGAACTCCGCATGCCTCTCTAGTTCTTCAAGGGATGACAGGACACTTGTCGATCTGTGTTTGGAATCTGCGTGTTTTTCCGTACTATGCATGGGGATGTCAGTACCCCTTCGTGTTGTGCATTCATCCACAGGTTTGCTTTCGAAGAGGTGCCCGGGCATCGGGTTCTTATTAAGAGCGCACCGGGAAATCGGGGTCTTTCCGCATGTGGCACCACCCACCAGGCTACGTCTCGAATTTCCTAGTGAGACCGGCCTCATCCTGAGGTGCGCCGGGAAGGTCGGAACCCCTTGCAGACAAAGCAGGGGAATCCACCCTCCTGTCTCGATCAGGAGGGGAGAAGGGGCACAGATGAGGTGATGCCGGGAACCTCGGTGTTCCCCTCCAGTGAGACCAGTGTGTTGGGGAACTTTTGGGGTCGCATCAAAGGTGCCAAGTACCGTATCGCACTTCAAGATGGAACGTAAGACTTCTTTTGAGACGCTGTAGCGGCAATGGCCGCATCTTGCGATGAAGAGGGAACGACGTGGTTTTTCTCGAGTTGTGGCGGGATTCTTGAGTTACAACGGGAAATTCAGGCTTCCTCTTCTGTTGGCCCAGGGAAGTCCAGTCTTCCATTCGAGTTTCGAGGGAGAGTTGGGGATTGCTCTCGAGTCACTGCAGGAAAAAAGAGACCTCATCTAGGCTTGTGTCCAGGACCTAATGTTTCTCTCCAGGGGCGACAGGGATCTCCGGTTCGTATATCAGACTCACCCGAGGAGTCAGGCCTCGCCTCGAGGGGAAGGAAAAGACTCCGCTCTCCTCTCGAGTCGCGACGGGTATGTCTTGGAGTCCACTGAGTGACCAAAAGGGAGTCAAGCCTACTGTGGAGTTTGGAGAGAGGACTCGGGATTGCTCTCCAGGCCGTGCTAGAAAAGAAGGCCATCATGTCGCGAAAACGGGGGCGTCTCGTGGGTTTTCTCTATCTGCGGCGCCAGTGTGGGGTTTCTCACGAGGTATGATGGGGAGCTCAGGGAGCCTCTCGTGTGGCGCCAGGGAAGTCAGGGCTTCATGAGTGTAGCAGAGGGAGTGCGTCATTGCCCTCGAGTCATGGTAGGGGAATCAGGCCTCAAAGCGTGTTGAAGAAGGACTCTTGAGTTCTTTCTATGGTGGCGGCAATAAACCCTGGGTTCACTCGAATTGTGCTGGTGACCTCAGGGAGCTTCTCAGGGTGCCTCTGAGAAGTCAGGGATACTGTGGAGGTGGGACGCGTCTCTTGGGACTCCACTGGGTTTCGTGCAATGGAAGAGGTCCTAATCTCGAGTGGAGGCAGGAACCTCAGCGTTCCTCTCGTGACTTCACTGGCGCTGGTCTGATTCGGATCGCAAAGTCCCTGCAGAGTTGGGACAGGAGAGTCAGGCCTCGTCTTGTGTAGAGGAATGAAACCCCACTTGCCTCTCGAGTTCTTCAGGGGTGACAAGCCACTTGTTGAGCTGTATGTAGAACCTGCGGGTTTTTCCATACGATGCACGAGGGTGTCAGTGCCCCTTTGTGTTGTGCCTTCATCCACAGGGTTGCCTTCGAAGAGGTGTCCAGGCATCGGGTTCTTATCAAGAGCATACCGGGAAATCATAGTCTTTTGGCATGTGGCACCACCCGCGAGCTACGTCTCGAATTTCCTCGTGAGACCGGCCTCATCCTGAAGTGCCCCGTGATGGTCGGGAACCCCTTACAAACAAAGCAGGGGAAGTGACCCTCCTATCTCGAACAGGAGGGGAGAAGGGGCTCAGATAAACTGGTGCCGGGAACCTCGGTGTTCACCTCGAGTGAGACTGATATTTCGGGGAACTTTTGGGGTCACATCAAGGGTGTCAAGTATCGTTTCGCACTTCAAGACGGAACGTGGGACTTTTCTTGAGAAGCTGTAGCGGGCAAGGGCCTCATCTTGCGATGACAAGGGAACCAAGTGCTTTTTCTCGAGTTGCGGCGGGATTCTCGAGTTACGAGGGGGAATTCAGGCTTCCTCTTGTGTTGGCCCAGGGAAGTCCAATCTTCCATTCGAGTTGTTAGGGAGAACGGGGGATTGCTCTCGAGTTACAGAAGGGCAAAAGAGACCTCATCTAGGCTTATGTCCAGGACCTAATGTTCCTCTCCAGGGGAGATAGGGATCTCGGGGTTGCATCCCAGACCCACCTGGTGAGTCAGGCCTTGTCTCGAGGAGAAGAAAAGGACTCCATTCTCCTCTCGAGTCGCGACGGGTATCTCTTGGAGCCCACTAAGTGGCCTAAAGGGAGTCAAGCCTCCTGTGGAGTTTGGAAAGAGGATTCGGGATTCCTCTCCAGGCCATGCAGGAAAAGAAGGCCCTCATCTCGCGATGACAGGGGCGTATGGTGGGTTTTCTCGAGCTGCGGCGTCAGTGTGGGGTTTCTCACGAGGTACGACAGGGAGCTCAGGGAGCCTCTCTTATGGCGCCAGGGAAGTCAGGTCTCCATGTGTGTGGCGAGAGGGTGCGTGTCATTTCTATAGAGCCATGGAAGCAGATTCGGGCTTCAAGACACGTTGAAGTAGGACTCTCGAGGTCTTTTTCGCATTGTGGCAGGAAACCCTGGGTTCCCTCGACATGTGCCGGTGACCTCATGGAGCTTCTCCGGGTGCCTCTGAGAAGTCAGGGGTACTGTGGAGTTGGGAGGGGCCTCTCTGGACTCCACTGGGTTTGGTGCAATGGATGAGAGCCTCATCTCGAGTGGAGGCAGGAACCTCATGTTTCCTCTCCTGGGTTTCCTGTCGCTGGTACTGACTCGGATCGCAGTTTCCCTGCAGAGTTGGTACAGAAAATCAGGTCTCGTCTTGTGTGGAGGAATGGAACTCCACTTGCCTCTCGAGTTGTTCACGGGCTGACAGACCACTTGTCGAACTGTGTTTGTAACCTGCGGGTTTTTCTGGACGATGCACGGGGGTGTCAGTGCCCCTTCGTGTTGTGCTTTCATCCACAGGTTTTCCTTCGTAAAGGTGTCAGGGCATCACGTTCTTATCAAGAGCAGACCGGGAAATCGGGGTCTTTCGGCTTGTGGCACCACCCACGAGGCTATGTCTCGAATTTCCTCGTGAGACCTGCCTCATCCTTAGGCGTGCCGGAAAGGTCGGGAACCCCTTCCAGACATAGCAGGGAAATCGACACTCCTGTCGCGATCACGAGGGGAGAAGGAGCTCAAATGAAGTGGTTCCGGGAACCTCGGTGTTCCTTTCCAGTGAGACCGGTATGTCGGGGAATTTTGAGATTGCATCAAGGGTGCCAAGTACCGTTTCGCACTTCAAGACAGAACGTGGGACTTCTCTTGAGTCGCTGTAGCGGGCAAGGGCCTCATCTAGCGCTGATGGGGGAACCACGTGGATTTTCTCGAGTTTCGGTGGGATTCTCGAGTTACAGTGTCGAATTCAGGCTTCCAATTGTATTGGCCCAGGGAAGTCCAACCTTCCATTCGATTTGCGAGGGAGAGCTGGCGATTGCTCTCTAGTAACTGCAGTGCAAAATAGACCTCATCTAGGCTTGTGTCCAGGACCGAATTTTCCTCTCCAGGTGCGACAGGAACTCGGGGTTGCATTCCAGACTCACACGGGGAGTCAGGCCTCGTCTCGAGGGGAAGCAAAGGACTCCGCTCTCCCTTCAAGTCCTGACAGGTATCTCTTGGAGCCAAGTGAGAGGCCTAAAGAGAGTCAAGCCTCCTGTGGAGTCTGGAGAGAGGACTCGGTTTTGCTCTCCATGCCAGGCAGGAAAGAAGTCTCTCATCTCGTGATGACGGGGGCGTATCGTGGGTTTTCTCGAGCTGCGGTGCCTGAATGGGGTTTCCGAATAGGTACGACGGGGAGCTCAGGGAGACACTCTTCAGGCGTCAGGGAAGTCAGGTCTCCATGCGCATGGCGATGGGGAGCGGGTCTTTGCTCTCGAGTCATGGTAGGGGAATCGGGCCTCAAGACGCGCTGAAGGACTCTCAAGGTCTTTCTCGGGTCGCAGCAGGAAACCCTGTGTTCCCTCGACTTGTGCCGGTGACCTCAGGTAGATTCTCAAGGTGCCTCTGAGAATTCAGGGATACTGTGGAGTTGGGAGGGGCCTCTCGCGACTCATCTGGGTTTGGTGCAATGGAAGAGGGCCTCATCTCGAGTTGAGGCAGGAACCTCAGGTTTCCTCTCCATTTCTGACTCGGATGGCAGGGTCCCTGAAGAGTTGGGACAGGAGAGTCAGGCCTCGGCTTGTGTGGAGGAAACGAACTCTGCTTGCCTATCGAGTTGTTCATGGGGTGACATTCCACTTGTCGAGCTGTGTGTAGAACCTGCGTGTTTTTCTGGACGATGCACAGGAGTTTTAGTAACCCTTCTGTTGTGCCTTCATCCACAGGGTTGCCTTCAAAGTGGTGTCCGGGCATCGGGTTCTTATCCAGAGTGGACCGAACAATCGGGGTCTTTTGGCATGTGGCACCACCCACGAGGCTACGTCTCGAATTTCCTCCTGAGAAAGGCCTCATCCTTAGGTGCGCCGGGATGGGCGGGAACTCCTTCCAGGCAAAGCAGGGGAATTTACCCTCCTGTCGTGATCAGGAGGGGAGAAAGTGATCAGATGAAGTGGTGCCGGGAACTTCGGTGTTACCCTCGGTGAGAACGGTGTGTCGGGGAACTTTTGGGGTTACATCAAGGGTGAAAAGTAGCATTTCGCACTTCAAGACGGAACGTGGGACTTCACTTGAGACGCTGTAGCGGGCCAGGGCCTCATCTTGGGATGACGAGTGAACCACGTGGTTTTTCTCGCATTGCGGCGGGAGTCTCGAGTTTCGATGGGGGATTCAGATTTCCTCCTGTGTTGGCCCATGGAAGTCCAATCTTTCATTCGAGTTTCGAGGGTGAGCTGGGATCCCACTCGAGTCACTGCGGGGCAAAATAGACCATATCTAGGCTTGTGTCCAGGACCGAATATTCCTCTCCAGGGGTGACAGGGATCTCGGGGTGGCATTCCAGACTCACCCGGGAAGTCCGGCCTTGTTTCTAGGGGAAGCAAAGTACTCCTGTTTCCTCTCGAGTCGCGACGGGTACCTATTGAGCGCACTGAGTAGCCTTAGTGAGTCAAGCCTCCCGTGGAGTTTGGAGAGACGACTCGGGATTGCCCTCCAGGCCATGCAGTTAATGATGGCCCTCATCTCACTATAACGGGGGCGTCTCGTGGGTTTTCTCGAGCTGCGGCGCCAGTGTGGGGTTTCTCACGAGGTACGACGGGGACCTCAGGGAGCCTCTCGTGAGGTGCCAGGGAAGTTAAGTCTCCATGCGCATGGGTACTGGGAGCGCTTCATTGCTCTTGAGACATGGTAGGGGAATCGGGCCTCAAGATGCATCAAAGAAGGACTATCCAATCTTTCTCGGGTTGCGGCAGGAAACCCTGGGTTCCATCAACTTGTGCCGGAGATCTCAGGGAGCTTGTCAGGGTGCCTCTGAGAAGTCAGGGACACTGTGGGTTGGAGGGACCTCTCGGGACTCCAGTGGTTTTGGTGCTATGGAAGAGGGCCTCATCTCGAGTTGAGGCAGGAACCTCAGGGTTCCTCTCCATTTCTGATTCGGATTGAAGGGTCCCAGCAGATTTGGGACAGGAGAGTCAGGCCTCGTCCTGTGTGGAGAATGGAACTCAGCTTGCCTCTCGAGTTGTGCACGGGGTGACAGACCACGTGTCGAGCCGTGTGTGGAACCTGTAGGTTTTTCCGGACGGTGCACGGGTGTGTCTGTGCCCCTTCGTGTTGTGCCTTCATCCACAGGGTTGCCTTCTAAGGGGTGTCCAGGCATCGGGTTCTTATCAACAGCGGGCCGGGCAATTGGAGTCTTTTGGCATGTGGCACCACCCACGAGGCTACATCTCGAACTTCCTCGTGAGACCGGCATCATCCTGAGGTGCGCCGTTAAGGTCGGGAAACCCTTGCAGACAAAGCAGGGGAATCGACCCTCCTGTCGTGATCAGGAGGGGAGAAGGCGTTCAAAAGAAATGGTGCCGGGAACTTCGGTGTTCCCCTCAAGTGAGACCGGTATGTTGGGGAACTTTTGGGGTCGCATCAAGGGTGCCAAGTACTGTTTCGCACTTCAAGATGGAACGTGGGACTACTCTTGAGACGCTGTAGCGGGAAAGTGCCTCATATTGCGATGATGGGGCAACCACTTGGTTTTCTCGAGTTACGGCGGGATTCTCGAGTTACGACGGGGATTTCAGGCTTCCTCTTGTGTTGTCCCAGGGAAGTCCAATCTTCAATTCGAGTTGCGAGGGAGAGCTGGGGATTGCGCACGAGTCACTGTAGGGAAAAAGAGACCTCATCTTGGCTTGTGTCCAGGATCTAATGTTCCTCTCCAGGGGCGACAGGGATCTCGGGGTTGCATTCCAGACTCACCCGGGGAGTCAGGCCTCGTCTCGAGGGGAAGCAAATGACTCCACTCTCCTCTCGAGTCGCGACGGATATCTCTTGGAGCCCACTGAGTGGCCTACAGGGAGCCAAGCTTCCTGTGGATTTTGGAGAGAGGACTCGGTATTGCTCTCCAGGCCATGCAGAAAAAGAAGGCCCTCATCTCGCGATGACAGGGGCATCTCGTGGGTTTTCTCGAGCTGAGGCACAAGTGTGGTGTTTCCCACGTGGTAAGGCTGGGAGCTCAGGGAGCATCTTGTGCGGCGCCAGGGAAGTCAGGTCTCCATGCGCGTGGCGAGGGGGCGTGCGTCATTGCTCTCTTGTCATGATAGGGGATTTGGACCTCAAGACGCATTGAAGAAGGACTCTCAAGGTCTTTCTCAGGTTGTGGCAGGAAACCATGGGTTCCCTCGACTCATGCATGTTACGTCAGGGAGCTTCTCAGGTGCCTCTGTGAAATCAGGGATACTGTGGAGTTGGGAGTGACCTCTCGGAACTCCACTGGGTTTGGTGAAATGGAAAAAGGCATCATCTTTAGATAAAGCAGGAACATCAGGTTTCCTCTTCATTTCTGCCTCGGATCGCATGTTCCTGCAGAGTTGGGAGAGGAGAGTCAGGACTCATCTTGTGTGGAGGAATGGAAATCCGCTTGCATCTCGAGTTGTTCACGGGGTGACAGGCCTCTTGTAGAGCTGTATGTGGAACCTGTGGGTTTTTCTGGACGATGCACAGGGGTGTCAGTGCCCCTTTTGTTGTACCTTCATCCACAGGGTTGTCTTCAAAGAGGTGTCTGGTCATCGGGTTCTTCTCAAGAGTGTACTGGGAAATCGGGGTCTTTCGGCATGTGGCACCCCCCACGAGGCCACGTCTCGAAATTTCCCATGAGTCCGGCTTCATCCTGAGGTGCGCCGTGAATGTCGGGAACCCCTTTAAGTCAAAGCAGGGGAATCGACCCTCTTGTCGCTATCAGGAGGGGAGAAGGGGCTCAAAAGAAGTGGTGCCGGGAACCTCGGTGTTCCCCTCAAATGAAACCGGTGTGTCGGGGAACATTTGGGGTCGCATTAAGGGTGCCAAGTAACGTTTCGCACTTCAACACGGAACGTGGGACTTCTCTTGAGACGCTGTAGTGAGCACGGGCCCCATCTTGTGATGACGGGGGAACCACGTGGTTTTTCTCGAGTTGCGGCAGGGAATTCAGGCTTCCTCTTGTGTTGGCCCAGGGAAGTCCAAATTTCCATACGAGTTGAGAGCTAGAGCTGGGGGTTGGTTCGAGTTATTGCAGGGCAAAAGAGACCTCATCTAGGCTTGTGTCTAGGACCTAATGTTCCTTTCAAGGGGCAACAGGGATCTCGGAGTTGCATTCCAGATCCTCCCGAGGAGTCAGGCCTCTTCAAGAGGGTAATGAATGGACTCCCCTCTCCTCTTGAGTCGCGACGGGTATCTCTTAGAGCCCATTGTGTGGCCTAAAGGGAGTCAAGCCTCCTGTGGAGATTGGAGAGAGGACTCGGGATTGCTCTCCAGGCCATGCAGGAAAAGAAGGCCCGCATATCGTGATGACAGGGGCGTCTGTGCATTTTCTCGAGGTGCGGGGCCAGGAAGGGGTTTCTCACAAGATACGATGGGGAGCTCAGGGAGTCTCTCGTGTGGTGACAGGAAAGTCAGGTCTCCATGCACGTGTGGAGGGGGAGCGCGTCATTGCTCTCGAGTCATGGTAGGGGCATCGGGCCTCAAGAGGCGTTGAAGAACGACTCTCAAGGTCTTTCTCCGGTTGCGGCAGGAAACCCTGGTTTTTCTCGACTTGTGCCGGTGACCTCAGGGAGCTTAACATGGTGCCTCTGAGAAGTCATGGATTCTGTGGAGCTGGGAGGGGCCACTCGGGACACCACTGGGTGTGGTATAATGCAAGAGGGCCTCATCTCGTGTTGAGGAAGGAACCTCAGGGTTCCTCTCCATTTCAGACTCCGATCTCAGGATTCCTGCAGAGTTGGGACAGGAGAGTCAGGCCTCGTATTCTGTGGAGAAATGAAACTTAGCTTGCCTCTCGAGTTGTTCACGAGGTAACAGATCACTTGTCGAGCTGTATGTGGAACCTGCAGAATTTTCCAAAAGATGCATGGGTGTGCAGGGCCCCTCCTTATTGTGCCTTCATCCAACGGGATACATTCGAAGAAGTGTACGAGCATCGGGTTCTTATTAATAGCGGACCAGGAAATGGGGTCTTTCCGCATGTGGCACCACCCACGAGGCTACATCTCCAATTTCCTCGTGAGACCGGCCCCATTCTGAGGTGCGCTGGGAAGATCGGTAACACCTTCCAGACAAAGCAGGAGAATCGACACTCCTGTTGCAATCAGGAGGGGAGAAGGGGCTCAAATGATGTGGTGTGGGGAACATGGGTGTTCCCCTCGAGTGAGGCATGTACGTTGGGGAACTTTGCGGGTGGCATCATGGGTGCAGAGTACCATTTTGCACTTCAGTAGGTACGTGGGACTTCTTTTGAGACGCCGTGGCGGGCAAGGGGCTCATGCTGCGAAGACGATGGAACCACGTGGTTTTTCTCGAGTTGCGGCGGGATTCTCGAGTTACTACGGGGATTTCAGGCTTCCTCTTGTGTTGGCCCTGGGAAGCCCAAACTTCCCTTCGAGTTGCGAGCGAAAGCTGGGGGTTGTGCTCGAGTCACTGCAGGGCCAAAGAGACCTCATCTAGGCGTGTGTCCAGGACCTAATAGTCCTCTCATGGGAAGACAAGGATCTCGGGGTCGCACTCCAGACTCCACCGGGGAGTCAGGCTTCGCCACGAGGGGAAGCAAAGGACTGCGCTCTCCTCTCGAGCCACGACGCGGATCTCCTGGAGCCCACTGAATGGCCTCAAGGGAGTCAAGCCTCCTCTTCAGTTTGGAGAGAGGACTCGGGATTGCTCTCCAGGCCATGCAGGAAAAGAAGGACCTCAGCTCGCGAGGAAGGGGGCGTCTCAGGTGTTCCTCGAGCTGCGGCGCCCATGGGGGTTTTCTCCGGAGGCACGACGAGGATCTAAGGGAGACTCTCGTTCGGCACCAGGGAAGTCAGGTCTCCATGCGCGTGGCGAGGGAGAGCGCGTCATGGCTATCGAGTCACGGGAGGGCACTAGGGCTTCGAGACGCGTTGAAGAAGGACTCTCGAGGTCTTTCTCGGGGGGCGGCGGGAAACCCTCGTTTACCTCGTGTTCTGCCGGGGACCTTAGGGAACTTCCCAGGGTGCCTCTGAGAGGCGAGGGATCCTGTGGAGGTGGCGGGGCCCCTCGGGACTCCGCTGGGTCTGGCGCAACGGAAGAGGGCCTCACCTCGAGGGGAGGCAGGAACCTCAGGCTTCCTCTCCGTTTCGGACTCCGACCGCAGGGTCCCTGCAGAGTTGGGACAGGAGAGTCAGGCCTCGTCTTGTCTGAGGAAGGGAACCCCGCTGGCCTCTCGAGTTGCTCAGGGGGTCTCAGGCCCCTCGTTGAGCTGTGTGTGGAACCCGCGGGTCTTTGCGGACGATGCCCGGGGATGGCAGTGCCCCTTCGTGTTGTGCCTTCCCCCCCAGGGTTGCCTTCGAAGAGGGGTCCGGGCCTCGGGTCCTTCTCAAGAGCGGACCGGGGAATCGGGGGCGTTCGGCATGTGGCCCCACCCACGTGGCTCGTCTCGAATTTCCTCGTGAGACCGGCCTCATTATGAGGTGCGCCGGGAAGGCCGGGAACCCCTTCCAGACCACGCAGGGGAATCGCCTCTCCTGTCGCGATAAGGAGGGGAGAAGGGGCTCAGAGGAAGCGGTGCCGGGACCCTCGGTATTCCCCTCGGGGGAACCTGGCACGTCGGGGGATTTTTGGGGGTCGCAGGAAGGCTGTCAGGGACCGTTTCGCCTTTCAGGGCGGAACAGGGGACTTCCCTTGAGATGCTGTCGCGGGCAAGGGCCTCATCTTGCCCAGAGGTGGGAACCACGTGGTTTTTCTCGAGTTGCGTCGGCATTCTCGAGTTACGACGGGCATCTCAGCCTTCCCCTTGGGTTGGCCCTGGGAAGCCCAATCTTCCCCTCGGGTTGCGAGGGAAAGCTGGGTGTTGCGCTCGAGTCACTCCAGGGCCGAAGAGACCTCACCTAGGCGTGTGTCCGGGACCTAATATTCCTCTCCAGGGAAGGCAGGGATCTCGGGGTTGCATTCCAGGCTCCCCGGGGAGTCAGGCCTCGTCTCGAGGGGAAGCCAAGGCCTCCGCTCTCCTCTCGAGTCGCGACGCGGGTCTCTTGGAGCCCCCTGAGCGGCCTCAAGGGAGTCCAGCCTCCTCTTCCGTTTGGAGAGAGGACCCGGGATTGCTCTCCAGGCCATGCAGGAAAAGAAGGCCCTCAGCTCGCGAGGACGGGGGCGTCTCAGGGGTTTCCTCGAGCTGCGGCGCCCGTGGGGGTTTTCTCCCGAGGCACGACGAGGATCTCAGGGAGCCTCTCGAGCGGCGCCAGGGAAGTCAGGTCTCCATGCGCGTGGCGAGGGGGAGCGCGTCCTGGCTCTCGAGTCATGGGAGGGGACTAGGGCCTCGAGACGCGTTGAAGAAGGACTCTCGAGGTCTTTCTCGGGGGGCGGCGGGAAACCCTCGTTTCCCTCGCCTTCTGCCGGGGACCTTAGGGAACTTCCCAGGGTGCCTCTGAGAGGCGAGGGATCCTGTGGAGGTGGCGGGGCCCCTCGGGACTCCGCTGGGTCTGGCGCAACGGAAGAGGGCCTCACCTCGAGGGGAGGCAGGAACCTCAGGCTTCCTCTCCGTTTCGGACTCCGACCGCAGGGTCCCTGCAGAGTTGGGACAGGAGAGTCAGGCCTCGTCTTGTCTGAGGAAGGGAACCCCGCTGGCCTCTCGAGTTGCTCAGGGGGACTCAGGCCCCCCGTCGAGCTGTGTGTGGAACCCGCGGGTCTTTGCGGACGATGCACGGGGGTGGCAGTGCCCCTTCGTGTTGTGCCTTCACCCACAGGGTTGCCTTCGAAGAGGGGTCCGGGCCTCGGGTCCTTCTCAAGAGCGGACCGGGGAATCGGGGGCGTTCGGCATGTGGCCCCACCCACGTGGCTCGTCTCGAATTTCCTCGTGAGACCGGCCTCATCCTGAGTGCGCCGGGAAGGCCGGGAACCCCTTCCAGACCACGCAGGGGAATCGCCTCTCCTGTCGCGATCAGGAGGGGAGAAGGGGCTCAGAGGAAGCGGTGCCGGGACCCTCGGTGTTCCCCTCGGGGGACCCCGGCGTGTCAGGGGACTTTTGGGGGTCGCAGGAAGGCTGTCAGGGACCGTTTCGCCCTTCAGGGCGGAACAGGGGACTTCCCTTGAGACGCCGTCGCGGGCAAGGGCCTCATCTTGCCAAGAGGTGGGAACCACGTGGTTTTTCTCGAGTTGCGGCGGCATTCTCGAGTTACGACGGGCATCTCAGCCTTCCCCTTGGGTTGGCCCCTGGAAGCCCAATCTTCCCCTCGGGTTGCTAGGGAAAGCTGGGGGTTTGCGCTCGAGTCACTGCAGGACCGAAGAGACCTCACCTAGGCGTGTGTCCCGGACCTAATATTCCTCTCCAGGGAAGGCAGGGATCTCGGGGTTGCATTCCAGGCTCCCCCGGGGAGTCAGGCCTCGTCTCGAGGGGAAGCCAAGGACTCCGCTCTCCTCTCGAGTCACGAAGCGGGTCTCTTGGAGCCCCCTGAGCGGCCTCAAGGGAGTCCAGCCTCCTCTTCCGTTTGGAGAGAGGACCCGGGATTGCTCTCCAGGCCATGCAGGAAAAGAAGGCCCTCAGCTGGCGAGGACGGGGGCGTCTCAGGGGTTTCCTCGAGCTGCGGCGCCCGTGGGGGTTTTCTCCCGAGGCACGACGAGGATCTCAGGGAGCCTCTCGAGCGGCGCCAGGGAAGTCAGGTCTCCATGCGCGTGGCGAGGGGGAGCGCGTCCTGGCTCTCGAGTCATGGGAGGGGACTAGGGCCTCGAGACGCGTTGAAGAAGGACTCTCGAGGTCTTTCTCGGGGGGCGGCGGGAAACCCTCGTTTCCCTCGCCTTCTGCCGGGGACCTTAGGGAACTTCCCAGGGTGCCTCTGAGAGGCGAGGGATCCTGTGGAGGTGGCGGGGCCCCTCGGGACTCCGCTGGGTCTGGCGCAACGGAAGAGGGCCTCACCTCGAGGGGAGGCAGGAACCTCAGGCTTCCTCTCCGTTTCGGACTCCGACCGCAGGGTCCCTGCAGAGTTGGGACAGGAGAGTCAGGCCTCGTCTTGTCTGAGGAAGGGAACCCCGCTGGCCTCTCGAGTTGCTCAGGGGGACTCAGGCCCCCCGTCGAGCTGTGTGTGGAACCCGCGGGTCTTTGCGGACGATGCACGGGGGTGGCAGTGCCCCTTCGTGTTGTGCCTTCACCCACAGGGTTGCCTTCGAAGAGGGGTCCGGGCCTCGGGTCCTTCTCAAGAGCGGACCGGGGAATCGGGGGCGTTCGGCATGTGGCCCCACCCACGTGGCTCGTCTCGAATTTCCTCGTGAGACCGGCCTCATCCTGAGTGCGCCGGGAAGGCCGGAACCCCTTCCAGACCACGCAGGGGAATCGCCTCTCCTGTCGCGATCAGGAGGGGAGAAGGGGCTCAGAGGAAGCGGTGCCGGGACCCTCGGTGTTCCCCTCGGGGGACCCCGGCGTGTCAGGGGACTTTTGGGGGTCGCAGGAAGGCTGTCAGGGACCGTTTCGCCCTTCAGGGCGGAACAGGGGACTTCCCTTGAGACGCCGTCGCGGGCAAGGGCCTCATCTTGCCAAGAGGTGGGAACCACGTGGTTTTTCTCGAGTTGCGGCGGCATTCTCGAGTTACGACGGGCATCTCAGCCTTCCCCTTGGGTTGGCCCCTGGAAGCCCAATCTTCCCCTCGGGTTGCTAGGGAAAGCTGGGGGTTTGCGCTCGAGTCACTGCAGGACCGAAGAGACCTCACCTAGGCGTGTGTCCCGGACCTAATATTCCTCTCCAGGGAAGGCAGGGATCTCGGGGTTGCATTCCAGGCTCCCCCGGGGAGTCAGGCCTCGTCTCGAGGGGAAGCCAAGGACTCCGCTCTCCTCTCGAGTCACGAAGCGGGTCTCTTGGAGCCCCCTGAGCGGCCTCAAGGGAGTCCAGCCTCCTCTTCCGTTTGGAGAGAGGACCCGGGATTGCTCTCCAGGCCATGCAGGAAAAGAAGGCCCTCAGCTCGCGAGGACGGGGGCGTCTCAGGGGTTTCCTCGAGCTGCGGCGCCCGTGGGGGTTTTCTCCCGAGGCACGACGAGGATCTCAGGGAGCCTCTCGAGCGGCGCCAGGGAAGTCAGGTCTCCATGCGCGTGGCGAGGGGGAGCGCGTCCTGGCTCTCGAGTCACGGGAGGGGACTAGGGCCTCGAGACGCGTTGAAGAAGGACTCTCGAGGTCTTTCTCGGGGGGCAGCGGGAAACCCTCGTTTCCCTCGCCTTCTGCCGGGGACCTTAGGGAACTTCCCAGGGTGCCTCTGAGAGGCGAGGGATCCTGTGGAGGTGGCGGGGCCCCTCGGGACTCCGCTGGGTCTGGCGCAACGGAAGAGGGCCTCACCTCGAGGGGAGGCAGGAACCTCAGGCTTCCTCTCCGTTTCGGACTCCGACCGCAGGGTCCCTGCAGAGTTGGGACAGGAGAGTCAGGCCTCGTCTTGTCTGAGGAAGGGAACCCCGCTGGCCTCTCGAGTTGCTCAGATGGTCTCAGGCCCCACATCGAGCTGTGTGTGGAACCCGCGGGTCTTTGCGGATGATGCACGGGGGTGGCAGTGCCCCTTCGTGTTGTGCCTTCACCCACAGGGTTGCCTTCGAAGAGGGGTCCGGGCCTCGGGTCCTTCTCAAGAGCGGACCAGGGAATCGGGGGCGTTCGGCATGTGGCACCACCCACGTGGCTCGTCTCGAATTTCCTCGTGAGACCGGCCTCATCCTTAGGTGCCCCGGGAAGGCCTGGAACCCCTTCCAGACCACGCAGGGGAATCGACTCTCCTGTCGCGATCAGGAGGGAAGAAGGGGCTCAGAGGAAGTGGTGCCGGGACCCTCGGTGTTCCCCTCGATGGAACCCGGCGTGTCGGGGAACTTTTGGGGGTCGCATGAAGGCTGGCAGGATCCTTTCCGCCCTTCAGGGCGGAAGAGGGGACTTCCCTTGAGACGCCGTCGCGGGCAAGGGTCTCATCTTGCCAAGAGTTGGGAACCACGTGGTTTTTCTCGAGTTGCGGCGGGATTCTCGAGTTACAATGGGGATCTCAGCCTTCCTCTTGGGTTGGCCCTGGGAAGCCCAATCTTCCCCTCGAGTTGCAAGGGAAATCTGGGGGTTGCGCACGAGTCACTGCAGGGCCGAAGAGACCTCACCTAGGCGTGTGTCCAGGACCTACTATTCCTCTCCACGGAAAGCAGGCATCTCGGGGTTGCATTCCATGCTCCCCCGGGGAGTCAGACCTCATCTCGAGGGGAAGCCAAGGACTCCGCTCTCCTCTCGAGTCGCGACAAGGATCTGTTGGAGCCCCCTGAGTGGCCTCAACGGAGTCCAGCCTGCTCTTCAGTTTGGAGAGAGGACTCGTGATTGGTCTCCAGGACATGCAGGAATATAAGGCCCTCATCTCGCGATGACCGGCGTGTCTCATGTGTTTCCTCGAGCTGCCGCGGCAGTGTGGGTTTCCTTACGAGGTACGATGAGGATCTCAGGGAGCCTCTCGTGCAGTGCCAGGTTAGTCAGGTCTCCATGCGCGTGAAGAGGGGGCGCGTGTCATGGCTCTCGAGTCATGGTAGGGGAATCGCGATTCAACACATTTTGAAGCACTCTCGAGGTCTTTCTCGAGTCATGGCAGAAAACCCAGGGTTCCCTCGACTTGTGCCTGTGACCTCAGGGAGCTTCTCATTGTGCCTCTGAGAACTCAGGGATACTGTGGATTTGGTATGGGCCTCTCGGGACTCCACTGGGTGTGGTGCAATGGAAGAGGGCCTCATCTCGAGTGGACGCAGGAACCTCAGGCTTCCTCTCCGTTTCTGACTCGGATCCCATGGTCCCTGCAGAGTAGGGACAAGAGAATCACACCTAGTCTTCTGTTGAGGAATGGACCTTCGTTTGCCTTTCGAGTTGTTTACAGGGTGACAGGCCACTTGTCGAAATGTCTGTGGGACCTGTGGGTTTATCTGGACGATGCACGCGGGTGTCAGTGCCCCTTCGTGTTGTGCCTTCATCCACAGGTTTTCCTTCAAAGAGGTGTGCTGGCATCGGGTTCTTTTCAAGAGTGGACCGTGAAATTGGGGTCTTTCGGCATGTGGCACCACCCACGAGGCTACGTCTCAAACTTCCTCATGAGACCGGCCTCATCCTGAGGTGCGCCCGGAAGGTCGGGAACCCCTTGCAGACAGAGAAGGGGAGTCGACCCTCCTGTCGCAATCAGGAGAGGAGAAGGGGTCAGATGAAGTGGTGCCGGGAACCTCGGTGTTCCCCTTGAGTGAGTCTGGTATGTTGCGGAACTTTTGGGGTCGCATCAAGGGTGCCAAGTACCGTTTCGCACTTCAGGATGGAACGTGGGACTTCTCTTGAGATGCTGTAGCGGACAAAGGGCCTAATCTTGCGATGACGAGGGAAGCACGTGGCTTTTCTCGAGTTGCGGTGGGATTCTCGAGTTACGACGGGGAATTCAGGCTTCCTCTTGTGTTGGCCCAGGAAGTCTAATCTTCCATTCGAGTTGCCAGGGAGAGCTGTGGATTGGGCTCCATTCACTGAAGGGCAAACTAGACCTCATCTAGGCTTGTATCCAGGACTTAATGTTCCTCTCCATAGGCGACAGGGATTTGGGGTTGCATTCCATACTCACCCGGGGAGTCAGGCCTCATCTCGAGGGGAAGCAAAGGACTCCACTCTTCTCGAGCCACGACAGGTATCTCTTGGAGCCCACTGAGTGGTCTTTGCTCTGTAGGAGAGCTCTAGTGTACATAAGCCTGTACATAAGTGAACACAGACATTCTGTGTGCATGTTGCTGCGTACCCAAAATAGGGCCACAAGGAGCCTCATGCTCTCCATGCAGTGCGGAAGCTGTGCAGCCACGCAGCAGCTGAAGAATCCAACCAATTGCTCTTTTCTTACCTCTGACAGAGCTCGCATTGCCGTAGCCCTTGGCAGTTTGGAAACACTGGACCCTAACCCCTCTCAAAGTAGGCCTGGGTTCTAGTTCGAATAGAAAGTCAATAGCGGAGCTGAGGACAGGAACGCGGCAGTCATTTATCACACGCTCCTGCAGCCTGCTACTACAGGGACACTAATGCTAGAAGCTAGGAATGTCTTTGCAAGGTGCGCAAAGGACAAGGAAGAACCTCGACCCTGACTCTAGTATTTCAGCCGCCTGAGCAGATCTGAGGTTCTCCCGCTGTAGAAGCTAACCCATTCCTTTCAAATACAGGCTTCCTAACACAGGGCCAGTTGGCTGCTTGCTCTTCCACGAAGCAGGCTTCCTTAACTTGCAAACTGCGAATTCCGCTTAACAGCCTGGAGGAAAATCGCTTCTTGGAAGATTTTTTTCAGAGGCTGTATCCCCGGAGCTGGGGCCAAGCTAGGGGACCCATACTGGCAAGGGAAGGCAAAACCACATCCAATGTCTTTGCTCTGGAGGACAGCTTTGGTGAGCCTAAGTCTTTCAGGAATATTTCTGGCTCCAACAGAGTCAAATTCTGTGTGTGAAGCTGCACAGCCAAAATAGGGGAACAGAGAGCCTGATTCTCTCTGTGTAGCTTTGAAGCTGTCATTCAAACAACAGCTTGAGAATCCATACAATGCTCTCCCTTACTGCTAAGAGAATTCTCTTTGCTGTAGTCCTTGACAGTTTGTAGAAATCCGCACCCTAACCCTTCTCCAAGTAGGCCTGGGTCCTAGCTCGGAACAACAGGCAACGGCGGAGCTGAGGCCAGTAAGGCACAAGTGAGGTCTCACACACTCTTGCAGCCTGATCGTCCAGGAGCAGTAAGGCCTCTTTTTCCCTGCAGGAGGCTCGCTTGCCTTGCCTCCTGTGAACTGCATTTCCCAGCCTGGGCGCAAAGCTGTTCCTGGAGATTTTTTCTCAGGGGCTGTTTCCCTGGAGCTGGGTCGGACCTCGGGGGCCCAACTCACAGGGGAAGACAAAACCACATGCACAGGTCTATGCTCTGTAGGAGAGCTCTAGTGAACCTCATCTCTCAGGAACATTCTTGGCTTCTACAGAGACACCTCTGTGCATGAAGCTACACACCCAACATAGTGGCAAAGGGAGTCTGTTTCTCTCCGTGGGTGCTGATGCTTTGTGGCAAAGCACCTGCTAAGAATCCATCCGCATAGGCTTCCCTCACCTTGACAGAGGTCTCATTGCTGTAGTCCTTGGCAGTTTGGAAAGAAGCTGACCCTTACCCTTCACCAAGTAGGCCCTTGTCCTTGTTTGAATGGAAAGGCAGTAGCTGAGCTGAGGTCAGTAAGGCGCCAGTCAAGTCTGACATATTCCCGATGCCTGGTCCTTCATGGAAAATAACGTTAGAATCTGGGAATGTCTTTGCAAGGCTGGCAAAGGGCAGTCAGGAACCTCGACCCTGCCTCTGGAATTTCTATCTTCTCAGCACATCTGGCGGTCTCGGTCAGGAGAAACTAACCCATTCCTTGCAAATATAGGCTTCCAAACACAGGCCGGTTGGCTGTCTCTTCTTGCCGAAGGAAGCTTGCTTATCCCACCTCCTGCGAACTCCGCTTCCCAGCCTGGGGGATAAGAGGTTCTTGGAGATCTTTTCTCAGAGGCTGTTTCCACGGAGCAGGGGCTGATCCCGGAGACCCACACGCACAGGGGAAGGGAAAACCGCATGGATAAGTCTTTGCTCTCTAGGAGTGCTCTAGTGAACCTCACTCTATGGGGAATGTTCTTGGCTCCAACGGGGACATCTCTGTGTGGGAAGCTGCATAGCCAACATAGAGACACAGAGACCTGATTCTCTCTGTGCAGCTTTGACGCTGTCGTTCAAACAACAAATTGAGAATCCACACAATGCTCTCCCTTACCACTGAGAGAGTTATCATTGCTGTAGCCCTTCGCAGTTTCTGGAAATCGGCACACAAACACTTCTCCAAGTAGGCCTGGGTTCAAGTTCAGATGAACATGCAATAGCGGAGCTGAGGCCAGTAAGGCACCAGTCAGGTGTCACACACTCTGGCAGCCTGCTCCTCCAGGGACAGTAAGGCCTCTATTTCCCTTCAGGAGGCTCGCTTGCCTTACTTCCTGTGAACAGCGTTTCCCAGCCTGGGCGGAAAGCAGTTCCTGGAGATCTTTTCTCAGGGGCTGTTTCCCCAGAGTTGGGGCGGACCTCGGGGACCCAACTCACAGGGGAAGGCAAAACCAAATGGACAGGTCTATGCTCTGTAGGAGATCTCTAGTGAACTGCCGGGGTCCAGCCCCAGCTGATCCAGGGTATTCGAAGCAGAGACGGCGTAGGCGAGGGTCAGGGAACAACTGCTTAATTAAACGTTAATTAAGGATATAAAGAGTAATAAAATGAGGATAGCTCAGTAGGAAAATTCAGTGGAGAAAAGAGGCTGAGTAGCTTGGTTTACGCGGGGGACCAATAAAACTTCAAGACAAGAAGCTTGCACCACTTACATAGGCCGCAGGCGTCCTTCCGTTCTCCCGAAGGAGAGGAGACACTGAGGCCTCCCCGGTCGGATCTTAGAAGCCCAGGCAAAATTAGTAAGCTTGGTGGGTTCCGCGCTCCAGATGGAGACTCAACCAGAGTGAGAGAGAGAGAGAGAGAGACATGGGGAGACCAGTATTTCGAGAAACTGATCCCAATTCTTTATTTTCCATGGTCTACTTTTATACACTGAGATGTTATGCCAAAGTCACGTGGGGTCAGCAGTCCTGACTTTTATCAAAGTCAGGTGCTTCATACAAAAGTATACAGAGGTCTTAGGGGTGTTACATCATCTTCTGGCCGGGGGGCCTGCTGACAATTTACGACCCTCTCCTTGTGACAGCGGTCAGTCAACCAGGACACTTATTTCTCCAGGGGTGATTATTCTTAAAACAGACGCCACCCAAATAAAGTTACATTCCTATAGGGTGAGGGTGTAGTGGGTTTTAGTTAAGGAAAGAATTTACTTAGCCTAAGGTCTAACGTGATTTATATCAAAGGTTAATACTTATTTCTTCTATATATTCATTAATGTGTATAAGGGCAGGGGATGTGGAGACTTAGCAGTAAACATCAGCTCAACAAATGAAAAACCCTTCACCAATATGATTTCTAATCAGCCCATTATACTTATACTAATAATTTTCTAACTTTTCTAAGGAACCTGTTTTTAGAAGGTTTAAAGCATCTCGTGCCTCTCATGGTTGGGAGGCTGTGAGCAATCACATGTGGCCGGACAAGCCTGTCAGGCAGGCTAGAGAAACTTCAGAGGAGTTTGTAGGTTAAAACACTCTTGTCACACCCAGGGGTTTTTATCAACTGGAGCTCTAGGTTAACTCCTTCTCCGAAAGAGGTGGTGGGGGACAGCCCCCCGTAAAGTCAGAGGTGTAGGTGAGAGCACAAAATAGTAAGGTAGGCAGGCTCTGGTGATGGGGGTAGATGCTCGAGGATTTCCAGGGGGACTCCTGAGGCTCGATCCCGCCTTTGCGTATGTCGAGCCTCCTTCTTCATGACCTTTGCCATGGGCGGAGTGCCTCACTCTGGCCCCCAACAGTGAACCTCCTCTCTCAGGAACATTCTTGGCTCCTATCGAGACACCTCTGTGTGTAGCTACACACGCAACGTAGGGGCAAAGGGAGCCAGATTCTTTCCGTGGGGTGCTGATGCTTTGTGGCAAAGCACCTGCTTGAGAATCCATCAGCTTACGCTTCCCTCGCCTTGACAGAGGTCTCATTGCTGTAGCCCTTGGCAGTTTGGAAAGAAGAGGACCCTTACCTTTCATAAAGTGGGCCCTTGTCCTAGTTTGAAAGGAAAGGCAAGAGCTGAGCTGAGGCCAATAAGGCGCCAGTCAAGTCTGACATATTCCCGAAGCCTGCTCCTTCATGGAAAATAACGCTGTAATCTAGGAATGTCTCTGCAAGGCTGGCAAAGGGCAGTCAGGAGCCTGCAGCCTGCCTCTGGAATTACCGACTTCTGAGCAGATCTGGAGGTCTCCTTTAGGAGAATCTAACTCATTCCTTCCATATTGAGACTTCCAAAAACAGGCCGGTCGGCTGCCTCTTCGTGCCTGAAGGAGGCTTGCTTTTCCTGCCTCCTATGAACCCAGCTTCCCAGGCTCTGGGAAAAGGGGATCTTGAAGATCTTTTCTCAGGGGTTGTTTCCACGGAGCTGGGGCTAAGCCTGGAGACCCAAACTAACAGGGGAAGAAAAACCACATGTACAAGTCTTTGCTCTCTAGGAGAGCTCTAGTGAACTTCACTCTGTCACGAACATTCTTGATTCATATGGAGACACCCCTGTGTGCGAAGCTGCGTACCCAACATGGGGGCACAGAGAGCCTGATTCTCTCTGTGTAGCTTTAAAGATGTCGTTCAAAAAACACCTTGAAAATCCATACAATGCTCTTCCTTACCCGTGACAGAGTTCTCATTGCTGTAGCCCTTGGCAGTTTTTAGAAATCCGCACCCAAACCCTTCTCCAAGTAGTCCTGGGTCCTAGTTCGGAGGAACATGCAATGGCGGAGCTGAGGCCAGTAAGGCACCAGTCAGGTCTCACACACTCTTGCAGCCTGATCATCCAGGGACAGTAAGCCCTCTTTTTCCCTGCAGGAGGCTCACTTGACTTCCCTCCTGTGAGCTGGATTTCCCAGCCTGGGGGAAAAGAGGTCCCTGGAGATCTTTTCTCAGGGGCTCCTTCCCCGGAGCTGGGGAGGACCTCGAGGACCCAACTCACAGGGGAAGGCAAAAGCACATGGACAGGTCTATGCTCTCTAGGAGAGCTCTAGTGAACCTCATCTCTCAGGAACATTCTGGCCTCCTATAGAGACACCTCTGTATGTGAAGCTACACACCCAACATAGGGGCAAATGGAGCCTGATTCTCCCCGTGGGGTGCTGATGCTTTGTGGCAAAGCACCTGCTTGATAATCCATCCACTTAGGCTTCCCTCACCTTGACAGAGGTCCCATTGCTGTAGCCCTTGGCAGTTTGGAAAGAAGAAGACCCTTACCCTTCATAAAGTAGGCCTTTGTCCTAGTTTGAATGGAAAGGTAATAGCTGAGCTGAGGCCAATAAGGTGCATGCCAAGTCTGACATACTCCCGTAGCCTTCACCTTCATGGAAAATAACTCTAGAATCTGGGAATGTCTTTGCAAGGCTGGCAAAGGGCAGTCAGGAACCAGCACCCTGCCTCTGGAATTACCGACTTCTGAGCAGATCTGGAGGTCTCCTTTAGGAGAAGCTAACCCATTCTTTCCAAATAGAGGCTTCCAAACAGGCCAGTTGGCTGCCTTTTCGCGCCCGAAGGAAGCCTGCTTTTCTCGCATCCTATGAAGCCCTGTTCCCAGCCTCTGGGAAAAGCGGATCTTGAAGATATTTTCTCAGGGGTTGTTTCCATGGAGCTGGGGCCGAGATCAGAGACCCAATCGCACAGGGGAAGGAAAACCACATGGACAAGTCTTTGCTCTCCAGGAGACCTCTAAGTGAAACTTACTGTGTCAGGAACGTTCTTGACTCCTATGGAGACACCCCTGTGTGTGAAGCTGTGTACCCAACAAGGGGGCACACAGGGCCTGATTCTCTCTTTGCAGCTTTGAAGCTGTCATTCAAACAACAGCTTGAGAATCCATAGAATGCTCTCCCTTACCTCTGAGAGACTTCTCATTGCTGTAGCCTTTGGCAGTTTTTACAAATCCACACCCAAACACTTCTCCAAGTAGGCCTGGGTCCTGGATTGGATGGCCATGCAATGGCGGAGCTGAGGTCAGTAAGGCACCAGTCAGGTGTCACACACTCTGGCAGCCTGCTCCTCCAGGGACAGTAAGGCCTATTTTTCCCTGCAGGAGGCTCGCTTGCCTTGCCTCCTGTGAACTGCGTTTCCCAGCCTGGGCAAAAAGCGGTTCCTGGAGATCTTTTCTCAGGGGCTCTATCCCCAGAGCTGGGGTGGACCTCGGGGACCCATCTCACAGGGGAAGGAAAAACCACATGGACAGGTCTATGCTCTGTAGGAGACGTTAGTGTGTCTCATCTCTTAGGAACATTCTTGGCTCGTACAGAGACACCTCTGTGTGTAAAGCTACACACCGAACATAGGGGCACAGGGAGCCTGATTCTCTCCGTGGGGTGCTGATGCTTTGTGGCAAAGCACCTGTTTGAGAATCCATCCGCTTACGCTTCCCTCGCCTTGACAGAGGTCTCATTGCTGTGTCTCTTGGCACTTGGGAAAGAAGTAGACCCTTACCCTTCACCAAGTAGGCCCTGATCCTAGTTTGAAAGGAAAGGCAATAGCTGAGCTGAGGCCAGTAAGGCACCCGTCAACTGTGACATATTCCCGATGCCTGCTCCTTCATGGAAAATATTGCTAGAATCTAGGAATGTCTTTGCAAGGCTGGCAAAGGGCAGTCAGGAACCTCGACCCTGCCTCTGGAATATCTATCTTCTGAGCAGATCTGGAGGTCTCCTTCTGGAGAAGCTAACCCATTCCTTGCAAATAGAGGCTTCCAAACACAGGCTAGTTGGCTGCCTCTTCTTGCCTGAAGGAGGCTTGCTTTTCCTGCCTCCTATGATCCCTGGTTCCCAGCATGGGGGAAAAGCAGATCTTGGAGATCTTTGCTCAGGGGTTGTTTCCACGGAGCTGGGGTTGTGCCCAGAGACCCACACATACAGGGGAAGGCAAAACCACATGAACAAGTCTTTGCTCTCTAAGAGAGCTCTAGTGAACCTCAGTCTTTGACGAACGTTCTTGGCTCCTATGCGGACACCTCTGTGTGTGAAACTGCGTACCCAACATGGCGGCAGAGAGCCTGATTCTCTCTGTGCAGGTTTAATGCTGTCGTTCAGAAAACAGCTTGAGAATCCATACAATTCTCGCCCTTACCTCTGAGAGAGTTCTCATTGCAGTAGCCCTTGGCAGTTTGTAGAAATCTGCACCTAAACCCTTCTCCAAGTAGGCCTGAGTCCCAGTTCGGAGGAACAAGCAATGGCGGAGCTAAGACCAGTATGGCACCAGTCAGTTTTCACACACTCTGGCAGCCTGCTCCTCCAGGGACAGTAAGGCTTCTTTTTCTCTGCAGGAGGCTCACTTGCCTTACTTCCTGTGAACAGCTTTTCCCAGCCTGGGCGAAAAGCGGTTCCTGGAGATCTTTTCTCAGAGGCTGTTTTCTCGGAGCTGGGGTGGACCTCGGGCACCCAACTCACAGGGGAAGGCGAAACCACATGTACAGGTGAGCACTCTGTAGGAGAGCTCTTGTGAGCCTCATCTCTCAGGAACATTCTTGGCTCCTGTAGAGACACCACTGTGTGTGAATCTACACACCCCACATAGGGGCAAAGGGAGCCTGATTCTCTCCGTGGGGTGCTGATGCTTGGTGGCAAAGAACCTTCCTGATAATCCATCCGCTTATGCTTCCCTCGCATTTACGGAGGTCTCATTGCTGTAGCCCTCGGCAGTTTGGAAAGAAGAAGACCCTTACCCTTCATAAAGTAGGGCCTTGTCCTACTTTGAATGGAAAGGCAATAGCTGAGCTGAGGCCAATAAGGCGCCAGTCAAGTCTGACATATTCCCAAAGCCTGCTTCTTCAGGAAGATAACTGTAGAATCTAGGAATGTCTTTGCAAGGCTGGCAAAGGGCAGTCAGGACCCTGCACACTGCCTCTGGAATTACCGACTTCTGAACAGATCTGGAGGTCTCCCTTAGGGGAAGCTAACCCATTCTTCCAAATAGAGGCTTCCAAACGCAGGCCGCTTGGCTGCCTCTTGCTCTCTGAAGGAGGCCTGCTTTTCCCGCCTCCTATGAACCCCACATCCCAGCCTCTGGGAAAAGCGGATCTTGAAGATCTTTTCTCAGGGGTTGTTTCCACGGAGCTGGGGCCGAGCCTGGAGCCCCAAACGCACAGGGGAAGAAAAACCACATGGACAAGTCTTTGCTCTCTAGGAGAGCTCTAGTGAACCTCACTCTGTCAGGAACGTTCTTGTTTCCTATGGAGACACCCCTGTCTGTGAAGCTGTGTACCGAACATGGAGACACAGAGTCTGATTCTCTCTGTGCAGCTTTGAAGCTGTCGTTCAAACAACAGCTTGAAAATCCATACAATGCTCTTCCTTACCCGTGACACAGTTCTCATTGCTATACCCCTTGGCAGTATTTAGAAATCCATACCCAAACCCTTCTCCTAGTAGGCCTGGGTCCTAGTTCAGAGGAACATGCAATGGCGGAGCTGAGGCCAGTAAGGCACCAGTCAGGTCTCACACACTCTTGCAGCCTGATCGTCCAGGGACACTAAGGCCTGTTGTGCCTTGCAGGAGGCTCGCTTGTGTTACCTCCTGTGAACTGCGTTTGCCAGCCTGGGGGAATAGCGGTCCCTGGAGATCTTTTCTCAGGGGCTCCTTCCCCTGAGCTGGGGCGGACCTCAGGGACCCAACTCACAGGGCAAGGCAAAACCATATGGACAGGTCTATGCTCTGTAGCAGACTTCTAGTGAACCTCATCTCTCAGGAACATTCTTGGCTCCTATAGAGACACTTCTGTGTGTGAAGCTGCGTACCTAACATAGGGGCACAGAGAGCCTGATTCTCTCAGTTCATTTTGACCCTGTCGTTCAGAAAACAGCTTGAGAATCCATAAAATGCTCTCCCTGACCGCTGAGAGAATTCTCACTGCTGTAGCCCTTGGCACTTTGTAGAAATCCGCACCCAAACGCTTCTCCAAATAGGCCTGGGTCCTAGTTCGGAGGAACAGGCAATGGTGGAACTGAGGCCAGCAAGGCAACAGTCAGGTTTCACACACTCTGGCAGCCTGCTCCTCCAGGGACAGTAAGGCCTCTTTTTCTCTGCAGGAGATTCGCTTGCCTTACTTCCTGTGAACAGCGTTTCCCAGCCTCAGCGAAGCCATTCCTGGAGATCTTTTCTCAGGGACAGTTTCCCCGGAGGTGTGGTGGACCTCGGGGACCCAACTCACAGGGGAAGGAAAAACCACATGGACAGGTCTATGCTCTGTAGGAGAGGTTTAGTGAACCTAATCTCTCAGGAACATTCTTGGCTCCTATAGAGACAACTCTGTGTGTGAAGCTACACTCCCAACATTGGGGAACAGGGATCTTGGTTCTCTCCGTGGGGTGCTGATGCTTTGTAGCAAAGCACCTGCTTGAGAATCCATCCTCTTAGGCTTCCCTCGCCTTTACAGAAGTCTCATTGCTGTAGCCCTTGGCAGTTTCAAAGAAGAAGACCCTTACACTTCATAAAGTAGGCCCTTGTCCTAGTTTGAATGGAAAGGCAATAGCTGAGCTGAGGCCAATAAGGAGCCAGTCCCCTCTGACACATTCCCGAAGCCTGCTCCTTCATGGAATATAACTCTAGAATCTTGGAATGTCTTTGCAAGGCTGGCAAAGGGCAGTCAGGAACCAGCACCCTGCCTCTGGAATTACCGACTTCTGAGCAGATCTGGAGGTCTCCTTTAGGAGAAGCTAACCCATTCCTTCCAAATAGAGGCTTCAAAACACAGGCAGGTTGGCGGCCTTTCGTGCCCGAAGGAGGCTTGCTTTTCTCTCCTCCTATGAACTCCAGTTCCCAGCCTCTGGGAAAAGCGTATCTTGAAGATATTTTCTCAGGGCTTGTTTCCACGGAGCTGGGGCCGAGCCCGGGGCCCAAAGGCACAGGGGAAGGCAAGACCACATGGACAGGTCTATGCTCTGTAGCAGACCTCTAGTGAACCTCATCTCTAAGGAGCATTCTTGGCTCCTATAGAGACACCTCTGTGTGTGAAGCTGCGTACCTAACATAGGGGCACAGAGAGCCTGATTCTCTCTGTTCATTTTGACGCTGTCATTCAGAAAACAGCTTGAGAATCCATAAAATGCTCTCCCTTACCACTGAGAGAATTCTCACTGCTGTAGCCCTTGGCACTTTGTAGAAATCTGCACCCAAACGCTTTTCCAAGTAGGCCTGGGTGCTAGCTCGGATGAACAGGCAATGGCGGAGCTCAGGCCAGTAAGGCAACAGTCAGGTTTCACACACTCTGGCAGCCTGCTCCTCCAGGGACTGTAAGGCCTCTTTTACTCTGCAGGAGATTCGCTTGCCTTACTTCCTGTGAACAGCATTTCCCAGCCTCGGCGAAGCGGTTCCTGGAGATCTTTTCTCAGGGACAGTTTCCCCGGAGGTGTGGCGGACCTCGAGGACCCAACTAACAGGGGAAGGCAAAACCACATGGACAGGTCTATGCTCTGTAGGAGAGGTTTAGTGAACCTAATCTCTCAGGAACATTCTTGGCTCCTATAGAGACAACTCTGTGTGTGAAGCTACACTCCCAACATTGGTGCACAGGGAGCTTGATTCTCTCCGTGGGGTGCTGATGCTTTGTGGCAAAGCACCTGCTTGAGAATCCATCCTCTTAGGCTTCTCTCACCTTGACAGAGGTCTCATTGCTGTAGCCCTTGGCAGTTTGCAAAGAAGAAGACCCTTACCCTTCATAAACTAGGGCCTTGTCCTAGTTTGAATGGAAAGGCAATAGCTGAGCTGAGGTCAATAAGGAGCCACTCCCGTCTGACACATTCCCGAAGCCTGCTCCTTCATGGAAAATAACTCTAGAATCTAGGAATATCTTTGCAAGGCTAGCAAAGGGCAGTCAGGAACCAGTACCCTGCGTCTGGAATTACCGACTTCTGAGCAGATCTGGAGGTCTCCTTTAGGAGAAGCTAACCCATTCCTTCCAAATAGAGGCTTCAAAACACAGGCAGGTGGGCTGCCTTTTTGTTCCCGATGGAGGCGTGCTTTTCTCTCCTCCTACGAACCCCGGTTCCCAGACACTGGGAAAAGTGGATCTTGAAGATATTTTCTCAGGGGTTGTTTCCACGGAGCTGGGGCCGAGCCTGGAGACCCAAAGGCACAGGGGAAGGCAAGACCACATGTACAAGCCTTTGCTCTTTAGTATAGCTCTAATGAACCTCACCCTGTCAGGATCTTTCTTGATTCCTACGGAGACACACCTGTGTGTGAAGCTGCGGCTACAGAGAGCCTGATTCCCTCCGTTTACCGCTGAGTCTGCATTGCCAAGCAACAGCTTGGGAAAGCAGCCTGGGGCACTTCCCTTCCCTCGGACAGAGCTCTCCTTGTGGTAGGCCTTGGTAGTTTGCATACAATGGGGCCCTAAGCCCTCTGCAAGTTGGCCTGGCTCCTAGGTCCAAAGGGCAGGCCAGAGCGGAGCTGAGGCTGTCAGGCTCCAGACACATCTCCCATACTCCTACATCCTGCTCCTACCCGGGCGTGAACGCTAGAATCTGGGAAGGTACCTGGACCGTGCAGGGGCGGGGCGAACGCGGGCGGCGTGGGGCGGGGGTCGGCTTCTGGCGGGGGTGGGGGCGGGCTTCCCAGTTGTGCTCTCAGAGGTGGACACTGAGGCTGAAAACTCGCCGGGAGCGCACCCGGGACTGGGTAAACCCGGGCTGCGGGGGTCGAGATTCAGATGGCTTTGGGTGGGGGTCGGTCCCAGTTGTGCTCCCAGGGTCGCCACTGCGGCTGGGAACGCGCCGGGAGCGCGGCAGGGGCGGGGCTAACCCTGGCGGAGCGGGGCGGGGTCTGCTCACGGGGGGGATGGGGAGGGGTTCCCAGTTGCGCTCTCGGGGGTTGCAACTGCGGCTGGGAACGCCCATTTCGTCCGCTCCTGGGTCCCCAAGGATCGCCATCCCGTGGGTGCAGCGGAGGGCTGCGGACCACAGGTAAGGGAACTGGGACTGCGTGGAGCAGGGAACCAAGTATTCCGCCGTCTGTTGGCACATTCTCGGAGCTCCCCAACCTGGCGGTCGCAGAAAGGCCTTGCCTTTGGGGTCAAGGCCTTTACCGCTCCACCCCTCTGCTGAAAAATCTCAGAGTCTGCGCGGTTTTTCCAAGCAGCCTAGTGTCGGCTGGAAGTCCAAGGGACAGAACACTGAACTCTGGCCGGCTGGCCCAGCCCTCTTCTGGCACTTTGTAAGCCAGCGGGCCCTTGAGCACCTGCTGGGATGGGAAAGGGAAGGGTCCATGGATTGCACCCTAGAAACTTAGTAGGGTGCATGGATTTCAAACCCTGGTGGCCGCCCAGGCAGCAAAGAAGGGGGGAGGGCACCTTGCTGCCCTTTCATGGCAGAATCTGTGGTTGTCCAGCTGCGTGGGCCTTTTCATGAGGACCCTGTGCAATAAAAGTTTGGTGTTTTGGAACTGAATAATTAGAACGTGTAAAAGCTTTAAATTATGTGGTGGTGTAATTAAAAAACAAAACAAAACAAAACCAAGCTCCAAGTGTTTTGCAAATGGAGGTTTAAATATTGAAGGACTGTATTCCTTGCACTGTGGCATTCTATCAAGAAGTGTGCAGGATTTTTTTTTTTTTAAGAAAAGTTTTCGAAGTGAGGGAAACAGGAAACCCAGAGGTGCCCCTGTGTTTTGGGGAAGGCCTTAGGAGGTCACTTGGAAATGCTGCTGGCTGTGGGGGAGGGGGTCAGATGGGCTGTGCAGGCTTGTCCTTTGCATGGATGTTCTTGTGTGTGGAAACCCAGCTCGGAGCCATCTCCTGATGTGTAAGAATTTCGCAGACAAACCTTGAGCTAAGCAATGCATTTTTTCCTAAGAAAATGTTTGTCTTAAGCGATGTAAATATCCTATGTATTTCCGCTAGACTCTGGCTTCAGGTCGGTTCCCCCAAAAGGCTCAGAAGCGATTTGAACAAAACAGCATATTTTCCTCCTAGCTTGTTCTCCTTATCTATGTTAAGGAAATGATATATTTGCCTGCAATACTGCCTTTCTTCAAGATTCATGTCAATCAAGTTTTGGCCCGGGATGACTCACCTGCTGCCAATATTATCTCAATGCATGTCGTGGGGGAGGGGCCTGGTGCCATTCCCTGAAACAGTTCCTTTCTTTCCTTAGCTGACTGCTAGTGCCTGTAGAATATCTGGCTAAAGACCAGCAGGGGGTACTCTTACTACCCACCCCCACCCCGCCTCGAGTCTAAGTCAGCAGCTTTCTCTATCTCTTTCATACATTAATAACACTTGATGACACAAAAGCTCTGAGCGATCAAATCATATCAAATCTTCATTTCAGATTGAAGATGCATTCCATGGTATTGCCATCTTAAGTCTTTCCATCGTTATGGAATATCTGTCCATGTATTCAGGATAGTTTTCAGCCAGGGTGTATAATTTCCAGTGTGCCAGTCTTGTCATCCTCGTTACATCCATGGCAAAGTGTTTTATTCATGTTGATATTATTGAAAGGGAATTTTTTAAAATTCCTTTTCAGATTATTATCTGCTAATGTATACAGATAAAACTGTGTAATCATTCATTTTTATCAGTTTGGACAGCTTGATAGTTGTCTTTAATTTCTTTACTTTCTGACACTTTAAGATTATCCTGGGACACATATGTAATGCCTCACCCCTAAATTCAGACATGTGTTCAAAGAACTTCTGTCCTTTTATTTATTTATTTATTTATTTATTTATTCTTTAACATTGAAATCGTTTTGACTATGCTGGGTGTTTGTTGCTAGATGGAAGTAGCTAGGACCTCTGGACTGCAGTCTCTCATCTCTTGCTGACCTCTTGTTGACCTCTGCAGAATCCTGGTAGGTGGGAGCTTGTTAGTTCCTTGTTCCTTATCAGAACCTCCTGTGGTAAGTGTTTTTCTCTTCTCTGTTGCCTGGTAAGGGTGGGTGGTCATGGGCATCCCAAAGTTGGCTAGAAGTCAATTATTTAGGCAGGCTTGTGCACAGATATGGGAGAAGGCAATGGCACCCCACTCCTGGAAAATCCCAAGGATGGAGGAGCCTGGTAGGCTGCAGTCCATGGGGTGGCTAAGAGTCGGACACCACTGAGTGACTTCATTTTCACTTTTCACTTTCATGCATAGGAGGAGGAAATGGCAACCCACTCCAGTGTTCTTGCCTAGAGAACCCCAGAGACTGCGGGGCCTGGTGGGCTGCCATCTATGGCGTGGCACAGGGTCGGCCTCAACTGAACCACTTAGCAGCTGCAGCAGCAGCAGCAGCAGTGCATAGATATCAAAGGGGATGAGAACAGTCAGGTAGGATCACATATGTCATCGTGAAACAATACTTCTCCTCTTAGCCAAAGCTAACAAAAGATTTCTGTTCTAGGTCAACCTAGAAGAGATCACTTAAGAGGTAAAGAAACTTAAACTCCATTAGCAAAGGCAGTTCAACATCTCAAGAAAACTTGTGCTAGGCACAAAACCCTTTTCTGGGGGCCTACTTTCCCTACAACCTCCTTATCCCATTCTGTACCCATTCCTTTGCTTCTCCCGTCCTGAAAATGCCACCTGTAAGACAGAACTACTTCGTTTTCCTTCTTAAAGTGTGATTGCATTCCATACATTCTTGTAATAACAAGTCATACATTTCCCTTCAGCAACCAAGAACTGACTCTTATATTGGCATTTGATAGATTGGTGAGCATACCTATCAGTGATAATAGCGCCCACCCCGCTTCCTGCAAGAACAGAACAAAACAAAACAAAACAAAAAAATTGCTTTCTTACATTTAATATGTTCGGATGGTGCCAGTCACTATTCATGCAGAGTCAAAAATCTCTTTTGTTTCTGTGTAAAAGGGAGGTCCTTTCAAGTCGTGAATGTTTCAGAAGTTTCATTTATTTGGAAGTGACCTAGCTATTCAGTACACTGTCGTCACTTAGTTTAGCACCAGGATAGAAACTCAGGTAACCAAAACACCTGGAGGAACGATTGTAAGTTCAGTTCAGTTCAGTTGCTCAGTCGAGTCTGACTCTTTGTGACCCCGTGGCCTGCAGGACGCCAGGCTTCCGTGTCCATCACCAACTCCAGGGGCTTGCTCAAACTCATGTCCATCGAGTCAGTGATGCCATCCAACCATCTTATCCTCTGTCATCCCCTTCTCCTCTGCCTTCAATAAAGACTATGAGAGGCAGATATTTTAGAGTATAATTATTGTTAAGAGGTTATCTAAAAGCTCATATCACATTTACATATTTTACATTGGTTGTTGCTGTTTCCAGGTACTTTATTGCTGACAAGCTTGTGACACATATAACAATAGAGCAATTTTTACCTCAGAAGAAACCTAGGCACTATGAACATGTTGTGCTTAATGTTGTTGACTCTTAGACATGTCTATAGTGGAGGAGCAAAACCAAAAATACTAGATATTTAATATTGACTAGTTCCCAGTTCACGGGACTCTGACATTCATTTAGGTCAATGTTTTCTTGTATTTCCAGCAGTTTGATTTGGAAGGGCTGCCTTGTCTTGAGACCATTGAAATCAGAACTCAGAACTTGAGCAATATTATCAAAAAACACAAGGCTTACACTGACATATACCTTAATCCAGACAGACAGACATGACATCTTCCAGTTTTCCGCCTGAGATTTAAAATATTTCTTTGAGCCGTTTTCCTGGGAAGTGGTAGGGGGGGGGCAGTGGGGGTGGCAGCGAGGCAGGCTTGGGTAACAAGCTAATTGTTGGTCATTGCATATGCAAAGAACCAGCTTTCCGGGTTCCAAGGAAAAAAGCTTCCTTGGTACCCAATTTTGTTTGGATCTATAGACTCTCATGGCCCTCCTAGGTCAGGACATCTTTCTTTTCTGTAGTCCTCGTTTTATCCCTAAATCATAGACAGCTTGGATTGTCTCTGTGGGGTGGATGTATTGTCCTCGTGTTTGACCTGGCGGCAGTAGCGAGGTCCGAGAGCCTCTCCTGGAACCGGGCGTGGGGTCAGGGCTCACCGGGAGCCCCTGGTGGAAGTGGGCAATGCGCCGGGAGCGCGCCAGGGGCGGAGCGATCCCAGGCGGCGCGGGTCGGGGTTCCGGTCGGGAGGGGGTGGGGGGTGGTAACAGTTGTGCTCTCGGGGGTCCCCACTGCAGCTGGAAACGTGCTGGGAGTGCGGCAGGGGCGGGGTGAATCCTGGTGGCGCGGGGCGGGGTTCGGCTCCTGGCGGGGGTGGGGGAGGGCTTCCCAGTTGTGCTCTCGGTGGTGACCACTGAGGCTGGAAACGCGCCGGGAGCGCACCCGGGGCGGGGTAAACCTGGGCTACGCGGGTCGAGATTTAGATGGCTGTGGGTGGGGGTTCGGTCCCAGTTGTGCTCCTGGGGGTCGCCACTGCGGCTAGGAACGCCCATTTCCTACGCTAATGTGTCCCCAAGGATCCACATCTAGTGGGTGCAGCGGAGGGCTGCGGGCCACAGGTCAGAGAACTGGGACTGCTTGGAGCAGGGAACCACGTATTCCGCCCTCTGTTGGCACATTCTCGGAGCTCCCCAACCTGGCGGTTGCAGAAAGGCCTCGCCCTTGGTGTCAAGGCCTTTACCGCTCCACCCCTTTGCTGAAAAATCTCAGTCTGCACGGTTTTCCCAAGCAGCCTAGTGTCCCCTGGAGGTCCAAGGGACAGAACCCTGAACTCTGGCCGGCTGGCCCAGCCCTGCTTCTGGCACTTTGTAGGCCAGCGGGCCCTGGAGCACCTGCTAGGATGAGAAAGGGAAGGGTCCGCGAATTGCACCCAAAAAGTTAGTAGGGTGCATGGATTTCAAACCCTGGTGGCCGCCCAGGCAGCAAAGAAGGGGGGAGGGCACCTTGCTGCCCTTTCATGGCAGAATCTGTGGCTGTCCTGATGCGTGGGCCTTTTCATGGGGACCTTGTGCAATAAAAGTTTGGTGTTTTGGTACTGAATAATTAGAAATTGTAAAAAGTTTAAATTATGTGGTGGTGTAATTAAAAAACAAAACAAAACAAAACCAAGCCCCAAGTGTTTGGCACAGGGAGGTTTAAGTATTGAAGGCCTGTTTTCCTTGCACTGTGGCATTCTATCAAGAAGTGTGCAGGATTTTTTTTTTTTTTTAAGAAAAGTGTTCGAAGTGAGGGAAACAGGAAACCCAGAGGTGCCCCTGTATTTTGGGGAAGGCCTTAGGAGGTCACTTGGAAATGCTGCGGGCTGTGGGGGAGGGGGGTAGATGGGCTGTGCAGGCTTGTCCTTTGCATTCATGTTCTTGTGTGTAGAAACCCAGCTCGGAGCCATCTCCTGATGTGTAAGAATTTCGCAGACAAACCTTGAGCTAAGCAATGCACTTGTTCCTGAGGAAATGTTTGTCTTAAGCGATGTAAATATCCTATGTATATCCGCTGGACTCTGGCTTCAGGTCGGTTCCCCCAGTAGGCTCAGAAGCGACTTGAACAAAACAGTATATTTTCCTCGTACCTTGTTCTCCTAATCTATGTTAAGGAAATGATATATTTGCCTGGAATACTGCCTTTCTTCAAGATTCATGTCAATCAGTTTTTGGCCCAGGATGACTCACCTGCTGCCAATGTGACCTCAAGGCATGTCGTGGGGGAGGGGCCTGGTGCCATTCCCTGAGACAGTGCCTTTCTTTCCTTAGCTGACTGCTAGTGCCTGTAGAATATCTGGCTAGAGACCAGTAGGGCGTACACCCCGCCTCAAGTCTAAGTCAGCAGCTTTCTCTATCTTATTTATACTTTAATAACAATCGATGACACAAAAGCTCTGAGCGATCAAATCATATCAAATCTTCATTTCAGATTGAAGATGCATTCCATGGTATTGCCATCTTAAGTCTTTCCATTGTTATGGAATATCTGTCCATGTATTCAGGATAGTTTTCAGCCAGGGTGTATAATTTCCAGTGTGCCAGTCTTGTCATCCTCGTTACATCCATGGCAAAGTGTTGTATTCATGTTGACATTATTGAAAGGGAATTTTTTTAAATTCCTTTTCAGATTATTATCTGCTAATATATACAGAAAAAACTGTGTAATCTTTCGTTTTTATCAGTTCGGACAGCTTGATAGTTGTCTTTAAATTCTTTCCTTTCTCATACTTTAAGATTTTCCGGGCACCGTACATGTACTGCCTCACCCCTAATCTCAGTCATGTGTTCAAAGGACTTCTGTCCTTTATTTGTTTACTTATTTTTTGCAACATTGAATTCGTTTTGACTATGCTGGGTCTCTGCTGCAAGATGGAAGTTGCTAGGACCTCTGGACTGCAGTCTTCCATCTCTTACTGACCTCTTGTTGACCTCTGCAGAATCCTGGTTGGCGGGAGCTTGTTAGTTCCTTGTTCCTTACCAGGACCTCCTGTGGTAAGTGTTTTTCTCTTCTCTGTTGCCTGGTAAGGGTGGATGGTCATTGGCATCCCAAAGCTAGCTAGAAGTCAATTATTTAGGCAGGCTTGTGCATAGATATGGGAGAAGGCAATGGCACCCCACTCCAGTACTCTTGGGTGAAAAATCCCATGGATGGAGGAGCCTGGTAGGCTGCAGTCCATGGGGTGGTTAAGAGTCGGACACCACTGAGCGACTTCACGTTCACTTTTCACTTTCATGCATGGGAGGAGGAAATGGCAACCCACTCCAGTGTTCTTGCCTAGAGAACCCCAGGGACTGCGGGGCCTGGTGGGCTGCCCTCTATGGGGTCGCACAGAGTTGGACACGACTGAAACGACTTAGCAGCAGCGGCGGCGGCAGCAGCAGCAGAAGCAGTGCATCGATATCAAAAGGGCTGCAAACAGGAAGGAAGGATCCCATATGTCACCGTGAAACACTACTTCTCCACTTAGCCAAAGCTAACCAAAGATTTCTGTTCTAGGTCAACCTAGAAGAGATCACTTAAGAGGTAAAGAAACTTAAACTCCATTAGCAAAGGCAGTTCGACATCTCAAGAAAACTTGTGCTAGGCACAGAACTCTTTTCTGGGGGTCCACTTTCCCTACAACCTCCTTATCCCATTCTGTACCCATTCCTTTGCTTCTCCCATCCTGAAACTGCCACCTGTAAGACAGAACTACTTCGTTTTCCTTCCTCAAGTGCCATTGCATTCCACATACTTTCTTGATATAACAAGTCATACATTTCCCTTCAGCAACCAAGAACTGACTTTTATATTGGCATTGGCTATAGCCCGCCCCCCTCCCCCCACCCCCAAGAACAGAACAAAACAAAACAAAACAATTGCTTTCTTACATTTAACATGTCAGGATGGTGCCAGACACTATTCATGGAGAGTCAAAAATCTCTTTTGTTTCTGTGTAAAAGGGAGGTCCTTTCAAGTCGTGAATGTTTCAGAACTTTCATTTATTTGGAAATGACCTAGCTATTCAATACACTGTCGTCACAAGGATAGAAACTCGGGTAACCAAAACACCTGGAGAAACGTTTGTTAGTTCAGTTCAGTTCAGTTGCTCAGTCGTGTCTGACTCTTTGGGACCCCGTGGCCTGAAGGATGCCAGGCTTCCGTGTCTGTCACCAGCTCCAGGGGCTTGCTCAAACTCATGTCCATCGAGTCAGTGATGCCATCCAACCATCGTACCCTTGTCATCCCCTTCTCCTCTGCCTTCAATCAAGACTATGAGAGGCAGATATTTTAGAGTATAATTATTGTAAAGAGTTTGTCTAAAAGCTCATATCACATTTACATTTTTTACTTTTGTTGTTGTCGTTTCCAGGTAGTTTCTTGCTGACAAGCTTGTGACAGATATAACAATAGAGCAATTTTTACCTCAAAAGAAACCTAGGCACTATGAACATGTTGTGCTTAATGTTGTTGACTCTTAGACATGTCTATAATGGAGGAGCAAAACCAAAAATACTAGATATTTAATATTGACTAGTTCCCAGTTCACGGGACTCTGACATTCATTTAGGTCAATGTTTTCTTGTATTTCCAGCAGTTTGATTTGGAAGGGCTGCCTTGTCTTGAGAGCATTGAAATCAGAACACAGAACTTGAGCAATATTATCAAAAAACACAAGGCTCACACTGACACATACCTTAATCCAAACAGACAGACAAGACATCTTCCAGGTTTCCGCCTGAGATTTAAAATATTTCTTTGAGCCAGTCTTCTGGGGAGTGGGGTGATGGAGGTGGCAGTAAGGCAGGCTTGGGTAACAAGCTAATTGTTGGTCATTGCATATGCAAAGAACCAGCTTTCCGGGTTCCAAGGAAAAAGTTTCCTTGGTAACCAACTTTGTCTGGTTCTATAGAATATCATAGCCCTCCTAGGTCAGGTCATCTTGCCTTTCTGTAGTCCTCGTTTTATCCCTAAATCATAGACAGCTTGGATTGTCTCTGTGGGGTGTATGTATTGTCCTCATGTTTGACCTGGCGGCAGCAGCGAGGTCCGAGAGCCTCTCCTGGAACCGGGCGTGGGGACAGGGCTCACCGAGAGCCGCTGGTGAAGGTGGGCAGCGCCCCTGGAGCGTGGCAGGGGCGGGGCGCCCCGGGCGGCGCAGGGCGGGTGTCGGCTCCTGGCGGGGGTAGGGGAGGGCTTCCCAGTTGTGCTCTCGGAGATGGCCACTGCGGCTGGAAACGCGCTGGGAACGCAGCCAGGGTGGGGTAAACCTGGGCTGCACAGGTCGAGATTCCGCTCGCTGTGGGTGGGGGGTCGGTCCCTGTTGTGCTCCCGGGGGTCGCCAATATGGCTGGGAACCCGCCTGGAGCCCGGCAGGGCCGGGACGAAACCTGGCGGCGCGGGGCGGGGTGGGGGTCCGTTCGCAGCGGGGGTCAGCTCCTGGCGGGGGTGGGGGAGGGCTTTCCAGATGTGCTGTTGGGGGTCGCCATTGCGGCTGGGAATGCCCATTTCGTGAACTCCTGGATCCCCAAGGATCGGCATCCATTGGCCACAGCGGAGGGGTGCAGAACACAGGTAAGGGAACGGGGACTGCCTGGAGCAGGGAACCATGTATTCCGCCCTGTGTTGGCACAGTCTCAGAGCTCCCCAACCTGGCGGTCGCAGGAAGGCCTCGTCTTTGGGGTCAAGGCCTTTACCACTCCACCCCTCTGCTGAAAAACCTCAGAGTCTGCGCGGTTTTCCCAAGCAGCCTAGTGTCCGCTGGAAGTCCAAGGGACAGAACCCTGAATTCTGGCCGGCTGGCCCAGCCCTGCTTCTGGCACTTTGTAGGCCAGCGGGCCCTGGAGCACCTGCTAGGATGGGAAAGGGAAGGGTACGCGAATTGCACCCTGCTGGCCGCCGAGGCAGCAAAGAAGAGGGGAGGGCACCTTACTGCCCTTTAATGGCAGACAGAATCTGTGGCTGTCCTGCTGCGTGGGCCTTTTCATGGGGACCTTGTGCAATAAAAGTTTACCGGTGAACTTAGGGAACTTCCCAGTGTGCTTCTGACAGATGAGGGATGCTGTGGAGTTGGCGGGGCCTCTCAGGACTCTGCTGGGTTTGGCGCAATGGAAGAAGGCCTCATCTCCAGGGAAGGCAGGAACCTCAGGCTTCCTCTCCATTTCGGACTCCGACCGCAGGGTCCCTGCAGAGTTGGGACAGGAGAGTCAGGCCTCATCTTGTCTGAGGAAGGGAACTCCGCTTGCCTCTCAAGGTGCTCAGGGGGTCTCAGGCCCCTTGTTGAGCTGTGTGTGGAACCTGCGGGTATTTCCGGAAATGCACGACGGTGACAGTGCCCCTTCGTGTTGTGCCTTCACCCACTGGGTTGCCTTCGAAGAGGTGTCTGGGCCTCGGGTTCTTTTCAAGAGCGGACAGGGAAATAGGGGTCTTTCGGCATGTGGGACCACCCACGGGGCTAGTCTCAAATTTCCTAGTGAGGCCGGCTTCATCCTGACGTGTGCCGGGAAGGCCGGGGACCCTTCCAGACAACGCAGGGGGATCGACTCTCCTGTCGCCATCAGGAGGGGAGAAGGGGCTCAGATGAAGTGGGGCCGGAACCCTCGGTGTTACCCTCGAGGGAAACCGGCGTGTGGGGGACTTTTGGGGGTTGCATGAAAGGAGTCAGGGACCATTTCGCACTTCAGGACAGAACCTGGGACTTCCCTTGAGACGCCGTAGCGGGCAAGGGCCTCATCTTGCGAAGACGTTGGAACCATGTGGATTTTCTCGAGTTGCGGCGGGATTCTAGAGTTACGACGGGGATTTCAGGCTTCCTCTTGTGTTGGCCCCAGGAAGCCTAATCTTCCATTCGAGTTGCGAGGGAAAGCTTGGGGTTGCACTCGAGTCACTGCAGGGCCAAAGAGACCTCATTTAGGCCTGTGTCCGGGACTTAACGTTCCTCTCAAGGGAAGACAGGGATCTCAGGGTGGCGTTCCAGACTCCCCCGGGGAGTCAGGCCTAGATTCGAGGGCAAGCAAAGGATGCCGCTCTCCTCTCAAGTCGCGACGCAGATCTCTTGGAGCCCACTGAGTGGCCTCAAGGGAGTCAGGCCTTCTCTTCAGTTTGGAGAGAGGACTCAGGATTGCGGTCTGGGTCAGGCAGGAAAAGAAGGCCCTCACCTCGCGAGGATGGGGGCTTCTCAGGGGTTTCCTCGAGCTGCGGCGCCCGTGGGGGTTTTCTCACGAGGCAAGACGAGGATCTCAGGGAGCCTCTCGTGCGGTGCCAGGGAAGTCAGGTCTCTGTGCGCGTGGCGAGGGGGAGCACGTCATGGCTCTCGAGTCATGGGAGAGGACTAGGGCCTCCAGACGCGTTGAAGAAGGACACTCGAGGTCTTTCTGGGGTTGCGGCGGGAAAGCCTCATTTCCCTCGACTTCTGCCGGGGACCTGAGGGAACTTCCCAAGGTGCCTCTGATAGGTGAGGGATGCTGTGGAGTTGGCGGGGCCTCTCGGGACTCCGCTGGGCTTGGCGCAATGGAAGAGGGCCTCATCTCGAGGGGAGACAGGAAACTTAGGCTTCCTCTCCTTTTCGGACTCCAACCACAGGGTCCCTGCAGAGTTGGGACAGGAGAGTCAGGCCTCGTCTTGTCTGAGGAAGGGAACTCCGCTTGCCTCTCGAATTGCTCAGGGTGTCTCACGCACCTCGTCGAGCTGTGTGTGGAAACCGCGGGTTTTTCCGGACGACTCACGGGGGTGTCAGTGCCCCTTCGAGTGGTACCTTCACCCACAGGGTTGCCTTCGAACAGGGGTCCGGGCCTCGGGTCCTTCTCAAGAGCGGACCGGGGAATCGGTGGCGTTCGGCATGTGGCACCACCCACGTGGCTCGTCTCGAATTTCCCCGTGAGACCGGCCTCATCCTGAGGTGCGCCGGGAAGGCTGGGAACCCCTTCTGGACCACGCAGGGGAATCGCCTCTCCTGTCGCGATCAGGAGGGGAGAAGGGCCTCAGATGAAGCTGTGCCGGGACTCTCGGTGTTCCCCTCGAGGGAACCCGGCGGGTTGGGGAACTTTTGGGTGTAGTACGAAGGGTGTCAGGTACCGTTTCGCACTTCAGGGTGGAACATGGGACTTCCCTTGAGACGCCATAGTGGGCAAGGGCCTCATCTTGCGAAGACGTTGGAACCACGTGTTTTTTCTCGATTTGCGGCGGGATTCTCGAGTGACGACGGGGATTACAGGCTTCCTCCTCTGTTTGCCCTGGGAAGCCCCGTCTTCCATTCGAGTGGCGAGGGAAAGTGGGGGCTGCCTTGAGTCACTGCAGGGCCAAAGAGACCTCATCTAGGCGTGTGTCCAGGACCTAATGTTCCTATCCAGGGAAGGCAGGGATCTCGGGGTTGCATTCCAGGATCCCCCGGGGTGCCAGGCCTCGTCTCGAGGGGAAGCCAAGGACTCCGCTGTCCTCCCGAGTCGCGACGCGGATCTCTTGGAGCCCCCTAGTGGCCTCAGTGGAGTCAAGCCTCCTCTTCATTTTGGAGAGAGGGCTCGAGATTGTTCTCCAGGCCATGTAGGAAAAGAAGGCCCTTCACCTCGTGAGGACGGGGGCGTCTCAGGGGTTTCCTCGAGCTGCGGCGCCCTTGGGGGTTTTCTCGCGAGGCAAGACGAGGATCTCAGGGAGCCTCTCGTGCGGCGCCAGGGAAGTCAGGTCTCCCTGCGCCTGGCGAGGGGGAGTGCGTCATGGCTCTCGAGTCACGGGAGGGGACTAGGGCCTCGAGACGCGTTGAAGAGGGACTATCGAGGTCTTTCTCGGGTTGTGTCGGGAAAAGTCATTTCCCTCGACTTCTGCCGGGGACCTTAGGGAACTTCCCAGGGTGTCTCTGAGAGTTGATGGATACTGTGGAGTTGGCGGGGCCTCTCAGGACTCCGCTGGGTTTGTCGCAATGGAAGAGGGCCTCATCTCGAGGGGAGGCAGGAACCTCAGACTTCCTCTCTGTTTCGGACTCAGACCGCAGGGTCCCTGCAGAGTTGGGACAGGAGAGTCAGGCTACGTCTTTTCTGAGGAATGGAACTCCGCTTGCCTCTCGAGTTGTTCATCGGGTTTCAGGCCCCTTGTCAAACTGTGTGTGGAATCTGCAGGTTTTTCCAGACGATGCATGGGGGTGTCAGTGATCCTTCGATTTGTGCCTTCATCCACAGGGTTGCCTTCGAAGAGGTGTCCGGGCATCGGGTTCTTATGAAGAGCGGACTGGGAAATCGGGGTCATTCAGCATTTGGCAGCACCCACGTGGGTTGTCTCGAATTTCCTCATGAAACCGGCCTCATCCTGAGGTGTGCCGCGAAGGTCATGAAACTCTTCCAGACAAAGCAGAGGAATCGACCCTCCTGTGGCGATCAGGAGGGGAGAAGTGGCTCAGATGAAGTGCTGCTGGGAACCTCGGTGTTTCCCTCAAGTGAGACAGGTATGTCGGGTAACTTTTGGGGTCACATAAAGCGTTCCAAGTACCGTTTCGCTCTTCACAATGGAACGTTGGACTTCTCTTGGGGTGCTCCAGCGGGCAAGGGCCTCATCTTGGAATGACTGCGGAACCACTTGGTTTTTCTCGAGTTGCAGTGGGATATTTGAGTTACCACAGGGAATTCATGCTTCCTCTTGTGTTGGCCCACAAAAGTCTTATCTTCCATTCGAGATTTGAGGAAGAGCTGGAGGTGCGCTCTAGTCACTGAAGGCAAAAGAGACCCCACCAAGGCTTGTGTGCAGGACCTAATGTTCATCTCAAGACTCGACAGAAATCTCGGGGTTGCATTCCAGACTCACCTTGCAGTCAGGCCTCGTCTCGAGGGGAAGCAAAGGACTCTGCTCTCCTCTTGAGTCAGACGGGTATGTCTTGGAGCCCACTGAGTGGCTTAAAGGGAGTCAAACCTCCTCTCGTGTTTGGAGGGAGGACACGGGATTGCTCTCCAGGCAGTGCATGAAATGAAGGCCCTCATCTCCCGATGACTGGGGCATCTCGTAGGTTTTCTCGAGCTGTGGCGCTAGTGTGGGGTTTCTCACGAAGTAAGACTGGGAGCTCAGTGAGCCTCTCACGTGGTGCCAGGGAAGTCAGGTCTCTATGCACGTGGTGAGAGGGAGCCCGTCATTGTTCTCGAGTCATGGTAGGGGAATTGGGCCTGAAGACGTGTTAAAGAAGGACTCTCGAGGTCTTTCTCGGGTTACTGCATAAAACCCAGGGTTCCCTTGACTTGTGCCTGCGACCTCAGGGAGCTTCTCAGAGTGCCTCTGAGAAGTCAGGGATACTGTGCAGTTTGGAGGGTCCTCTCGAGACTCCTCTGCATTTGGTGGAATGTAAGAGGGACTCATCTCGAGTTGAAGCAGGAACCTCAGTGTTCCTCTCCATTTCTGACTCAGATCGCAAGGTCCCTGCATGTTGGTACAGGAGAGTCAGGCCTCGTCTTTTCTGGAGGATGGGACTCCTCTTGCCTCTCGAGTTGTTCTCGAGGTGACAGGCCACTTGTCGAGCTGTGTATGTAACCTGCCCGTTTTTCCGGATGATGCACAGGTGTGTTAGTGCCCCTTCGTGTTGTACCTTCATACTCAAGGCTGCCTTCCAAGAGGTGTCCGAGCATCGGATTCTTATCAAGAGCGGACCGGGAAATTGGAGTCTTTCGGCAAGTGGCACCACCCACAAAGCTACATATCGAATTTACCCATGAGACCGGCCTCATCCTGAGTTGTGCAGGGAAGGTCGGGCCCCCTTGCAGACAAAGCAGGGGAATCGACCCACCGGTCACCATCAGGAGGGGAGAAGGGGCTTAAATGAAGTGGTGCCGGGAACCTCGGTGTTCCCCTTGAGTGAGACCGGCGTGTTGGGGGACTTTTGGGGTCGCATCAAGGGTGCCAAGTACCATTTCGCATTTCAAGACGGAACCTGGGACATCTTTTGAAACGCTGTAGTGGGCAAGGGCCTCATCTTGCGATGACGGGAGAACCACGTGGTTTTGCTCGAGTTGCGGCGGGATTCTCGAGTTATGACCGGGAATTTAGGCTTCCTCTTGTTGGCCTTGAAATCCAATCTTCCATTCGGGTTGCGAGGGGGAGCTGGGGATTGCGCTAGAGTCACTGCAGGGCAAAAGAGACCTAATCTAGGCTTGTGTCCAGGATCTAATGTTGCTCTCCAGGGGCGACAGGGATCTCGGGTTTGCATTCCAGACTCATCCGGGGAGTCAGTTCTCACCTCGAGGGTAAGCAAAGAATTCCGCTCTCGTCTCGAGTCGCGATGGGTATCTCTTGGAGCCCAATGTGTGTACTAAAGGGAGTCAAGCCTCCTGTGGAGTTTGGAGAGAGGACTCGGGATTGGACTCCAGGCCATGCAGGAAAAGGAGGCCCTCATCTCGAGATGACGGTGGCGTCTCGTGGGTTTTCTCGAGCTGCGGCGCCAGTGTGGGGTGTCTCATGAAGTACCACGGGGATCTCAGGGAGCCTCTTGTGTGGCGCCAGGAAAATCCAGTATTCCTTTCGAGTTGCGAGTTAGAACTGGGGATTGCTCTCCAGTCACTGCAGGGCAAAACAGACATCATCTACGCTTGTGTCCAGGACCTAGTGTTCCACTACTGGGCCGACAGGGATCTCAGGGTTGCATTCTCGACTCACCCGGAGAGTCAGGCCTCGTCTTGAGGGGAAAAAAAGGACTCCACTCTCCTGTCGATTCGCGACGGGTATCTCTTGGAGCCCACTGCGTGGCGTAAAGGGAGTGAAGCCTCCTATGGAGTTTGGAGAGATGACTCGGGATTGTTTTCCTGGCCATGCAGGAAAAAAGGCCCTCAGCTCGCGATGACGGGGGCGTCTCGTGGGTTTTCTCCAGCTGCGGCGCCAGTATCAGATTTCTCACGAGGTATGACGGGGAACTCAGAGAGCCTCTCGTGTGGTGCTAGGGACGTCAGGTCTCAGTGCATGTGGTGAAGGGGAGTGCGTGATTGCTCTCGAGTCATAGTAGGCGAATCGGGCCTCAAGACGCATTGAAGAAGGACTCTTGAGGTCTTTCTCGGGTTGCGGCAGGGAACCCTGGGTTCCCTCGACTTGTGTCGGTGACCTCAGGCAACTTCTCAGGGTGCCTCTGAGAAGTCAGGGACACTGTGGATTTGGGAGGGGCCTTTCGTTACTCAACTGGGTTTGGTGCAATCGAAGAGGGCCTCATCTCGAATGGAGGCAAGAACATCAGGGGTCCTCTCCATTTCTGACTCGGGTCGCAGAGTACCTGCCGAGTATGGACAAGAGAGTCACGCCTCATCTTCTGTGGAGGAATGGATCTCCGCTTGCCTTTCGAGTTGTTCACGGAGTGACAGGCCACTTGTTGAGCTGTGTGTGGAACCTGCGGGTTTTTCCAGACGATGCACAGGGGTGTCAGTGCCCCTTCGTGTTGTGCCTTCATCCAAAGGGTTGCCTTCAAAGAGGTGTCCGGGCATCGGGTTCTTTTCAAGAGCATACCAGAAAATTGGGGTCTTTCAGCATGTGGTACCACCCACGAGGCTACGTCTCGAATTTCCTCGGGAGACCGGCCTCATCCTGAGGTTCGCCGGGAAGGTAGGGAACCCCTTGCAGACAAAGCAGGGGAATCGATCCACCGGTCACGATCAGAAGGGGAGAAGGGGCTCAGATGAAGTGGTGCCGGGAACCTCGGTGGTCCCCTTGAGTGAGACCGGTATGTCACGGCACTTTTGAGGTCACATCAAGGGTGCCAAGTACAGTTTCGCACTTCAAGACGGAACATGGGAATTCTCTGGAGATGCTCTAGCGGGCAAGGGCCTCATATTGCGATGACGAGGGAAACACGTGGTTTTTCTCGAGATGCGGCGGGATTCTCGAGTTACGACGGGGAATTCAGGCTTCCTCTTGTGTTGGCCCAGGAAGTCCAATCTTCCATTCAACTTGTCACAGAGAGCTGTGGGTTGCTCTCGAGTCACTTCAGGGCAAAGAGTCCTCATCTAGGCTTGGGTCCAGGACGTAGTGTTCCTCTCCAGGGGCAACAGGGATATCGGGGTCGCATTCAAGTCTCACCTGGTGGGTCACGCCTCGTCTCGAGTGGAAGCAAAGGACTCCACTATCCTCTCGAGTCACGACGTGTAACTCTTGGAGCCCAATGAGTGGCCTAAAGGGAGTCAAGCGTCCTGTGTAGCTTGGACAGAAGGTTCACGCTTGATCTGCATACCATTCAGTTAAAGATGGCCCTCCTCTCTTGATGACGGGAGCATCTCATGGGTTTTCTCGAGCTGCGGCGTCAGTGTGGGGTTTCTCACGAGATATGATGGGGAGCTCAGGGAGCCTCTCGTGCGGCACCAGAGAAGTCAGGCCTCCATGCGTGTGGCCAGGCAGATCGCGTCATTGCTCTGGAGTCATGGGAGGGACTAGGGCCTCAAGACGCATTTAACAAGGACTCTCGAGGTCTTTCTTGGGTAGGGGCGGGAAACACTTATTTCCCTCGACCTCTACCGGGGACCTTAGTGAACTTCCCAGGTGCCTCTGAGAGGTGAGGGATACTGAGGAGTTAGAGGGGCCTCTCGGGATTCGACTAGGTTTGACGAAATGAAAGAGGGCCTCATCTCGATTGGAGGCAGGAAACTCAGGCTTCCTCTCCATTTCTGACTCCGACCGCAGGGTCCCTGCAGGGTTGGGACAGGAGAGTCAGGCCTCGTCTTGTCTGAGTAATGGAACTCTGCTTGCCTCTTGAGTCGTTCAGTGGGTTTCAGGCCCCTTGTCGAGCTGTGTGTGGAACCTGCGGGTGTTTCCAGAAGATGCACAGGGGTGTCATTGCCCCTTCATTTTGTGCCTTCCCCCACAGGGTTGCCTTCAAAGAGGTGTCCAGGCATCGGGTTCATTTCAAGAGCGAACCGGGAAATCGGGGTCGTTCGGCATGTGGCAGCACCCACGTGGCTCATCTCGAATTTCCTCGTGAGACCAGCATCATCCTGAGGTGCGCCGGGAAGGCCGGGAACACCTTCCACACAAAGAAGGGGAATCGACTCTCCTGCGTGATCAGGTGGGGAGATGGGGCTCAGATGAAGTGGGGCCGGGACTCTAGGTGTTCCACTCGAGGGAACCCGGCATTTCAGGGAACTTTAGGGGTCGCAACAAGGGAGCCAAGTACCGTTTCCCACTTCAGGACGGAACATGTGACTTCCCTGGGGACGCTATAGCGGGCAAGGGCCTCATTCTGTGAAGACGTTGGAACCACGTCGTTTTTCTCGAGTTGAGTCTGGATTCTCGAAAACGACGGGGATTTCAGGCTTCCTCTTGGGTTGGCCCTGGGAAGCCCAATCTTCCCCTGGAGTTGCGAGGGAAAGCTGGGGGTTCTGCTCGAGTCACTACAGGGCCAAAGAGACCTCATCGAGGCGTGTGTCCAGGACCTAATATTCCTCTCAAGGGAAGACAGGGATCTCGGGTTTCCATTCCAGACTCCCCCGGGGAGTCAGGCCTCGCCTCGGGGGGAAGCAGAGGACTCCGCTTTCCTCTCAAGTCGCGACACGGATATCTTGGAGCCCAATGAGTGGACTCAAGGCTGTCGAGCCTCCTCTTCAGTTTGGAGAGAGGACTCGGGATTGCTCTCCAGGCCAGGCAGGAAAAGAAGGCCATCATCTAGCGATGACGGGGGCGTCTCATGGGTTTCCTCAGGCTGCGGCGCCCATGGGAGTTTTCTCACGAGGCACGACGAGGACCTCAGGGAGCCTCTCGTGCGGTGCCAGGGAACTCATGTCTCCATGCGCATGGCGAGGGGGAGCTGGTCATCACTCTCGAGTCATGGGAAGTGACTAGGGCCTCAAGACGCGTTGAAGAAGGACTCTCGAGGTCTTTCTCGGGTGGCGGCGGGAAACCCTCGTTTCCCTCGACTTCTGCAGGGGACTATAGGGAACTTACCAGGGTGACTCTGAGAGGTGAGGGATGCTGTGGAGTTGGCAGGGCCTCTCGGGACTCTGCTGGGTTCGGCGCAATGGAAGAGGGCCTCATCTCGAGGGGAGGCAGGAACCTCAGGCTTCCTCTCCGATTCTGACTCCGACTGCACGGTCCCTGCAGTGTTGGGACAGGAGAGTCATGCCTCGTCTTGTCTGAGGAATGGAATTCTGGTTGCCTCTCGAGTTGTTCCGGGAGTCTCAGGCCCCTTGTCGAGCTGTGTGTAGACCCTGCGGGTTTCTCCGGACGATACCCGGGGGTGTCAGTGCCCCTTCGTGTTGTGCCTTCATCAAAAGGGTTATCTTCAAAGAGGTGTCGGGGCATTGGGATCTTATCAAGAGCGAACCGGGAAATCGGGGTCTTTCGGCATATGTCACCATCCACGAGGCTATGTCTCGAATATCCTCATGAGACCGGCCTCATCCTGAGATGCACCGGGAAAGGCGGGAACCCCTTCAAGACAAAACAGGGGAATCGACCCTCCTGTCGCGATCAGGAGGGGAGAAGGGGCCCAGATGTAGTGGTGCCGGGAACCTCGGTGTTCTCCTCGAGTCAGACCTGTGTGTCGAGGAACTTTTGAGGTCGCATCAAGGGTGCCAATACCGTTTCGCACTTCAAGACGGAACGTGGGACTTCTCTTGAGACGCTGTAGGGGGCAAGGGCCTCATCTTGGGATGACGGGGGAACCACGTGGCGTTTCTCGAGTTGTGGCGGGATTCTCGAGTTTCGACGGGGAATACAGTCTTCCTCATGTGTTGGGCCAGGGAAGTCCTATCTTCCATTCGAGTTTCAAGGGAGATCTGGGGATTGCCCTCGAGTCACTGCAGGGCAAAATAGACCTCATCTAGTCTTGTGTCCAGGACTTAATGTTCATCCCTAGGGGCGACAGGGTCTCGGGCTTGCATACCAGACTCACCCGGGGAATCAGGCCTCGTCTCGAGGGGAAGCAAAGAACTCCGCTGTCCTTTTGAGTCGCGATGGGTATCTCTTGGAGCCCACTGTGTGCCCTAAAGGGAGTCAAGCCTCCTGTGCTGTTTGGATAGAGGACTCGGGATTCCTCTCCAGGCCATGCAGGAAAAGAAGGCCCTCATCTCGCGATGACGGCGGCGTCTTGTGGGTTTTCTAGATTGCCGCGCTAGTGCCGGGTTTCTGACGAGGTACGAGAGGGAGCTCAGGGAGCCTCTCGTGTGGTGCTAGGGACGTCAGGTCTCCGTGCGTGTGGTGAAGGGGAGTGCGTGATTGCTCTCGAGTCATAGTAGGCGAATCGGGCCTCAAGACGCATTGAAGAAGGACTCTTGAGGTCTTTCTCGGGTTGCGGCAGGGAACCCTGGGTTCCCTTGATTTGTGTCGGTGACCTCAGGCAACTTCTAAGGGTGCCTCTGAGAAGTCAGGGACACTGTGGAGATGGGAGGGGCCTCTCGGGACTCCACTGGGTTTGTTTTAATGGAAGAGGGCCTCATCTTGGGTTGAGGCAGGAACCTCAGGTTTCCTCTCCATTTCTGACTCAGATCGAAGCGTGCCTGCAGAGTTGGGATTGGATACTCAGGCCTCGTCTTGTCTGAGGAAGGGAACTCCGCTTTCCTCTCTCATTGTTTAAGGGGTGACAGGCCAGTTGTGGAGCTGTATGTGGATCCTGCGGGGTTTTCCGGACGATGAACAGGGTTGCCAGTGCCCCCTCGTGTAGTGCCTTCATCCACAGGGTTGCCTTAGAAGAGGTGTCCGGGCATCGGGTTCTTATCAAGAGCAAGACCGAGAAATCGGGGTTTTTTGGCACGTGGCACCAACACGAGGCTACGTCTCGAATTTCTTCGTGAGACTGGCCTCATCCTGAGGTGCGCCATGAAGGTCGGGAACCCCTTCTAGACAAAGCAGGGGGATCGACCTTCCTGCCGTGATCAGGAGCGGAGAAGGGGCTCAAATGAAGTGGTGCCAGGAGCTTCGGTGTTCCCTTGGAGTGAGACCGGTATATTGGGGAACTTTTGGGGTCGCATCAAGGGTGCCAAGTAGCATTTCGAACTTTATGACGAAACATGGGACTTCTCTTGAGACTCTGTAGCGGGCAAAGGCCTCATATTGCGATGAATGGGGAACCACGTGGTTTTTAAGAGTTGCGGTGGGATTCCCGAGTTACAACGGGAAATTCAGACTTCCTCTTGTGTTGGCCCAATGAAGACCAATCTTCCATTCGAATTGCGAGGGAGAGATGGGTGTTGCTCTCGAGTCACTGTAGGGCAAAATAGACCTCATCTAGGCTTTTGTCCAGGACATAATGTTCCTCTCCAGGGGCAACAGGGATCTCGGGGTTGCATTCCAGACTCACCCGAGGTAAAGCCTCATCTCGAGGGGAAACAAAGTACTCTGCTCTCCTCTCAAGTCGCGACAGGTATCTCTTGGAGCCCATTGAGTGGCCTAAAGGGAGTAAAGCCTCCTGTGAACTTTGGAGAAAAGACCAGGGATTGCTCTCCAGGTCACGCAGGAAAAGAAGTCCCCAATCTCGCGATGACGGTGGGTTTTCCCGAGCTGCGGCGCCAGTGTGGGGTTTCTCACGAGGTATGACGGGGAGCTCAGGGAGCCTCTCATGTGGCGCCAGGGAAGTCAGGTGTCCATGCGCATGGTGAGGGGGAGCGTGTCATTGCTCTCGAGTCATGGTAGGGGAATCCGTCCTCAAGACGCGTTGAAGACGGACTCTTGAGGTCTTTCTCGGGTTGCGGCAGGATACCCTGTGTTCCCTCGACTTGTGCCGGTGACCTCAGGGAGTTGCTCAGGGTGCCTCTGAGAAGACACTGATACTGTGGAGTTGGGAGGGGCCCTAGGGACTCCACTGGGTGTGGTATAATACAAGAGGGCCTCACCTCGAGGGGAGGCAGGAATCTCAGGCTTCCTCTCCGTTTCGGACTCCGACCGCAGGGTCCCTGCAGAGTTGGGACAGGAGAGTCAGGCCTCGTCTTGTCTGAGGAAGGGAACCCCTCTGGCCTCTCGAGTTGCTCAGGGGGTCTCAGGTCCCTCGTTGAGCTGTGTGTGGAACCCGCGGGTCTTTGCGGACGATGCACGGGGGTGGCAGTGCCCCTTGGTGTTGTGCCTTCACCCACAGGATTGCCTTCGAAGAGGGGTCCGGGCCTCGGGTCCTTCTCAAGGGCGGACCGGGGAATCGGGGGCGTTCGGCATGTGGCCCCACCCACGTGGCTCGTCTCAAATTTCCTCGTGAGACCGGCCTCATCCTGAGGTGCGCCGGGAAGGCCGGGAACCCCTTCCAGACCACGCAGGGGAATCGCCTCTCCTGTCGCGATCAGGAGGGGAGAAGGGGCTCAGAGGAAGCGGAGCCGGGACCCTCGGTGTTCCCCTCGGGTGACCCCGGCGTGTCGGGGGACTTTTGGGGGTCGCAGGAAGGCTGTCAGGGACCGTTTCACCCTTCAGGGTGGAAAAGGGGACTTCCCTTGAGACGCCGTCGCGGGCAAGGGCCTCATCTTGCCAAGAGGTGGGAACCACGTGGTTTTTCTCGAGTTGTGGCGGCATTCTCGAGTGACGCCGGGGATCTCAGCCTTCCCCTTGGGTTGGCCCTGGGAAGCCCAATCTTCCCCTCGGGTTGCGAGGGAAAGCTGGGGGTTGCGCTCGAGTCACTGCAGGGCCGAAGAGACCTCACCTAGGCGTGTCCGGGACCTAATATTCCTCTCCAGGGAAGGCAGGGATCTCGGGGTTGCATTCCAGGCTCCCCCGGGGAGTCAGGCCTCGTCTCGAGGGGAAGCCAAGGACTCCGCTCTCCTCTCGAGGTGCGACGCGGGTCTCTTGGAGCCCCCTGAGCGGCCTCAAGGGGGTCCAGCCTCCTCTTCCGTTTGGAGAGAGGACCCGGGATTGCTCTCCAGGCCATGCAGGAAAAGAAGGCCCTCAGCTCGCGAGGACGGGGGCATCTCCAGGGTTTCCTCGAGCTGCGGCGCCCTTGGGGGTTTTCTCCCGAGGCACGACGAGGATCTCAGGGAGCCTCTCTTGCGGCGCCAAGGAAGTCAGGTCTCCATGCGCGTGCGAGGGGGAGCGCGTCCTGGCTCTCGAGTCACGGGAGGGGACTAGGGCCTCGAGACGCGTTGAAGAAGGACTCTCGAGGTCTTTCACGGGGGACGGCGGGAAACCCTCGTTTCTCTCACCTTCTGCCGGGGACCTTAGGGAACTTCCCAGGGTGCCTCAGAGAGGCGAGGGATCCTGTGGAGGTGGCGGGGCCCCTCGGGACTCCGCTGGGTCTGGCGCAACGGAAGAGGGCCTCACCTCGAGGGGAGGCAGGAACCTCAGGCTTCCTCTCCATTTCGGACTCCGACCGCAGGGTCCCTGCAGAGTTGGGACAGGAGAGTCAGGCCTCGTCTTGTCTGAGGAAGGGAACCCCGCTGGCCTCTCGAGTTGCTCAGGGGGTCTCAGGCCCCTTGTCGAGCTGTGTGTAGACCCTGCGGGTTTTTCCGGATGATGCACGGGGGTGTCAGTGCCCCTTCGTGTTGTGCCTTCACTCACAGGGTTGCCTTTGAAGAGGTGTCCGGGCATCGGGTTCTTATCAAGAGCGGACCGGAAAATCGGGGTTGTTCGGCACGTGGCGCCTCACACATGGCTAGTCTCGAATTTCCTCCTGAGACCGGCCTCATCCTGAGGTGCACCAGGAAGGCCGGGAACCCCTTCCAGAGAAAGCAGGGGAATCGACTCTCCTGTCGCGATCAGGAGGGGAGAAGGGGCTCAGATGAAGTGGTGCTGGGACCCTCGGTGTTCCCCTCGAGGGAACCCAGCGTGTCGGGGAACTTTTGCGGTCGCATCAAGGGTGTCAATTACCATTTCGCACTTAAGGACGGAACATGGGACTTCCCTGGAGACGCCGGGAACTTCGGTGTTCCCCTGGAGTGAGACCGGTATGTTGGGGAACTTTGGGGTCGCATCAAGGGTGCCAAGTAGCATTTCGAACTTTAAGATAGAACGTGGGACTTCTCTTGAGACTCTAGCTGGCAAGGGCCTCATATTGCGATGAAGGGGGAACCACATGGTTTTTAAGACTTGAGGCTGAATTCTCGAATTACGATGGGAAATTCAGACTTCCTCTTGTGTTGACCTTGGGAAGACCAATCTTCCATTCAAATTGTGAGGGAGAGATGGAGGTTGCTCTCGAGTCACTGTAGGGCAAAATAGACCTCATCTAGGCTTGTGTCTAGGACCTAATGTTCCACTCCAGGGGCGACAGGGATCTCGGGGTTGCATTCCAAACTCACCCGGGGAGTCAGGCCTCGTCTCAAGGGAAGCAAAGGACTCCGCTCTCCTCTCGAGTCGCACCGGGTATTTCTTGGACCCAACTGAGTGGCCTAAAGGGAGTCAATCCTCCTGTGAAGTTTGGAGAGAGGACCAGGGATTGCTCTCCAGGTCAGGCAGGAAAAGAAGGCCCCCATCTCTCCTTGACGGGGGCATCTTGTGGTTTTTCTCGAACTGCGGCGCCACTGTGGGTTTTCTCACGAGGTACGATGGGGTACTCAGGGAGCCTCTTGTGTGGTACTAGGGAAGTCAGTTTTCCTGCTTGTGGCGAGGGGAGCGCGTCCTTGCTCTGGAGACATGGTAGGGGAATCGGGCATCAAGAGACGTTGAAAAAGGTCTCTCCAAGTCTTTCTCGGGTTACTTCAGGAAACTCTGGGTTCCCTCGACTTGTGCCAGTGACCTCAGGTAGCTTCTCAGGGAGCCTCTGAGAATTCAGGGATACTGTGGTGTTGGAAGGGGCCTCTCGGGACACCACTGAGTTTGGTTCAATGGAAGAGGGCCTCTTCTCTAGTTGAGGCAGGAACCTCAGGGTTCCTCTCCATTTCTGACTCCGATCGCAGGGTCCCTGAAGAGTTGGGCCAGGAGAGTAAGGCCTCGTCTTGTGTGAAGGAATGCAACTTCACTTGCCTCTCGAGTTGTTCACGGGGTGACAGTCCACATTTGGAGCTGTGAGTGGAATCGGCGGGTTTTTCCAGACGATGCATGGGGATGTCAGTGTCCCTTCGTGTTGTGCCTTCATCCACAGGGTTGCCTTCGAAGAGATGTCCGGGCGTCAGGTTCTTATCTAGAGTAGACCGGGAATTCGGGATCTTTCATCATGTGGCACCAACCATGAGGCTACTTTTCGAATTTCCTAATGAGACCGGCCTCATCCGGAGGTTCGCGGGGAACGTCGGGAACCCCTTGCAGACAAAGCATGGGAATCGACCCTCCTGTCGCGATCAGGAGAGGAGAAAGGCCTCAGTTGAAGTGGTGCCGGGAACTTCAGTGTCCCCTCTAGTGAGATCGGTATATAGGGGAACTTTTGGGGTCGCATCAAGGGTGCCAAGTACTGTTTTGCACTTCAAGACGGAATGTGAGACTTCTCTTGAGACGCTGTAGGGGGCAAGGGCCTCATCTTGCAATACAGGGAACCACGTGATTTTTCTCGAGTTGCGGCGGGTTTCTCAAATTACAACTGGAAATTCAGGCTTCCTCTTGTGTTGGCTCAGAAAGGCCAATCTTCCATTCGAGTTGCAAGGGAAAGCTAGGGGTTGTGCTTGAGTCACTGCAGGGCCAAAGAGACCTCATCTAGGCTTTTGTCCAGGACCTAAGGTTCCTCTCCAGGGGCGACAGGGATCCAGGGTTGCATTCCAGACTCACCCTCGTAGTCAGGCCTCATCTCGAGGGGAATCAAAGGACACCGCTCTCCTCCTGAGTATCGACGGGTATCTCTTGGAGCCCACTGAGTGACCTAAAGGGAGTCAAGCCTCCTTTGGAGTTTGGAGAGAGGATTCGGGATTGCTCTTCAGGTCATGCAGGAAAGAAGTCCCTCATTTCACCATGACAGGGGCGTCTCGTGGGTTTTCTCGAGCTGCGGCGCCAGTGTGGGGTTTCTCACGAGGTACGATGGGGAGCTCAGGGAACCTCTCATGTGGTGCCGGGGAAGTCAAATCTTCATGCGTGTGGTGAGGGGGAGCGCGTCATTTTTCTCCAGTCATGGTAGAGGAATCGGGCATCAAGACGCGTGAAGAAGGACTCTCAAGGTTTTTCTCAGGTTATGGCAGGAAACCCTGGGTTCCCTCGACTTATGCCCGTGACCTCAGGGAGCTTCTCAGGGTGCCTCTGAGAAGTCAGAGATACTGTGCAGTTGGGAGGGGCCGCTCCGAACTCCACTGGGTTTGGTGCAGTAGAAGAGGGCCTTATCTCGAGTTGAGGCAGGAACCTCAGGGTTCCTCTCCATTTCTGAATTGGATCTCAGTGTCCATGCAGAGTTGGGACAGGAGAGTCAGGCTCGTCTTGTGTGGAGGAATTGAACTCCTCTTGCCTCTCGAGTTGTTCATGGGGTGACAAGCCACTTGTCGATCTGTATGTGGAACTTGCGGGCTTTTCCAATGATACACGAGGGTGTCAGACCCCTTCGTTTTGTGCCTTCATCCACAGGATTGCCTTCGAAGAGGTGTCCTAGCATTGGGTTCTTATCAAGAGCGGACACGGAAATCGGGGTCTTTCGGCGTGTGGCACCAACCACAAGGCTACGTCTCGAATTTCCTCGTGAGACCGGCCTCATCCTGAGGTGCGCCGGGAAGGTCCGGAACCCCTTCCAGACAAAGCAGGGTAATCGACCCTCCCGTCGCGATCAGGAGGGGATAAGGGGCTCAGAACAAGCGGTGCACCGAACCTTGGTGTTCCCCTTGAGTGACACCAGGGTGTCGGGGAACTTTTGTGATAACATCAAGGTTGACAATTATCATTTTAAACTTCAAGATGGAATGTGGGGCTTCTCCTGAGACGCTGTAGCTGGCAAGGGCCTCATCTTGCGATGACGGGGGAACCACGTGGTTTTTCTCGAGTTGCGGCGGGATTTTCGAATTACGACGGGGAATTCAGGCTTCCTCTTGTGTTGTCCCAGGGAAGTCCATTCTTCCATTCGAGGTGTGAGGGAGAGCAGGGGATTGCTCTCGTATCACTTCAGGGCAAATGAGACCTCATCTATGCTTGTGTCTAGGACCTAATGTTCCTCTCCAGGGGCGGCAGGGATCTCGGGGTTGCATTCCAGACTCACCTGAGGAGTCAGGCCTGGTATATAGGGGAAGCAAAGAATTCCGCTCTCCTCTCGAGTCCCAACGGGTATCTCTTGAGCCCACAGAGTGGCCTAAAGGGAGTCAGGCCTCCTGTGGAGTTTGAAGAGAGGCCTCGAGATGCTCTCCAGGCCATGCAGGAAAAGAAGGCCTTCATCTCGCGACGACGGAGGCGTCTCGTGGGTTTTCTCGAGCTGGGGAGCCAGTGTGGGATTTCTCACGAGGTATGACGGGGAGCTCAGGGAGCCTCTCGTGTGGCGCCAGGGAAGTCAAGTCTCCATGCGAGTGGCGAGGGGGAACGCGTCATTGCTCTTGAGTCATGGTAGGGGAATCGGGATTCAAGACGCGTTGAAGGAGGATTTTCGAGGTCTTTCTCGGGTTGCGTCAGGAAACCCTGTGTTCCCTCGACTTCTGCCGGTGACCTCAGGGAGCTTCTAAGGGTGCCTCTGAGAAGTCGGGATACTGTGGATTTGGGAGGGGCCTCTCGGGCCTCCACTGTTTTTGGTGTAATGGAAGAGGGCCTCATCTCGAGTGGAGTCAGGAACCTCAGGGTTCCTCTCCATTTCGGACTCCGATCGCAGGGTCCCTTCAGAGTTGGGACCGGAGAGTCAGGCCTCGTCTTGAGTGGAGGAATGGAACTCTGCTTGCTTCTCGTGTTGTTCATGGGATGACAGGCCTCTTGTCGAGCTGTGTGTGGAACCTGCGGCTTTTACCAAATGATGCACGGGAGTGTCAGTGACCCTTCGTTTTGTGCCTTCGTCCACAGGGTTGCCTTCGAAGAGGTGTCCGGGCATCGGGTTCTTCTCAAGAGTGGGCCGGGAAATCGGGGTATTTCGGCACGTGACACCACCCACGACGCTATGTCTCGAATTTCCTCGTGAGAATGGCCTCATCCTGAGGTGCGCCGGGAATGTGGGGAACCCCTTCCAAACAAAGCAGGGGAATAGACCCTCCTGTCGCAAACAGGAGGGGAGAAGGTGCTCAGATGAAGTGGTGCGGGAACCTCGGTGTTCCTGTCGAGTGAGACCGGCGTGTCCGGGAACATTTGGTGTCGCATCAAGGGTGCAAACTACCGTTTCACACTTCAAGACGGAACGTGGTTCTTTTCTTGAGACGCCATAGCAGGCAAGGGCCTCATCTTGGGATGACGTTGGAAACACGTGGTTTTTCTCGAGTTGCGGCGGGATTCTCGAGTTACGAAGGGGATTTCTGGCTTCCTCTTGTGTTGGCCCAGGGAAGCCCAATCTTCCATTCGAGTTGCGAGGGAGAGCTGGGGGTTGCGCTCGAGTCACTGCAGGGCAAAAGAGACCTCATCCAGGCTTGTGTCTAGGACCTAATGTTCCTCTCAAGGGATGACTGGGATCTTGAGGTTGCATTCCAGACTCACCCGGGAGTCAGGCGTCATCTCGAGGGGAAACAAAGGACTTCTCTCTCTTCTCGAGTCACGACGGGTATTTCTTGGAGCCCACTGAGTGGACTAAAGGGAGTCAAGCCTCCTCTGGAGTTTGGAGAGAGGACTCGGGATTGCACTCCAGGACATGCAGGAAAAGAAGGCCCTCATCTCACGATGACGGGGGGTCTCGGTGGTTTTACCGAGCTGCAGCGCCTGTGTTGGTTTCTCAGGAGGTACGACGGGGAGCTCAGGGAGCCTCTTGTGTGGCTCCAGGGAAGTTAGGTCTCGATGCGTGTGGCGAGGGGGAGTGCGTCATTGCTCTCGAGTCATGGTAGGGGAATCAGGCCTCTAGACGCGTAGAAGAAGGACTCTCAAGATCTCTCTCGGGTCTTGGCAAGAATACCTGGGTTCCCTCGACCTGTGCCGGTGACCTCAGGGAGATTCTCCGGGTGCCTCTGAGAAGTCAGGGATACTGTGGAGTTGGGAAAGACCTCTTGGGACTCCACTGGGTTTGGTGAAATGGAAGGGGGCCTCATCTCGAGGGGAGGCAGGAACCTCAGGGTTCCTCTCCATTTCTGATTCCGATCGCAGCCCCCTGCATAGTTGGGAGAGGTGAGTCAGGCCTCGTCTTGTGTGCAGGAATGGATCTCCGCTTGCCTCTCGAGTTGTTCACGGGATGACAGGCCACCTGTCGAGTTGTATGTGGAACCTGCGGTTTTGGGGGACGATGCACAGGGGTGTCAGTGCCCATTCGTGTTGTGCCTTCATCCACAGGGTTACCTTCAAAGAGGTGACCGGGCATCGGGATCTTATCAGTAGCGGGCCAGGAAATCGGGGTCTTTCAGCATGTGGCACAACACACGAGGCTACGTCTCGAATTCCCTCGTGAGACTGGCCTCATCCTGAGGTTCGCCGGGAAGTCTGGGAACCCCTTCCAGACAAAGCAGGGGAATCGACCCTCCTGTCGCCATCAGGAGGGGAGAAGAGGCTCAGCTGAAGCAGTGCTGGGAACCTCCATGTTCTTCTCGAGTGAGACCGGGGTGTCAGGGAAATTTGGGGGTCGCATCAAGGGTGTCAAGTACCGTTTCACACTTCAAGACGGAACATGGGACTTCCCTGGAGACGCTATAGCTGACAGGGGCCTCATATTTCGATGACGGAGGAGCCACGTTGTTTTTCTCCAGTTGCCGCGGGATTCTCGAATTACAACGGGAAATACAGGCTTCCTCTTGTGTTGGCCCAGGGAAGTCCAATCATCCATTCGAGTTGCGAGGGAGAGCTGGGGATTGCACTTGAGTCAATGCAGGACAAAAAAGACCTCATTTAGGCTTGTGTCCAGGACCGAGTTTTCCTCTACAGGGGCGACACGGATCTCGGGATCCCATTCCAGACTCACCCAAGTAGTCAGGCCTCGGCTCGAGGGGAAGCAACGGACTCCGCTCTCCTCTAGAGTAGCGACGTGTATCTCTTGGAGGCTACTGAGTGGCCTAAAGGGAGTCAGGCCTCCAGTGGAGTTTGGAGAGTGGACTCGGGATTGCTCTCTAGGTCATGTAGGAAAAGAAGGCCCTCATCTTACGAGGACGGGGGCGTCTCATGTGTTTTCTCGAGCGGAGGTGCCAGTGTGGGGTTTTCATGAGGTAGGACGGGGAGCGCAGGGAGCCTCTCGTGTGGCGCCAGGGAAGTTAGGTTTCAATGGGCGTGGCGAGGGAAATGCGTCATTGCTCTCCAGTCATGGTAGGGTATCGGGCCTCAAGACGCAGTAAAGAAGGACTCTCGAGGTCTTTCTCAGAATGCAGCAGGAAACCCTGGGTTCACTCGACTTGTGCCAGTGACCGCAGAGAGCTTCTGAGGGTGCCTCTGAGAAGTCAGGGATACTGTGGAGTTGGGAGGGGCCTCTTGGGACTCCACTGGGTATGGCGCAATGGAAGAGGGCCTCATTTCGAGTTGATGCAGGAACGTCAGGTCTCATCTACATTTCTGACTCCGATCGCACGGTCCCTGCAGATTTGGGAAAGGAGAGTCAGGCCTTCTCTTGTGCGGAGGAACGGAACTCCGCATGCCTCTCTAGTTCTTCAAGGGATGACAGGACACTTGTCGATCTGTGTTTGGAATCTGCGTGTTTTTCCGTACTATGCATGGGGATGTCAGTACCCCTTCGTGTTGTGCATTCATCCACAGGTTTGCTTTCGAAGAGGTGCGCGGGCATCGGGTTCTTATTAAGAGCGGACCGGGAAATCGGGGTCTTTCCGCATGTGGCACCACCCACCAGGCTACGTCTTGAATTTCCTAATGAGACCGGCCTCATCCTTAGGTGCGCCGGGAAGGTCGGAAGCCCTTGCAGACAAAGCAGGGGAATCGACCCTCCTGTCTCGATCAGGAGGGGAGAAGGGGCACAGATGAGGTGATGCCGGGAACCTTGGTGTTCCCCTCCAGTGAGACCAGTGTGTTGGCGAACTTTTGGGGTCGCATCAAAGGTGCCAAGTACCGTATCGCACTTCAAGATTGAACGTAAGACTTCTTTTGAGACGCTGTAGCGGCAATGGCCGCATCTTGCGATGAAGAGCGAACGACGTGGTTTTTCTCGAGTTGTGGCGAGATTCTTGAGTTACAACGGGAAATTCAGGCTTCCTCTTCTGTTGGCCCAGGGAAGTCCAGTCTTCCATTCGAGTTGCGAGGGAGAGTTGGGGATTGCTCTCGAGTCACTGCAGGAAAAAAGAGACCTCATCTAGGCTTGTGTCCAGGACCTAATGTTTCTCTCCAGAGGCGACAGGGATCTCCGGTTCGCATATCAGACTCACCCGAGGAGTCAGGCCTCGCCTCGAGGGGAAGGGAAAGACTCCGCTCTCCTCTCGAGTCGCGACGGGTATGTCTTGGAGTCCACTGAGTGACCAAAAGGGAGTCAAGCCTACTGTGGAGTTTGGAGAGAGGACTCGGGATTGATCTCCAGGCCATGCTAGAAAAGAAGGCCGTCATGTCGCGAAAACGGGGGCGTCTCGTGGGTTTTCTCTATCTGCGGCGCCAGTGTGGGGTTTCTCACGAGGTATGACGGGGAGCTCAGGGAGCCTCTCGTGTGGCGCCAGGGAAGTCAGGGCTTCATGAGTGTAGCAGAGGGAGTGCGTCATTGCCCTCGAGTCATGGTAGGGGAATCAGGCCTCAAAGCGCGTTGAAGAAGGACTCTTGAGTTCTTTCTATGGTGGCGGCAGTAAACCCTGGGTTCACTCGAATTGCGCTGGTGACCTCAGGGAGCTTCTCAGGGTGCCTCTGAGAAGTCAGGGATACTGTGGAGCTGGGACGCGTCTCTCGGGACTCCACTGGGTTTCGTGCAATGGAAGAGGTCCTAATCTCGAGTGGAGGCAGGAACCTCAGCGTTCCTCTCGTGACTTCACTGGCGCTGGTCTGATTCGGATCGCAAAGTCCCTGCAGAGTTGGGACAGGAGAGTCAGGCCTCGTCTTGTGTAGAGGAATGAAACCCCACTTGCCTCTCGAGTTCTTCAGTGGTGACAAGCCACTTGTTGAGCTGTATGTGGAACCTGCGGGTTTTTCCAGACGATGCACGAGGGTGTCAGTGCCCCTTTGTGTTGTGCCTTCATCCACAGGGTTGCCTTCGAAGAGGTGTCCAGGCATCGGGTACTTATCAAGAGCGTACCAAGAAATCATAGTCTTTTGGCATGTGGCACCACCCGCGAGCTACGTCTCGAATTTCCTCGTGAGACCGGCCTCATCCTGAAGTGCCCCGTGATGGTCGGGAACCCCTTACAAACAAAGCAGGGAAAGTGACCCTCGTATCACGAACAGGAAGGGAGAAGGGGCTCAGATAAACTGGTGCCGGGAACCTCGGTGTTCACCTCGAGTGAGACCGATATTTCGGGGAACTTTTGGGGTCACATCAAGGCTGTCAAGTATCGTTTCGCACTTCAAGACGGAACGTGGGACTTTTCTTGAGAAGCTGTAGCGGGCAAGGGCCTCATCTTGCGATGACGAGGGAACCAAGTGCTTTTTCTCGAGTTGCGGCGGGATTCTCGAGTTATGAAGGGGAATTCAGGCTTCCTCTTGTGTTGGCCCAGGGAAGTCCAATCTTCCATTCGAGTTGTTAGGGAGAGCGGGGGATTGCTCTCGAGTTACAGAAGGGCAAAAGAGACCTCATCTAGGCTTGTTTCCAGGACCTAATGTTCCTCTCCAGGGGAGACAGGGATCTCGGGGTTGCATTCCAGACCCACCTGGTGAGTCAGGCCTTGTCTCGAGGGGAAGCAAAGGACTCCATTCTCCTCTCGAGTTGCGACGGGTATCTCTTGGAGCCCACTAAGTGGCCTAAAGGGAGTCAAGCCTCCTGTGGAGTTTGGAAAGAGGATTCGTGATTCCTCTCCAGGCCATGCAGGAAAAGAAGGCCCTCATCTCACGATGACATAGGCATATGGTGGGTTTTCTCGAGCTGCGGCGTCATTGTGGGGTTTCTCACGAGGTACGACGGGGAGCTCAGGGAGCCTCTCTTATGGCGCCAGGGAAGTCAGGTCTCCATGTGCGTGGCGAGGGGGTGCGTGTCATTTCTATAGAGCCATGGAAGCAGATTTGGGCTTCAAGACACATTGAAGTAGGACTCTCGAGGTCTTTTTCGCATTGTGGCAGGAAACCCTGGGTTCCCTCGACATGTGCCGGTGACCTCATGGAGCTTCTCCGGGTGCCTCTGAGAAGTCAGGAGTACTGTGGAGTTGGGAGGGGCCTCTCGGGACTCCACTGGGTTTGGTGCAATGGATGAGAGCCTCATCTCGAGTGGAGGCAGGAACCTCATGTTTCCTCTCCTGGGTTTCCTGGCGCCGGTACTGACTCGGATCACAGTTTCCCTGCAGAGTTGGTACAGAAAATCAGGTCTCGTCTTGTGTGGAGGAATGGAACTCCACTTGCCTCTCGAGTTGTTCACGGGGTGACAGACCACTTGTTGAACTGTGTTTGTAACCTGCGGGTTTTTCTGGATGATAAACGGGGGTGTCAGTGCCCCTTCGTGTTGTGCTTTCATCCACAGGCTTTCCTTCGTAAAGGTGTCAGGGCATCGCGTTCTTATCAAGAGTAGACCGGGAAATCGGGGTCTTTCGGCTTGTGGCACCACCCACGAGGCTACGTCTCGAATTTCCTCGTGAGACCTGCCTCATCCTTAGGCTTGCTGGAAAGGTCGGGAACCCCTTCCAGACATAGCAGGGGAATCGACACTCCTGTCGCGATCACGAGGGGAGAAGGAGCTCAAATGAAGTGGTTCCGGGAACCTCGGTGTTCCTTTCGAGTGAGACCGGTATGTCGGGGAATTTTGAGATTGCATCAAGGGTGCCAAGTACTGTTTCACACTTCAAGACAGAACGTGGGACTTCTCTTGAGTCGCTGTAGCGGGCAAGGGCCTCATCTAGCGCTGATGAGGGAACCACGTGGATTTTCTCGAGTTTCGGCGGGATTCTCGAGTTACGATGTCGAATTCAGGCTTCCAATTGTATTGGCCCAGGGAAGTCCAATCTTCCATTCGATTTGCGAGGGAGAGCTGGCGATTGCTCTCTAGTAACTGCAGTGCAAAATAGACCTCATCTAGACTTGTGTCCAGGACCGAGTTTTCCTCTCCAGGTGCAACAGGAACTCGGGGTTGCATTCCAGACTCACACGGGGAGTCAGGCCTTGTCTCGAGGGGAAGCAAAGGACTCCGCTCTCCCTTCAAGTCCTGACAGGTATCTCTTGGAGCCAACTGAGAGGCCTAAAGAGAGTCAAGTCTCCTGTGGAGTCTGGAGAGAGGACTCGGTTTTGCTCTCCATGCCAGGCAGGAAAGAAGTCCCTCATCTCGTGATGACGGGGGCGTATCGTGGGTTTTCTCGAGCTGCGGTGCATGAATGGGGTTTCCGAAGAGGTACGACGGGGAGCTCAGGGAGACTCTCTTCAGGCGTCAGGGAAGTCAGGTCTCCATGCGCATGGCGATGGGGAGCGGGTCTTTGCTCTCGAGTCATGGTAGGGGAATCGGGCCTCAAGACGCGCCGAAGGACTCTCAAGGTCTTTCTCGGGTCGCAGCAGGAAACCCTGGGTTCCCTTGACTTGTGCCGGTGACCTCAGGTAGATTCTTAAGGTGCCTCTGAGAATTCAAGGATACTGTGGAGTTGGGAAGGGCCTCTCGCGACTCATCTGGGTTTGGTGCAATGGAAGAGGAACTCATCTCGAGTTGAGGCAGGAACCTCAGGTTTCCTCTCCATTTCTAACTCGGATGGCAGGGTCCCTGAAGAGTTGGGACAGGAGAGTCAGGCCTCATCTTGTGTGGAGGATGGAACTCCGCTTGCCTCTCGAGTTGTGCACGGGGTGACATTCCACTTGTCGAGCTGTGTGTAGAACCTGTGGGTTTTTCTGGACGATGCACGGGAGTTTTAGTAACCCTTCTGTTGTGCCTTCATCCACAGGGTTGCCTTCGAAGTGGTGTCCGGGCATCGGGTTCTTATCCAGAGCGGACTGCACAATCGGGGTCTTTCGGCATGTGGCACCACCCACGAGGCTACGTCTCGAATTTCCTCCTGAGAAAGGCCTCATCCTTAGGTGCGCCGGGATGGGCGGGAACTCCTTCTAGACAAAGCAGGGGAATTTACCCTCCTGTCGTGATCAGGAGGGGAGAAAGTCATCAGATGAAGTGGTGCCGGGAACTTCGGTGTTCCCCTCGGTGAGAACGGTGTGTCGGGGAACTTTTGGGGTTACATCAAGGGTGAAAAGTAGCATTTCGCACTTCAAGACGGAACGTGGGACTTCACTTGAGACGCTGTAGCGGGCCAGGGCCTCATCTTGGGATGACGAGTGAACCACGTGCTTTTGCTCGCATTGCGGCGGGAGTCTCGAGTTTCGACGGGGAATTCAGATTTCCTCCTGTGTTGGCCCATGGAAGTCCAATCTTCCATTCGAGTTGCGAGGGTGAGCTGGGATCCCACTCGAGTCACTGCGGGGCAAAATAGACCATATCTAGGCTTGTGTCCAGGACCGAATATTCCTCTCCAGGGGTGACAGGGATCTCGGGGTGGCATTCCAGACTCACCCGGGAAGTCCGACCTTGTTTCTAGAGGAAGCAAAGTACTCCGCTTTCCTCTCGAGTCGCGACGGGTACCTATTGAGCGCACTGAGTAGCCTTTGTGAGTCAAGCCTCCCGTGGAGTTTGGAGAGACGACTCGGGATTGCCCTCCAGGCCATGCAGTGAATGATGGCCCTCATCTCACGATAACGGGGGCGTCTCGTGGGTTTTCTCGAGCTGCGGCGCCAGTGTGGGGTTTCTCACGAGGTACGACAGGGAGCTCAGGGAGCCTCTCATGAGGTTCCAGGGAAGTTAAGTCTCCATGCGCGTGGGTACTGGGAGCGCTTCATTGCTCTTGAGACATGGTAGGGGAATCGGGCCTCAAGACGCATCAAAGAAGGACTATCCAGTCTTTCTCGGGTTGCGGCAGGAAACCCTGGGTTCCATCGACTTGTGCTGGAGATCTCAGGGAGCTTGTCAGGGTGCCTCTGAGAAGTCAGGGACACTGTGGGTTGGAGGGACCTCTCGGGACTCCAGTGGTTTTGGTGCTATGGAAGAGGGCCTCATCTCGAGTTGAGGCAGGAACCTCAGGGTTCCTCTCCATTTCTGATTCGGATTGCAGGGTCCCAGCAGATTTGGGACAGGAGAGTCAGGCCTCGTCTTGTGTGGAGGATGGAACTCAGCTTGCCTCTCGAGTTGTGCACGGGGTGACAGGCCACGTGTCGAGCTGTGTGTGGAACCTGTAGGTTTTTCCGGACGATGCACGGGTGTGTCTGTGCCCCTTCGTGTTGTGCCTTCATCCACAGGGTTGCCTTCTAAGGGGTGTCCAGGCATCGGGTTCTTATCAAGAGCGGACCGGGCAATCGGAGTCTTTTGGCATGTGGCACCACCCACGAGGCTACGTCTCGAACTTCCTCGTGAGACCGGCATCATCCTGAGGTGCGCCATTAAGGTCGGGAAACCCTTGCAGACAAAGCAGGGGAATCGACCCTCCTGTCGTGATCAGGAGGGGAGAAGGCGCTCAAAAGAAATGGTGCCGGGAACTTCCGTGTTCCCCTCAAGTGAGACCGGTATGTTGGGGAACTTTTGGGGTCGCATCAAGGGTGCCAAGTACTGTTTCGCACTTCAAGATGGAACGTGGGACTACTCTTGAGACGCTGTAGCGGGAAAGTGCCTCATATTGCGATGATGGGGGAACCACTTGGTTTTTCTCGAGTTACGGCAGGATTCTAGAGTTATGACGGGGATTTCAGGCTTCCTCTTGTGTTGGCCCAGGGAAGTCCAATCTTCAATTCGAGCTGCGAGGGAGAGCTGGGGATTGCGCACGAGTCACTGTACGGAAAAAGAGACCTCATCTTGGCTTGTGTCCAGGATCTAATGTTCCTCTCCAGGGGCGACAGGGATCTCGGGGTTGCATTCCAGACTCACCCGGGGAGTCAGGCCTCATCTCGAGGGGAAGCAAATGACTCCACTCTCCTCTCAAGTCGAGACGGATATCTCTTGGAGCCCACTGAGTGGCCTACAGGGAGCCAAGCTTCCTGTGGATTTTGGAGAGAGGACTCGGTATTGCTCTCCAGGCCATGCAGAAAAAGAAGGCCCTCATCTCGCGATGACAGGGGCATCTCGTGGGTTTTCTCGAGCTGAGGCACAAGTGTGGTGTTTCCCACGTGGTATGCTGGGAGCTCAGGGAGCATCTTGTGTGGCGCCAGGGAAGTCAGGTCTCCATGCGCGTGGCAAGGGGGAGTGCGTCATTGCTCTCTTGTCATGATAGGGGATTTGGACCTCAAGACGCATTGAAGAAGGACTCTCAAGGTCTTTCTCAGGTTGTGGCAGGAAACCATGGGTTCCCTCGACTCATGCATGTTACGTCAGGGAGCTTCTCAGGTGCCTCTGAGAAATCAGGGATACTGTGGAGTTGGGAGTGACCTCTCGGAACTCCACTGGGTTTGGTGAAATGGAAAAAGGCATCATCTTTAGATAAAGCAGGAACATCAGGTTTCCTCTTCATTTCTGACTCGGATCGCATGTTCCTACAGAGATGGGAGAGGAGAGTCAGGACTCATCTTGTGTGGAGGAATGGAAATCCGCTTGCATCTCGAGTTGTTCACGGGGTGACAGGCCTCTTGTAGAGCTGTATGTGGAACCTGCGGGTTTTTCCAGACGATGCACAGGGGTGTCAGTGCCCCTTTTGTTGTACCTTCATCCACAGGGTTGTCTTCAAAGAGGTGTCTGGTCATCGGGTTCTTCTCAAGAGTGTACTGGGAAATCGGGGTCTTTCGGCATGTGGCACCCCCCACGAGGCCACGTCTCGAAATTTCCCATGAGTCCGGCTTCATCCTGAGGTGCGCCGTGAATGTCGGGAACCCCTTTAAGTCAAAGCAGGGGAATCGACCCTCTTGTCGCTATCAGGAGGGGAGAAGGGGCTCAAAAGAAGTGGTGCCGGGAACCTCGGTGTTCCCCTCAAATGAAACCGGTGTGTCGGGCAACATTTGGGGTCGCATTAAGGGTGCCAAGTAACGTTTCGCACTTCAACACGGAACGTGGGACTTCTCTTGAGACGCTGTAGTGAGCACAGGCCCCATCTTGTGATGACGGGGGAACCACGTGGTTTTTCTCGAGTTGCGGCAGGGAATTCAGGCTTCCTCTTGTGTTGGCCCAGGGAAGTCCAAATTTCCATACGAGTTGAGAGCTAGAGCTGGGGGTTGGCTCGAGTTATTGCAGGGCTAAAGAGACCTCATCTAGGCTTGTGTCTAGGACCTAATGTTCCTTTCAAGGGGCAACAGGGATCACGGAGTTGCATTCCAGATCCTCCCGAGGAGTCAGGCCTCTTCAAGAGGGTAATGAATGGACTCCCCTCTCCTCTTGAGTCGCGACGGGTATCTCTTAGAGCCCATTGTGTGGCCTAAAGGGAGTCAAGCCTCCTGTGGAGATTGGAGAGAGGACTCGGGATTGCTCTCCAGGCCATGCAGGAAAAGAAGGCCCTCATATCGTGATGACGGAGGCGTCTTGTGCATTTTCTTGAGGTGCAGTGCCAGGATGGGGTTTCTCACAAGATACGATGGGGAGCTCAGGGAGTCTCTCGTGTGGTGACAGGAAAGTCAGGTCTCCATGCAAGTGTGGAGGGGGAGCGCGTCATTGCTCTCGAGTCATGGTAGGGGAATCAGGCCTCAAGAGGCGTTGAAGAACGACTCTCAAGGTCTTTCTCCGGTTGCGGCAGGAAACCCTGGTTTTTCTCGACTTGTGCTGGTGACCTCAGGGAGCTTAACATGGTGCCTCTGAGAAGTCATGGATTCTGTGGAGTTGGGAGGGGCCACTCGGGACACCACTGGGTGTGGTATAATGCAAGAGGGCCTCATCTCGTGTTGAGGAAGGAACCTCAGGGTTCCTCTCCATTTCAGACTCCGATCTCAGGATTCCTGCAGAGTTGGGACAGGAGAGTCAGGCCTCGTATTCTGTGGAGAAATGAAACTTAGCTTGCCTCTCGAGTTGTTCACGAGGTAACAGGTCACTTGTCGAGCTGTATGTGGAACCTGCAGAATTTTCCAAAAGATGCACGGGTGTGCAGGGCCCCTCCTTGTTGTGCCTTCATCCAACGGGATGCATTCGAAGAAGTGTACGGGCATCGGGTTCTTATTAATAGCGGACCAGGAAATGGGGTCTTTCCGCATGTGGCACCACCACGAGGCTACATCTCCAATTTCCTCGTGAGACCGGCCTCATCCTGAGGTGCAATGGGAAGATCGGTAACCCCTTCCAGACAAAGCAGGAGAATCGACACTCCTGTTGCAATCAGGAGGGGAGAAGGGGCTCAAATGATGTGGTGTGGGGACATGGGTGTTCCCCTCGAGTGAGGCATGTATGTTGGGGAACTTTGGGAGTGCCATCATGGGTGCCAAGTACCGTTTTGCACTTCAGTGGGAACGTGGGACTTCTTTTGAGACGCTGTGGCGGGCAAGGGGCTCATGCTGCGAAGACGATGGAACCACGTGGTTTTTCTTGAGTTGCGGCGGGATTCTCGAGTTACGACAGGGATTTCAGGCTTCGTCTTGTGTTCGCCCTGGGAAGCCCAAACTTCCCTTCGAGTTGCGAGGGAAAGCTGGGGGTTGTGCTCGAGTCACTGCAGGGCCAAAGAGACCTCATCTAGGCGTGTGTCCAGGACCTAATAGTCCTCTCATGGGAAGAAAAGGATCTCGGGGTCGCACTCCAGACTCCGCCGGGGAGTCAGGCCTCACCTCGAGGGGAAGCAAAGGAGTGCGCTCTCCTCTCGAGCCGCGACGCGGATCTCTTGGAGCCCACAGATTGGCCTCAAGGGAGTCAAGCTTCCTCTTCAGTTTGGAGAGAGGACTCGGGATTGCTCTCCAGGCCAGGCAGGAAAAGAAGGCCCTCACCTCGAGAGGACGGGGGCATCTCAGGGGTTTCCTCGAGCTGCGGCGCCCGTGGGGGTTTTCCCACAAGGCACGACAAGGATCTCAGGAGCCTCTCGTGCGGCACCAGGGAAGCCAGGTCTCCATGGGCGAGGCGAGGGGGAGCGCGTCTTTGCTCTCTAGTCCAGGGAGGGGACTAGGGCCTCAAGACACTTTGAAGAAGGACTCTCGAGGCCTTTCTCGGATGGCGGCAGGAAACCCTCGTGTCCCTCGCCTTCTGCCGGGGACCTTAGGGAACTTCCCAGGGTGCCTCTGAGAGGCGAGGGATCCCATGGAGGTGGCGGGGCCCCTCGGGACTCCGCTGGGTCTGGCGCAACGGAAGAGGGCCTCACCTCGAGGGGAGGCAGGAACCTCAGGCTTCCTCTCCGTTTCGGACTCCGACCGCAGGGTCCCTGCAGAGTTGGGACAGGAGAGTCAGGCCTCGTCTTGTCTGAGGAAGGGAACCCCGCTGGCCTCTCGAGTTGCTCAGGGGGGTCTCAGGCCCCTCGTCGAGCTGTGTGTGGAACCCGCGGGTCTTTGCGGACGATGCACGGGGGTGGCAGCGCCCCTTCGTGTTGTGCCTTCACCCACAGGGTTGCCTTCGAAGAGGGGTCCGGGCCTCGGGTCCTTCTTAAGGGCGGACCGGGGAATCGGGGGCGTTCGGCATGTGGCCCCACCCACGTGGCTCGTCTCGAATTTCCTCGTGAGACCAGCCTCCTCCTGAGGTGCGCCGGGAAGGCCGGGAACCCCTTCCAGACCACGCAGGGGAATCGCCTCTCCTGTCGCGATCAGGAGGGGAGAAGGGGCTCAGAGGAAGCGGTGCCGGGACCCTCGGTGTTCCCCTCGAGGGAACCCGGCGTGTCGGGGGACTTTTGGGGGTCGCAGGAAGGCTGTCAGGGACCGTTTCGCCCTTCAGGGCGGAACAGGGGACTTCCCTTGAGACGCCGTGGCGGGCAAGGGCCTCATCTTGCCAAGAGGTGGGAACCACGTGGGTTTTCTCGAGTTGCGGCGGGATTCTCGAGTTACGACGGGGATCTCAGCCTTCCCCTTGGGTTGGCCCTGGGAAGCCCAATCTTCCCCTCGGGTTGCGAGGGAAAGCTGGGGGTTGCGCTCGAGTCACTGCAGGGCCGAAGAGACCTCACCTAGGCGTGTGTCCGGGACCTAATATTCCCCTCCAGGGAAGGCAGGGATCTCGGGGTTGCATTCCAGGCTCCCCCGGGGAGTCAGGCCTCGTCTCGAGGGGAAGCCAAGGACTCCGCTCTCCTCTCGAGTCGCGACGCGGGGATCTTGGAGCCCCCTGAGCGGCCTCAAGGGAGTCCAGCCTCCTCTTCCGTTTGGAGAGAGGACCCGGGATTGCTCTCCAGGCCATGCAGGAAAAGAAGGCCCTCAGCTCGCGAGGACGGGGGCGTCTCAGGGGTTTCCTCGAGCTGCGGCGCCCGTGGGGGTTTTCTCCCGAGGCACGACGAGGATCTCAGGGAGCCTCTCGTGCGGCGCCAGGGAAGTCAGGTCTCCATGCGCGTGGCGAGGGGGAGCGCGTCCTGGCTCTCGAGTCACGGGAGGGGACTAGGGCCTCGAGACTAGTTGAAGAAGGACTCTCGAGGTCCTTCTCGGGGGGCGGCGGGAAACCCTCGTGTCCCTCGCCTTCTGCCGGGGACCTTAGGGAGCGTCCCAGGGTGCCTCTGAAAGGCGAGGGATCCTGTGGAGGTGGCGGGGCCCCTCGGGACTCCGCTGGGTCTGGCGCAACGGAAGAGGGCCTCACCTCGAGGGGAGGCAGGAACCTCAGGCTTCCTCTCCGTTTCGGACTCCGACCGCAGGGTCCCTGCAGAGTTGGGACAGGAGAGTCAGGCCTCGTCTTGTCTGAGGAAGGGAACCCCGCTGGCCTCTCGAGTTGCTCAGGGGGTCTCAGGCCCCTCGTCGAGCTGTGTGTGGAACCCGCGGGTCTTTGCGGACTATGCACGGGGGTGGCAACGCCCCTTCGTGTTGTGCCTTCCCCCACAGGGTTGCCTTCGAAGAGGGGTCCGGGCCTCGGGTCCTCCTCAAGGGCGGACCGGGGAATCGGGGGCGTTCGGCATGTGGCCCCACCCACGTGGCTCGTCTCGAATTTCCTCGTGAGACCGGCCTCCTCCTGAGGTGCGCCGGGAAGGCCGGGAACCCCTTCCAGACCACGCAGGGGAATCGCCTCTCCTGTCGCGATCAGGAGGGGAGAAGGGGCTCAGAGGAAGCGGTGCCGGGACCCTCGGTGTTCCCCTCGAGGGAACCCGGCGTGTCGGGGGACTTTTGGGGGTCGCAGGAAGGCTGTCAGGGACCGTTTCGCCCTTCAGGGCAGAACAGGGGACTTCCCTTGAGACGCCGTGGCGGGCAAGGGCCTCATCTTGCCAAGAGGTGGGAACCACGTGGTTTTTCTCGAGTTGCGGCGGGATTCTCGAGTTACGACGGGGATCTCAGCCTTCCCCTTGGGTTGGCCCTGGGAAGCCCAATCTTCCCCTCGGGTTGCGAGGGAAAGCTGGGGGTTGCGCTCGAGTCACTGCAGGGCCGAAGAGACCTCACCTAGGCGTGTGTCCGGGACCTAATATTCCTCTCCGGGGAAGGCAGGGATCTCGGGGTTGCATTCCAGGCTCCCCCGGGGAGTCAGGCCTCGTCTCGAAGGGGAAGCCAAGGACTCCGCTCTCCTCTCGAGTCGCGACGCGGGTATCTTGGAGGCCCTGAGCGGCCTCAAGGGAGTCCAGCCTCCTCTTCCGTTTGGAGAGAGGACCCGGGATTGCTCTCCAGGCCATGCAGGAAAAGAAGGCCCTCAGCTCGCGAGGACGGGGGCGTCTCAGGGGTTTCGTCGAGCTGCGGCGCCCGTGGGGGTTTTCTCCCGAGGCACGACGAGGATCTCAGGGAGCCTCTCGTGCGGCGCCAGGGAAGTCAGGTCTCCATGCGCGTGGCGAGGGGGAGCGCGTCCTGCCTCTCGAGTCACGGGAGGGGACTAGGGCCTCGAGACGCGTTGAAGAAGGACTCTGGAGGTCTTTCTCGGGGGGCGGCGGGAAACCCTCGTGTCCCTCGCCTTCTGCCGGGGACCTTAGGGAACTTCCCAGGGTGCCTCTGAGAGGCGAGGGATCCTGTGGAGGTGGCGGGGTCCCTCGGGACTCCGCTGGGTCTGGCGCAACGGAAGAGGGCCTCACCTCGAGGGGAGGCAGGAACCTCAGGCTTCCTCTCCGTTTCGGACTCCGACCGCAGGGTCCCTGCAGAGTTGGGACAGGAGAGTCAGGCCTCGTCTTGTCTGAGGAAGGGAACCCCGCTGGCCTCTCGAGTTGCTCAGGGGGTCTCAGGCCCCTCGTCGAGCTGTGTGTGGAACCCGCGGGTCTTTGCGGACGATGCACGGGAGTGACAGTGCCCCTTCGTGTTGTGCCTTCCCCCACAGGGTTGCCTTCGAAGAGGGGTCCGGGCCTCGGGTCCTCCTCAAGGGCGGACCGGGGAATCGGGGGCGTTCGGCATGTGGCCCCACCCACGTGGCTCGTCTCGAATTTCCTCATGAGACCGGCCTCCTCCTGAGGTGCGCCGGGAAGGCCGGGAACCCCTTCCAGACCACGCAGGGGAATCGCCTCTCCTGTCGCGATCAGGAGGGGAGAAGGGGCTCAGAGGAAGCGGTGCCGGGACCCTCGGTGTTCCCCTCGAGGGAACCCGGCGTGTCGGGGGACTTTTGGGGGTCGCAGGAAGGCTGTCAGGGACCGTTTCGCCCTTCAGGGCGGAACAGGGGACTTCCCTTGAGACGCCGTGGCGGGCAAGGGCCTCATCTTGCCAAGAGGTGGGAACCACGTGGTTTTTCTCGAGTTGCGGCGGCATTCTCGAGTTACGACGGGGATCTCAGCCTTCCCCTTGGGTTGGCCCTGGGAAGCCCAATCTTCCCCTCGGGTTGCGAGGGAAAGCTGGGTGTTGCGCTCGAGTCACCCCAGGGCCGAAGAGACCTCACCTAGGCGTGTGTCCGGGACCTAATATTCCTCTGCAGGGAAGGCAGGGATCTCGGGGTTGCATTCCAGGCTCCCCCGGGGAGTCAGGCCTCGTCTCGAGGGGAAGCCAAGGACTCCGCTCTCCTCTCGAGTCGCGACGCGGGTCTCTTGGAGCCCCCTGAGCGGCCTCAAGGGAGTCCAGCCTCCTCTACCGTTTGGAGAGAGGACCCGGGATTGCTCTCCAGGCCATGCAGGAAAAGAAGGCCCTCAGCTCGCGAGGACGGGGGCGTCTCAGGGGTTTCCTCGAGCTGCGGCGCCCGTGGGGGTTTTCTCCCGAGGCACGACGAGGATCTCAGGGAGCCTCTGGTGCGCCGCCAGGGAAGTCAGGTCTCCATGCGCGTGGCGAGGGGTAGCGCGTCCTGGCTCTCGAGTCACGGGAGGGGACTAGGGCCTCGAGACGCGTTGAAGAAGGACTCTGGAGGTCTTTCTCGGGGGGCGGCGGGAAACCCTCGTGTCCCTCGCCTTCTGCCGGGGACCTTAGGGAACTTCCCAGGGTGCCTCTGAGAGGCGAGGGATCCTGTGGAGGTGGCGGGGCCCCTCGGGACTCCGCTGGGTCTGGCGCAACGGAAGAGGGCCTCACCTCGAGGGGAGGCAGGAACCTCAGGCTTCCTCTCTGTTTCGGACTGCGACCGCAGGGTCCCTGCAGAGTTGGGACAGGAGAGTCAGGCCTCGTCTTGTCTGAGGAAGGGAACCCCGCTGGCCTCTCGAGTTGCTCAGGGGGTCTCAGGCCCCCCGTCGAGCTGTGTGTGGAACCCGCGGGTCTTTGCGGACGATGCACGGGGGTGGCAGTGCCCCTTCGTGTTGTGCCTTCACCCACAGGGTTGCCTTCGAAGAGGGGTCCGGGCCTCGGGTCCTTCTCAAGAGCGGACCGGGGAATCGGAGGCGTTCGGCATGTGGCCCCACCCACGTGGCTCGTCTCGAATTTCCTCGTGAGACCGGCCTCACCCTGAGGGGCACCGGGAAGGCCGGGAACCCCTTCCAGACCACGCAGGGGAATCGCCTCTCCTGTCGCGATCAGGAGGGGAGAAGGGGCTCAGAGGAAGCGGTGCCGGGACCCTCGGTGTACCCCTCGGGGGACCCCGGCGTGTCGGGGGACTTTTGGGGGTCACAGGAAGGCTGTCAGGGACCGTTTCGCCCTTCAGGGCGGAACAGGGGACTTCCCTTGAGATGCCGTCGCGGGCAAGGGCCTCATCTTGCCAAGAGGTGGGAACCACGTGGTTTTTCTCGAGTTGCGGCGGGATTCTCGAGTTACGACGGGGATCTCAGCCTTCCCCTGGGGTTGGCCCTGGGAAGCCCAATCTTCCCCTCGGGTTGCGAGGGAAAGCTGGGGGTTGCGCTCGAGTCACTGCAGGGCCAAAGAGACCTCACCTAGGCGTGTGTCCGGGACCTAATATTCCTCTCCAGGGAAGGCAGGGACCTCGGGGTTGCATTCCAGGCTCCCCCGGGGAGTCAGGCCTCGTCTCGAGGGGAAGCCAAGGACTCCGCTCTCCTCTCGAGTCGCGACGCGGGTCTCTTGGATCCCCCTGAGCGGCCTCAAGGGAGTCCAGCCTCCTCTTCCGTTTGGAGAGAGGACCCGGGATTGCTCTCCAGGCCATGCAGGAAAAGAAGGCCCTCAGCTCGCGAGGACGGGGGCGTCTCAGGGGTTTCGTCGAGCTGCGGCGCCCGTCGGGGTTTTCTCCCGAGGCACGACGAGGATCTCAGGGAGCCTCTCGTGCGGCGCCAGGGAAGTCAGGTCTCCATGCGCGTGGCGAGGGGGAGCGCGTCCTGGCTCTCGAGTCACGGGAGGGGACTAGGGCCTCGAGACGCGTTGAAGAAGGACTCTGGAGGTCTTTCTCGGGGGGCGGCGGGAAACCCTCGTGTCCCTCGCCTTCTGCCGGGGACCTTAGGGAACTTCCCAGGGTGCCTCTGAGAGGCGAGGGATCCTGTGGAGGTGGCGGGGCCCCTCGGGACTCCGCTGGGTCTGGCGCAACGGAAGAGGGCCTCACCTCGAGGGGAGGCAGGAACCTCAGGCTTCCTCTCCGTTTCGGACTGCGACCGCAGGGTCCCTGCAGAGTTGGGACAGGAGAGTCAGGCCTCGTCTTGTCTGAGGAAGGGAACCCCGCTGGCCTCTCGAGTTGCTCAGGGGGTCTCAGGCCCCCCGTCGAGCTGTGTGTGGAACCCGCGGGTCTTTGCGGACGATGCACGGGGGTGGCAGTGCCCCTTCGTGTTGTGCCTTCACCCACAGGGTTGCCTTCGAAGAGGGGTCCGGGCCTCGGGTCCTTCTCAAGAGCAGACCGGGGAATCGGGGGCGTTCGGCATGTGGCCCCACCCACGTGGCTCGTCTCGAATTTCCTCGTGAGACCGGCCTCACCCTGAGGGGCACCGGGAAGGCCGGGAACCCCTTCCAGACCACGCAGGGGAATCGCCTCTCCTGTCGCGATCAGGAGGGGAGAAGGGGCTCAGAGGAAGCGGTGCCGGGACCCTCGGTGTACCCCTCGGGGGACCCCGGCGTGTCGGGGGACTTTTGGGGGTCACAGGAAGGCTGTCAGGGACCGTTTCGCCCTTCAGGGCGGAACAGGGGACTTCCCTTGAGATGCCGTCGCGGGCAAGGGCCTCATCTTGCCAAGAGGTGGGAACCACGTGGTTTTTCTCGAGTTGCGGCGGCATTCTCGTGTTACGACGGGGATCTCAGCCTTCCCCTGGGGTTGGCCCTGGGAAGCCCAATCTTCCCCTCGGGTTGCGAGGGAAAGCTGGGGGTTGCGCTCGAGTCACTGCAGGGCCGAAGAGACCTCACCTAGGCGTGTGTCCGGGACCTAATATTCCTCTCCAGGGAAGGCAGGGACATCGGGGTTGCATTCCAGGCTCCCCCGGGGAGTCAGGCCTCGTCTCGAGGGGAAGCCAAGGACTCCGCTCTCCTCTCGAGTCGTGACGCGGGTCTCTTGGAGCCCCCTGAGCGGCCTCAAGGGAGTCCAGCCTCCTCTTCCATTTGGAGAGAGGACCCGGATTGCTCTCCAGGCCATGCAGGAAAAGAAGGCCCTCAGCTGGCGAGGACGGGGGCGTCTCAGGGGTTTCGTCGTGCTGCGGCGCCCGTGGGGGTTTTCTCCCGAGGCACGACGAGGATCTCAGGGAGCCTCTCGTGCGGCGCCAGGGAAGTCAGGTCTCCATGCGCGTGGCGAGGGGGATCGCGTCCTGCCTCTCGAGTCACGGGAGGGGACTAGGGCCTCGAGACGCGTTGAAGAAGGACTCTCGAGGTCTTTCTCGGGGGGCGGCGGGAAACCCTCGTTTCCCTCGCCTTCTGCCGGGGACCTTAGGGAACTTCCCAGAGTGTCTCTGAGAGGCGAGGGATCCTGTGGAGGTGGCGGGGCCCCTCTGGACTCTGCTGGGTCTGGCGCAACGGAAGAGGGCCTCACCTCGAGGGGAGGCAGGAACCTCAGGCTTCCTCTCCGTTTCGGACTCCGACCGCAGGGTCCCTGCAGAGTTGGGACAGGAGAGTCAGGCCTCGTCTTGTCTGAGGAAGGGAACCCCGCTGGCCTCTCGAGTTGCTCAGGGGGTCTCAGGCCCCCCGTCGAGCTGTGTGTGGAACCCGCGGGTCTGTGCGGACGATGCACGGGGGTGGCAATGCCCCTTCGTGTTGTGCCTTCACCCACAGGGTTGCCTTCGAAGAGGGGTCCGGGCCTCGGGTCCTTCTCAAGAGCGGACCGGGGAATCGGGGGCGTTCGGCATGTGGCCCCACCCACGTGGCTCCTCTCGAATTTCCTCGTGAGACCGGCCTCACCCTGAGGGGCGCCGGGAAGGCCAGGAACCCCTTCCAGACGACGCAGGGGAATCGGCTCTCCTGTCGCGATCAGGAGGGGAGAAGGGGCTCAGAGGAAGCGGTGCCGGGACCCTCGGTATTCCCCTCGGGGGATCCCGGCGTGTCGGGGGACTTTTGGGGGTCGCAGGAAGGCTGTCAGGGACCGTTTCGCCCTTCAGGGCGGAACAGGGGACTTCCCTTGAGACGCCGTGTCGGGCAAGGGCCTCATCTTGCCAAGAAGTGGGAACCACGTGGTTTTTCTCGAGTGGCGGCGGCATTCTCGAGTTACGACGGGGATCTCAGCCTTCCCCTTGGGTTGGCCCTGGGAAGCCCAATCTTCCCCTCGGGTTGCGAGGGAAAGCTGGAGGTTGCGCTCGAGTCACTGCAGGGCCGAAGAGACCTCACCTAGGAGTGTGTCCGGGACCTAATATTCCTCTCCAGGGAAGGCAGGGACCTCGGGGTTGCATTCCAGGCTCCCCCGGGGAGTCAGGCCTCGTCTCGAGGGGAAGCCAAGGACTCTGCTCTCCTCTCGAGTCGCGACGCGGGTCTCTTGGAGCCCCCTGAGCGGCCTCAAGGGAGTCCAGCCTCCTCTTCCGTTTGGAGGAGGACCCGGGACTGCTCTCCAGGCCATGCAGGAAAAGAAGGCCCTCAGCTGGCGAGGACGGGGTCGTCTCAGGGGTTTCCTCGAGCTGCGGCGCCCGTGGGGTTTTCTCCCGAGGCACGACGAGGATCTCAGGGAGCCTCTCGTGCGGCGCCAGGGAAGTCAGGTCTCCATGCGCGTGGCGAGGGGGAGCACGTCCTGGCTCTCGAGTCACGGGAGGGGACTAGGGCCTCGAGACGCGTTGAAAAAGGACTCTCGAGGTCTTTCTCGGGGGGCGGCGGGAAACCCTCGTTTCCCTCGCCTTCTGCCGGGGACCTTAGGGAACTTCCCAGGGTGCCTCTGAGAGGCGAGGGATCCTGTGGAGGTGGCGGGGCCCCTCGGGACTCCGCTGGGTGTGGCGCAACGGAAGAGGGCCTCACCTCGAGGGGAGGCAGGAAACTAAGGCTTCCTCTCCGTTTCAGACTCCGCCCGCAGGGTCCCTGCAGAGTTGGGACAGGAGAGTCAGGCCTCGTCTTGTCTGAGGAAGGGAACCCCGCTGGCCTCTCGAGTTGCTCAGGGGGTCTCAGGCCCCTCGTCGAGCTGTGTGTGGAACCCGCGGGTCTTTGCGGACGCTGCACGGGGGTGGCAGTGCCCCTTCGTGTTGTGCCTTCACCCACAGGGTTGCCTTCGAAGAGGGGTCCGGGCCTCGGGTCCTTCTCAAGAGCGGACAGGGGAATCGGGGGCGTTCGGCATGTGGCCCCCCCCTCGTGGCTCGTTTCGAAATTCCTCGTGAGACCGGCCTCATCCTGATGTGCGCCGGGAAGGCCGGGAACCCCTTCCAGACCACGCAGGGGAATCGCCTCTCCTGTCGCGATCAGGAGGGGAGAAGGGGCTCAGAGGAAGCGGTGCCGGGACCCTCGGTGTTCCCCTCGGGGGACCTCGGCGTGTCGGGGGACTTTTGGGGGTCGCAGGAAGGCTGTCAGGGACCGTTTCGCCCTTCAGGGCGGAACAGGGGACTTCCCTTGAGACGCCGTCGCGGGCAAGGGCCTCATCTTGCCAAGAGGTGGGAACCACGTGGTTTTTCTCGAGTTGCGGCGGCATTCTCGAGTTACGACGGGGATCACAGCCTTCCCCCGGGGTTGACCCTGGGAAGCCCAATCTTCCCCTCGGGTTGCGAGGGAAAGCTGGGGGTTGCGCTCGAGTCACTGCAGGGCCGAAGAGACCTCATCTAGGCGTGTGTCCGGGACCTAATATTCCTCTACAGGGAATGCAGGGATCTCGGGATTGCATTCCAGGCTCCCCCGGGGAGTCAGGCCTCGTCTCGAGGGGAAGCCAAGGACTCCGCTCTCCTCTCGAGTCGCGACGCGGGTCTCTTGGAGCCCCCTGAGCGGCCTCAAGGGAGTCCAGCCTCCTCTTCCGTTTGGAGAGAGGACCCGGGATTGCTCTCCAGGCCATGCAGGAAAAGAAGGCCCTCAGCTCGCGAGGACGGGGGCGTCTCCGGGGTTTCCTCGAGCTGCGGCGCCCGTGGGGGTTTTCTCCCGAGGCACGACGAGGATCTCAGGGAGCCTCTCGTGCGGCGCCAGGGAAGTCAGGTCTCCATGCGCGTGGCGGGGGGGAGCGCGTCCTGGCTTTCGAGTCACGGGAGGGGACTAGGGCCTCGAGACGCGTTGAAGAAGGACTCTCGAGGTCTTTCTCGGGGGGCGGCGGGAAACCCTCGTTTCCCTCGCCTTCTGCCGGGGACCTTAGGGAACTTCCCAGGGTGCCTCTGAGAGGCGAGGGATCCTGTGGAGGTGGCGGGGCCCCTCGGGACTCCGCTGGGTCTGGCGCAACGGAAGAGGGCCTCACATCGAGGGGAGGCAGCAACCTCAGGCTTCCTCTCCGTTTCGGACTCCGCCCGCAGGGTCCCTGCAGAGTTGGGACAGGAGAGTCAGGCCTCGTCTTGTCTGAGGAAGGGAACCCCGCTGGCCTCTCGAGTTGCTCAGGGGGTCTCAGGCCCCTCGTCGAGCTGTGTGTGGAACCCGCGGGTCTTTGCGGATGATGCACGGGGGTGGCAGTGCCCCTTCGTGTTGTGCCTTCACCCACAGGGTTGCCTTCGAAGAGGGGTCCGGGCCTCGGGTCCTTCTCAAGAGCGGACCGGGGAATCGGGGGTGTTCGGCATGTGGCCCCACCCTCGTGGCTCGTCTCGAATTTCCTCGTGAGACCGGCCGCATCCTGAGGTGCGCCGGGAAGGCCGGGAACCCCTTCCAGACCACGCAGGGGAATCGCCTCTCCTGTCGCGATCAGGAGGGGAGAAGGGGCTCAGATGAAGCTGTGCCAGGACCCTCGGTGTTCCCTCGAGGGTACCTGGCGTGTCGGGGGACTTTTGGTGGTCGCAGGAAGGCTGTTAGGGACCGTTTTGCACTTCAGGGCGGAACAGGGGACTTCCCTTGAGACGCCGTCGCGGGCAAGGTCCTCAGCTTGCCAAGAGGTGGGAACCACGTGGTTTTTCTCGAGTTGCGCCGGGATTGTCGAGTGACGACGGGGATCTCAGCCTTCCCCTGGGGTTGGCCCTGGGAAGCCCAATCTTCCCCTCGGGTTGCGAGGGAAAGCTGGGGGTTGCGCTCGAGTGACTGCAGTGCCAAAGAGACCTCATCTAGGCTTGTGTCCAGGACCTAATGTTCTTCTCCAGGGAAGGCAGGGATCTCGGGGTTGCATTCCAGGATCCCCCTGGGTGTCAGGCCTCGTCTCGAGGGGAAGCAAAGGACTCTGCTGTCCTCCCGAGTCGCGACGCGGATATCTTGGAGCCCCCTAGTGGCGTCAGTGGAGTCAAGCCTCCTCTTCATTTTGGAGAGAGGGCTCGGGATTGTGCTCCAGGCCATGCAGGAAAAGAAGTCCCTTCACATCGCAAGGACGGGGGCGTCTCAGGGGTTTCCTCGAGCTGCGGCGCCCGTGGGGGTTTTCTCGCGAGGCACGGCGAGGATCTCAGGGAGCCTCTCGTGCGGCGCCAGGGAAGTCAGTTCTCCCTGCGCGTAGCGAGGGGGAGCGCGTTGTGGCTCTCGAGTAAAGGGAGGGGACTAGGGCCTCAAGACGCGTTGAAGAGGGACTCTCGAGATCTTTCTCGGGTTGTGGCGGGAAAAAGTCGTTTCCCTCGACTTCTGCCGGGGACCTTAGGGAACTTCCCAGGGTTCTCTGAGAGTTGAGGGATACTGTGGAGTTGGCGGTGCCTCTCGGGACTCTGCTGGGTTTGTCGCAATGGAGAAGGGGCTCATCTCGAGGGGAGGCAGGAACCTCAGACTTCCTCTCTGTTTCGGACTCCGACATCAGGGTCCCTGCAGAGTTGGGACAGGAGAGACAGGCCACGTCTTTTCTGAGTAATGGAACTCCGCTTGCCTCTCGAGTTGTTCATGGGGTTTCAGGCCCCTTGTCAAACTGTGTGTGGAATCTGCAGGTTTTTCCAGACGATGCACGGGGGTGTCAGTGACACTTCGTTTTGTGTCTTCATCCACAGGGTTGCCTTCGAAGAGGTGTCCGGGCATCGGGTTCTTATGAAGAGCGGACCGGGATATCGGGGTCCTTCAGCATTTGGCACCACCCACGTGGGTTGTCTCGAATTTCCTCATGAAACCGGCCTCATCCTGAAATGTGCCGCGAAGTTCATGAAACTCTTCCAGACAAAGCAGAGGAATCGACCCTCCTGTGGCGATCAGGAGGGGACAAGTGGCTCAGATCAAGTGCTGCTGGGAACCTCGGTGTTTCCCTCAAGTGAGACAGGTATGTCGGGTAACTTTTAGGGTCACATAAAGCGTTCCAAGTACCGTTTCGCTCTTCACAATGGAACGTTGGACTTCTCTTGGGGTGCTCCAGCGGGCATGGGCCTCATCTTGGAATGACTGCGGAACCACTTGGTTTTTCTCGAGTTGCGGTGGGATATTTGAGTTACCACAGGGAATTCATGCTTCCTCTTGTGTTGGCCCACAAAAGTCTTATCTTCCATTCGAGATTCGAGGAAGAGCTGGAGGTGCGCTCTAGTCACTGAAGGCAAAAGAGACCCCACCAAGGCTTGTGTGCAGGACCTAATGTTCATGTCAAGGCTCGACAGAAATCTCGGGGTTGCATTCCAGACTCACCTTGGAGTCAGCCCTCATCTCGAGGGGAAGCAAAGGACTCTGCTCTCCTCTCGAGTCAGACTGGTATGTCTTGGAGCCCACTGAGTGGCTTAAAGGGAGTCAAACCTCCTTTGGTGTTTGGAGGGAGGACACGGGATTGCTCTCCAGGGAATGCATGAAATGAAGGCCCTCATCTCCCAACGACTGGGGCTTCTCGTAGGTTTTCTCGAGCTGTGGCGCTAGTGTGGGGTTTCTCACGAAGTAAGACTGGGAGCTCAGTGAGCCTCTCACGTGGTGCCAGGGCAGTCAGGTCTCTATGCACGTGGTGAGAGGGAGCCCGTCATTGTTCTCGAGTCATGGTAGGGGAATTGGGCCTGAAGAGGTGTTAAAAAAGACTCTCGAGGTCTTTCCTGGGTTGCAGCAGGAAACCCTGGGTTCCATCGACTTGTGCCAGTGACCTCAGGAAGCTTCTCAGCGTGCCTCTGAGAAGTCAGGGTCACTGTGGAGTTGGGAGGGGCCTCTCGGAACTCCACTGGGTTTGGTGCAATGGAAGAGGGCCTCATGACAAGTTGAGGCAGGAACCTCAGGGTTCCTCTCCTGGCTTCGAATGCGCCGGATCTGACTCGGATTGCAGAGTCCCTGCAGAGTTGGGACAGGAGAGTCAGGCCTCGTCTTGTGTGGAGGACTGGAACTCCGCTTGACTCTCGCGTTGTTCAAGGGGTGACAGGCCACTTGTCGATTTGTATGTGGAACTTGTGGGTTTTTCTGGACGATGCACCGGGGTGTCACTGCCCCTTCGTGTTGTGCCTTGATCCACAGGATTGCCTTTGAGTTGGGTTCTGCCATCGGGTTCTTATCAAGAGCGGACCAGGGAATCGGGGTCTTTTGGCATGCCGCACCACCCACGAGGCTATGTCTCAAATTTCCTCGTGAGACTGGCCTCATCTTGATGTGCGCCAGGAAGGTCGGGAATGCCTTCCAGACAAAGCAGGGGAATCGAACCTCCTGTCGCGATCAAGAGGGGAGAAGAGTCTCAGATGAAGTGGTGCCGGGAACCTCGGTGTTCTCCTCAAGTGAGACTGGTATGTCGGGGAACTTTTGGGGTCGCATCAAGGGTTCCAAGTAACTTTTCGCTCTTCAATACGGAACGTGGGACTTCTCTTGAGACGCTGTAGCGGGCAAGGGCCTCATCTTTCGATGACGGGGGAACCACGTGGTTTTTCTTGAGTTGCGGCGGGATTCTCGAGTTACGACGGGGAATTCAGGCTTCCTGTTCAACTGGCCCAGGGAAGTCCAGTTTTCATTCGAATTGCGAGTTAGAACTGGGGATTGCTCTCGAGACACTGCAGGGCCAAATAGACCTCATCTAGGCTTGTGTCCAGGACCTAATGTTCCTCTGCTGGGGCGACAGCGATCTCGGCATTGCATTCTCGACTCACCCGGGGAATCAGGCCTCGTCTCGAGGGGAAGCCAAGGACACCGCTCTCCTGTCAAGTCGCGACGGGTATATCTTGGAGCTCACTGTGTGGCCTAAAATGAGGCAAGCCTCCTGTGGAGTTTGGAGAGAGGACTCAGGATTGCTCTCCAGGCCATACAGCAAAAGAAGGCCCTCATCTCGTGAGGACTGGGGCGTCTCGTGGATATTCTCGAGCTGAGGCTCCAGTGTGGTGTTGCTCACGAGGTATAATGGGGAGCTCAGGGAGCCTCTCCTGTGGCGCCAGGGAAGTCAGGTTTCTATGGGCGTGGCTAGGGGGAGCGCGTCATTGCTCTCGAGTCATGGTAGGGGAATCGCACCTCAAGACGCGTTGAAGAAGGACTCTCGAGGTCTTTTACGGGTTGGGGCAGGAAACCCTTGGTTCCCTCGACTTGTGCCGGTGATCTCAGGAAGGTCTAAGGGTGCCTCTGAGAAGTCAGGGATACTGTGCAGTTGGGAGGGGCCTCTCGGGACTCCACTGGGTTCGGTGCAATGGAAGAGGGCCTCATCTCGAGTGGAGGCAGGAAACTCATGTTTCCTCTCCTGACTTCCCCTGGGCCAGATCTGACTCGGATTGCAGTTTCGCTGCAGAGTTCGAACAGGAGAGTCAGGCCTCGTCTTGTGTGGAGGAATGGAACTCTGCTTGCCTCTCCAGTTGTTCACGGGGTGACAGGTCACTTCTCGAGCTGTGTGTGGTACCTGCGGGTTTCTCCGGACGATACCCGGGGGTGTCAGTGCCCCTTCGTGTTGTGCCTTCATCAAAAGGGTTATCTTCAAAGAGGTGTCCGGGCATTGGGATCTTATCAAGAGCGAACCGGGAAATCGGGGTCTTTCGGCATGTGTCACAATCCACGAGGCTATGTCTCGAATATCCTCGTGAGACCGGCCTTATCCTGAGATGCACCGGGAAAGGCGGGAACCCCTTCAAGACAAAACAGGGGAATCGACCCTCCTGTCGCGATCAGGAGGGGAGAAGGGGCCCAGATGTAGTGGTGCCGGGAACCTCGGTGTTCTCCTCGAGTCAGACCAGTGTGTCGAGGAACTTTTGAGGTTGCATCAAGGGTGCCGATACCGTTTCGCACTTCAAGACGGAACGTGGGACTTCTCTTGAGACGCTGTAGGGGGCAAGGGCCTCATCTTGCGATGACGGGGGAACCACGTAGCGTTTCTCGAGTTGTGGCGGGATTCTCGAGTTATGACCGGGAATTTAGGCTTCCTCTTGTTGGCCTTGAAATCCAATCTTCCATTCGGGTTGCGAGGGGGAGCTGGGGATTGCGCTAGAGTCACTGCAGGGCAAAAGAGACCTAATCTAGGCTTGTGTCCAGGATCTAACGTTGCTCTCCAGGGGCGACAGGGATCTCGGGTTTGCATTCCAGACTCATCCGGGGAGTCAGTTCTCACCTCGAGGGTAAGCAAAGAATTCCGCTCTCGTCTCGAGTCTCGATGGGTATCTCTTGGAGCCCAATGTGTGTACTAAAGGGAGTCAAGCCTCCTGTGGAGTTTGGAGAGAGGACTCAGGATTGGACTCCAGGCCATGCAGGAAAAGAAGGCCCTCATCTCGAGATGACGGTGGCGTCTCGTGGGTTTTCTCGAGCTGTGGCGCCAGTGTGGGGTGTCTCATGAAGTACCACAGGGATTTCAGGGAGCCTCTTGTGTGGCGCCAGGAAAATCCAGTATTCCATTCGAGTTGCAAGTTAGAACTGGGGATTGCTCTCCAGTCACTGCAGGGCAAAATAGACCTCATCTACGCTTGTGTCCAGGACCTAGTGTTCCAATACTGGGCCGACAGGGATCTCAGGGTTGCATTCTCGACTCACCCGGAGAGTCAGGCCTCGTCTTGAGGGGCAAAAAAGGACTCCGCTCTCCTGTCGAGTCGCGACGGGTATCTCTTGGAGCCCACTGCGTGGCGTAAAGGGAGTGAAGCCTCCTATGTAGTTTGGAGAGATGACTCGGGATTGTTTTCCTGGCCATGCAGGAAAAAAGGCCCTCATCTCGCGATGACGGGGGCGTCTCGTGGGTTTTCTCCAGCTGCGGCGCCAGTATCAGATTTCTCACGAGGTACGACGGGGAGCTCAGAGAGCCTCTCGTGTGGTGCTAGGGACGTCAGGTCTCCGTGCGTGTGGTGAAGGGGAGTGCGTGATTGCTCTCGAGTCATAGTAGGCGAATCGGGCCTCAAGACGCATTGAAGAAGGACTCTCGAGGTCTTTCTCGGGTTGCGGCAGGGAACCCTGGGTTCCCTCGACTTGTGTCGGTGACCTCAGGCAACTTCTCAGGGTGCCTCTGAGAAGTCAGGGACACTGTGGATTTGGGAGGGGCCTTTCATTACTCAACTGGGTTTGGTGCAATCGAAGAGGGCCTCATCTCGAATGGAGGCAGGAACCTCAGGGGTCCTCTCCATTTCTGACTCGGGTCGCAGAGTACCTGCCGAGTACGGACAAGAGAGTCACGCCTCGTCTTCCGTGGAGGCATGGATCTCCGCTTGCCTTTCGAGTTGTTCACGGAGTGACAGGCCACTTGTTGAGCTGTGTGTAACATGCGGGTTTTTCCGGACGATGCACAGGGGTGTCAGTGCCCCTTCGTGTTGTGCCTTCATCCACAGGGTTGCCTTCAAAGAGGTGTCCGGGCATCGGGTTCTTTTCAAGAGCGTACCAGAAAATTGGGGTCTTTCAGCATGTGGTACCACCCACGAGGCTACGTCTCGAATTTCCTCGGGAGACCGGCCTCATCCTGAGGTTCGCCGGGAAGGTAGGGAACCCTTGCAGACAAAGCAGGGGAATCGACACACCGGTCGCGATCAGAAGGGGAGAAGGGGCACAGATGAAGTGGTGCCGGGAACCTCGGTGGTCCCCTCGAGTGAGACCGGTATGTCACGGCACTTTTGAGGTCGCATCAAGGGTGCCAAGTACAGTTTCGCACTTCAAGACGGAACGTGGGAATTCTCTGGAGATGCTCTAGCGGGCAAGGGCCTCATATTGCGATGACGAGGGAAACACGTGGTTTTTCTCGAGTTGCGGCGGGATTCTCGAGTTACGACGGGGAATTCAGGCTTCCTCTTGTGTTGGCCCAGGAAGTCCAATCTTCCATTCAACTTGTCAGAGAGAGCTGTGGGTTGCTCTCGAGTCACTTCAGGGCAAAGAGTCCTCATCTAGGCTTGGGTCCAGGACGTAGTGTTCCTCTCCAGGGGCAACAGGGATATCGGGGTCGCATTCCAGTCTCACCCGGTGGGTCACGCCTCGTCTCGAGTGGAAGCAAAGGACTCCACTGTCCTCTCGAGTCGCGACGTGTAACTCTTGGAGCCCAATGAGTGGCCTAAAGGGAGTCAAGCGTCCTGTGTAGCTTGGACAGAAGGTTCACGCTTGATCTGCATACCATTCAGTTAAAGATGGCCCTCCTCTCGTGATGACGGGAGCGTCTCATGGGTTTTCTCGAGCTGCGGCGCCAGTGTGGGGTTTCTCACGAGATATGATGGGAAGCTCAGGGAGCCTCTCGTGCGGCGCCAGAGAAGTCAGGCCTCCATGCGTGTGGCCAGGCAGATCGCGTCATTGCTCTGGAGTCATGGGAGGGACTAGGGCCTCCAGACGCATTTAAGAAGGACTCTCGAGGTCTTTCTTGGGTTGGGGCGGGAAACACTCGTTTCCCTCGACCTCTACCGGGGACCTTAGGGAACTTCCCAGGTGCCTCTGAGAGGTGAGGGATACTGAGGAGTTAGAGGGGCCTCTCGGGACTCCACTAGGTTTGACGAAATGAAAGAGGGCCTCATCTCGATTGGAGGCAGGAACCTCAGGCTTCCTCTCCATTTCTGACTCCGACCGCAGGGTCCCTGCAGGGTTGGGACAGGAGAGTCAGGCCTCGTCTTGTCTGAGTAATGGAACTCTGCTTGCCTCTCGAGTCGTTCAGTGGGTCTCAGGCCCCTTGTCGAGCTGTGTGTGGAACCTGCGGGTGTTTCCAGAAGATGGACGGGGGTGTCATTGCCCCTTCATTTGGTGCCTTCCCCCACAGGGTTGCCTTCAAAGAGGTGTCCAGCATCAGGTTCATTTCAAGAGCGGACCGGGAAATCAGGGTCATTCGGCATGTGGCACCACCAACGTGTCTCATCTCGAATTTCCTCGTGAGACCAGCATCATCCTGAGGTGCGCCGGGAAGGCCGGGAACACCTTCCACACAAAGAAGGGGAATCGACTCTCCTGTCGCGATCAGGAGGGGAGATGGGGCTCAGATGAAGTGGGGCCGGGACTCTAGGTGTTCCACTCGAGGGAACCCGGCGTTTCAGAGAACTTTAGGGGTCGCATCAAGGGAGCCAAGTACCATTTCCCACTTCAGGACGGAACATGGGACTTCCCTGGAGGCGCTGTAGCGGGCAAGGGCCTCATCCTGTGAAGACGTTGGAACCACGTCGTTTTTCTCGAGTTGCGTCTGGATTCTCGAAAACGACGGGGATTTCAGGCTTCCTCTTGGGTTGGCCCTGGGAAGCCCAATCTTCCCCTGGAGTTGCGAGGGAAAGCTGGGGGTTCTCCTCGAGTCACTACAGGGCCAAAGAGACCTCATCGAGGCGTGTGTCCAGGACCTAATATTCCTCTCAAGGGAAGACAGAGATCTCGGGTTTCCATTCCAGACTCCCCCGGGGAGTCAGGCCTCGCCTCGAGGGGAAGCAGAGGACTCCACTTTCCTCTCAAGTCGTGACACGGATCTCTTGGAGCCCACTGAGTGGACTCAAGGGTGTCGAGCCTCCTCTTCAGTTTGGAGAGAGGACTCG